>NC_089839.1:23305766-23652016 GCF_035609145.1 Eleutherodactylus coqui | reverse complement strand
ATATCTCAGAGACTCTTGCTTGCTACCCTAGACCACCATAGCTATCTTCATGAAACGGTCATAAATCAGCCTAAACCACCAGTGATGTCTCAATAAATCTACTCCAGACCACCAGGAATATCTCCATCCTGCACGGCAAGAAATGTTTCCATAAATCTATTCATCACCCTAGACCACTAGGAATATCTTGATGATACTATTCATCACCCTTGCCCACCAGGGATTTTCCCCAAAATATATTTACCACCATAGACCACCAGGGAATGCTCCATGAATCTATTCACCAACCCTGACCGATTTTGGAAATTGCCTAAATCTTTTCACCCTAGACCCCTAGAGATCTCTACGTTAACCCCTTATAATGCTCAATCAGTAAGAATCGCTTTCCATTAACCCTTTAACTATCTTGTAGTACTAGGACTTTTACCATTTACCCCTTTACTTCCCTAGCACCCCCCAAGGGTTGTCTCCAGTAACCACCCAATAGACAAGGACAGAAGTATTTCCTCTATGGATGGTATAATTTGTGAAGGCACATTGAGCAGAATAGGCTTCTTCTTATTACCTTTCTCATCCATTCAAAAGCCGGAGCACTTACCTGACTTCCTAGACTGAAGACAGGAAGTGTTGTCAGAAGGTTGTCCTCTCAGGACTTCAGGCTTCAAAACCTGGGAGTCTCCTTGATTTAATTTCTACTAGGACCAATGTTTCTGGTGCCACACAGCTGTGATACCGGCACGTCACACACACAGCACTGCCATATACATTGTTCATCCCGTACAACAGGGCTCAGATAAAGGGCCTGTGATGACGTCACCGTCATGCTCCGCCCCTGATTACATGACGGTGATGCCATCAAATGTCCTGCATCCTTGTGCAAATTACGGGCGGACTACAAACCACCTGCGGCCTCATTTGCTGTGGAATACTAATGAACACCTAGCTGGACAGCAGCCGTGTGCGTACAGGACCTGTGATGACGTCAACATCATGTGATCAGGTGCGGAGTATGTAACTCCCTCACTGGGGATGAAGGATCTTTGATGATGTCATTGTCATGTGATCAGGGGTGGAGCATATGTCACTCACAAACCCGCGCACGCACGGACGGACACTCGTGCACCACCGTTAAGGGCTCCATTATGGGAGCAGGAAAATGGGATCTAACCTATCATAAAACCAACCAGCGCTGAATGGACCCCATTGACTATAACGGGGTCCGTCCAGCTCCTGTCATGCTGTCTGGCATTTTTCTGGATGAAGCGTAGCATGCGTTTTTTGTTGTTGGCGAATGGAGTCTCTGATACTGATGTGAATCCAACAACATGGGGTTCTCCAGTTCTTCAACCATATTGTGAGCCCTCCTACTAAATGTCTCACTGATTAAAGACCCCACATTCAGCTAGTTGTGATATGGCAAGGGCAACATATAGGGTCACTTTAAATCCTTGACTTCGGTGGGAACGCCAAAGCAAGCCAGGTGGGCAGCCATGACATCGTACCGGGCAAGCTGGAGAGTTGAGCGCTGGGCCAGATCGGACCCTAACCTTCATTTAAAGATGGCCGTCCTAAGCGGGCGCCCCATCTCTATTATTTAAGCGTGTTAATAATTGTCGCTTTCTGCACCCCACCAATGTGTTTAATTTCCTTGGTCTGTTCTGTTGGCCGCAGAATACAGCAGCAATACGGGTGTCTACGCGCCCGGCTCAGCGCGGAGCGGCCGAACTCTGGCGCTGTTTTTTTTTATTGAATCCACAAAATAATTCCAGATTCATTCGTTTTTTCGCTGGATTTTTACTACCAGAAC
Organism: Eleutherodactylus coqui; assembly: GCF_035609145.1. Classification (NCBI taxonomy): domain Eukaryota; kingdom Metazoa; phylum Chordata; class Amphibia; order Anura; family Eleutherodactylidae; genus Eleutherodactylus; species Eleutherodactylus coqui. The sequence goes on along the minus strand of NC_089839.1, from coordinate 23,650,209 downwards.
TAATCTCCACCATCAATTTGCTGACAATAGTACAAGCCGGCCCGGCAGAACACAGGGGGACTTTGTTTCTTTCTGTGGAGGATTTACGAGCGCTGCTGGGTGGGGGTCTCTACAGAAACATTGGGGTTATGAATCAAGCTCTGTTTCACACTCAGAGGTGCTAAAAACTCCTAATTCTTGGATCTTTTTCAGGTTTCAAGAGACTTTTGACCAAGAAACAAAGCAAGAAGTTGTGTTTGAACACATTGCGAAACCAGTAGCAGAAAGGTACGATGACTGCGCCGTGTTCGGGCCGCTGCGGCAAAGACCGCCATATGCACGGTTTCTATCACTGGTTTGTGGTAATGGTGCAGCTTTCTGCCAGGTGACTACTGCCGTGTGATTATACCCCAGCGGGGATGCATGTTACTGCCGTGTGATTATACCCCAGCGGGGATGCATGTTACTGCCGTGTGATTATACCCCAGCGGGGATGCATGTTACTGCTGTGTGATTATACCCCAGCGGGGATGCATGTTACGGCCGTGTGATTATACCCCAGCGGGGCTGCATGTTACTGCTGTGTGATTATACCCCAGCGGGGATGCATGTTACTGCTGTGTGATTATACCCCAGCGGGGATGCATGTTACTGCCGTGTGATTATACCCCAGCGGGGGTGCATGTTACTGCTGTGTGATTATACCCCAGCGGGGATGCATGTTACTGCCGTGTGATTATACCCCAGCGGGGATGCATGTTACTGCCGTGTGATTATACCCCAGCGGGGATGCATGTTACTGCTGTGTGATTATACCCCAGCGGGGATGCATGTTACTGCTGTGTGATTATACCCCAGCGGGGATGCATGTTACTGCCGTGTGATTATACCCCAGCGGGGGTGCATGTTACTGCTGTGTGATTATACCCCAGCGGGGATGCATGTTACTGCCGTGTGATTATACCCCAGCGGGGATGCATGTCACTGCCGTGTGATTATACCCCAGCGGGGATGCATGTTACTGCTGTGTGATTATACCCCAGCGGGGATGCATGTTACTGCCGTGTGATTATACCCCAGCGGGGATGCATGTTACTGCCGTGTGATTATACCCCAGCGGGGCTGCATGTTACTGCCGTGTGATTATACCCCAGCGGGGATGCATGTTACTGCTGTGTGATTATACCCCAGCGGGGATGCATGTTACTGCTGTGTGATTATACCCCAGCGGGGATGCATGTTACTGCTGTGTGATTATACCCCAGCGGGGATGCATGTTACTGCTGTGTGATTATACCCCAGCGGGGATGCATGTTACTGCGGTGTGATTATACCCCAGCGGGGATGCGTGTTACTGCTGTGTGATTATACCCCAGCGGGGATGCATGTTACTGCCGTGTGATTATACCCCAGCGGGGATGCGTGTTACTGCCGTGTGATTATACCCCAGCGGGGATGCGTGTTACTGCTGTGTGATTATACCCCAGCGGGGATGCGTGTTACTGCTGTGTGATTATACCCCAGCGGGGATGCGTGTTACTGCTGTGTGATTATACCCCAGCGGGGATGCGTGTTACTGCCGTGTGATTATACCCCAGCGGGGATGCGTGTTACTGCCGTGTGATTATACCCCAGCGGGGATGCGTGTTACTGCCGTGTGATTATACCCCAGCGGGGATGCATGTTACTGCCGTGTGATTATACCCCAGCGGGGATGCATGTTACTGCTGTGTGATTATACCCCAGCGGGGATGCATGTTACTGCTGTGTGATTATACCCCAGCAGGGATGCATGTTACTGCTGTGTGATTATACCCCAGCGGGGATGCATGTTACTGCTGTGTGATTATACCCCAGCGGGGATGCATGTCACTGCCGTGTGATTATACCCCAGCGGGGATGCATGTTACTGCCGTGTGATTATACCCCAGCGGGGATGCATGTTACTGCGGTGTGATTATACCCCAGCGGGGATGCATGTTACTGCCGTGTGATTATACCCCAGCGGGGATGCATGTCACTGCTGTGTGATTATACCCCAGCGGGGATGCATGTTACTGCTGTGTGATTATACCCCAGCGGGGATGCGTGTTACTGCTGTGTGATTATACCCCAGCGGGGATGCATGTTACTGCTGTGTGATTATACCCCAGCGGGGATGCATGTTACTGCCGTGTGATTATACCCCAGCGGGGATGCATGTTACTGCTGTGTGATTACACCCCAGCGGGGATGCATGTTACTGCTGTGTGATTACACCCCAGCGGGGGTGCATGTTACTGCTGTGTGATTATACCCCAGCGGGGGTGCATGTTACTGCTGTGTGATTACACCCCAGCGGGGGTGCATGTTACTGCCGTGTTGTTCCAAAAAAATAGAAAACACTTATTTGTATCAATATAATAATGTTTTTTTTGCTATAGCGCCAACATATTCCACAGCGCTGTACAAATCAGAGGAAACATGTATAGACAAACTCAGACATTACAGAAGTAAACTATTGGTAGGGGTGATGACCCTGCTAAATCTATAAGGAAATAGGGGGACACAAGAGCTTACAGTCTATGTGGGAATAGAGGGACACAAGAGCTTACAGTCTATGAGGAAATAGGGAGACACAAGAGCTTACAGTCTATGAGGAAATAGGGAGACACGAGCTTACAGTCTATGAGAAATAGGGAGACACAAGAGCTTATAGTCTATGAGGAAATAGGGGGACACAAGAGCTTACAGTCTATGCGGAAATAGGGGAACACAAGAGCTTACAGTCTATGTGGGAATAGAGGGACACAAGAGCTTACAGTCTATGAGGAAATAGGGGGACACAAGAGCTTACAGTCTATGAGGAAATAGGGAGACACAAGAGCTTACAGTCTACGAGGAAATAGGGGGACACAACAGCTTACAGTCTATGAGGAAATAGGGAGACACAAGAGCTTACAGTCTATGAGGAAATAGGGGAACACAAGAGCTTACAGTCTATGAGGGAATAGGGGGACACAAGAGCTTACAGTCTATGAGGAAATAGGGAGACACAAGAGCTTACAGTCTATGAGGAAATAGGGGAACACAAGAGCTTACAGTCTATGAGGAAATAGGGAGACACAAGAGCTTACAGTCTATGCGGAAATAGGGGGACACAAGAGCTTACAGTCTATGAGGAAATAGGGGGACACGAGCTTACAGTCTATGAGGAAATAGGGGGACACAAGAGCTTACAGTCTATGCGGAAATAGGGGGACACAAGAGCTTACAGTCTATGAGGAAATAGGGGGACACGAGCTTACAGTCTATGAGGAAATAGGGGGACACAAGAGCTTACAGTCTATGCGGAAATAGGGGGACACAAGAGCTTACAGTCTATGAGGGAATAGAGGGACACGAGCTTACAGTCTATGAGGGAATAGGGGGACACAAGAGCTTACAGTCTATAAGGGAATAGAGGGACACAAGAGCTTACAGTCTATGAGGAAATAGGGGGACACAAGAGCTTACAGTCTATGAGGAAATAGGGGGACACAAGAGCTTACAGTCTATGAGGGAATAGGGGGACACAAGAGCTTACAGTCTATGAGGAGATAGGGGGAAACGAGCTTACAGTCTATGAGGGAATAGGGGGACACAAGAGCTTACAGTCTATGAGGAAATAGGGGGACACAAGAGCTTACAGTCTATGAGGGAATAGAGGGACACGAGCTTACAGTCTATGAGGGAATAGAGGGACACGAGCTTACAGTCTATGTGGGAATAGAGGGACACAAGAGCTTACAGTCTATGAGGGAATAGAGGGACACAAGAGCTTATAGTCTACGAGGAAATAGGGGGACACGAGCTTACAGTCTATGAGGAAATAGGGGGGACACAAGAGCTTACAGTCTATGAGGAAATAGGGGGACACAAGAGCTTACAGTCTATGAGGGAATAGAGGGGCACAAGAGCTTACAGTCTATGAGGGAATAGAGGGACACAAGAGCTTACAGTCTATGAGGAAATAGGGGGACACAAGAGCTTACAGTCTATGAGGAAATAGGGGGACACAAGAGCTTACAGTCTATGAGGGAATAGGGGGACACAAGAGCTTACAGTCTATGAGGAGATAGGGGGACACAAGAGCTTACAGTCTATGAGGGAATAGAGGGACACGAGCTTACAGTCTATGAGGGAATAGAGGGACACGAGCTTACAGTCTATGTGGGAATAGAGGGACACAAGAGCTTACAGTCTATGTGGGAATAGAGGGACACAAGAGCTTACAGTCTATGAGGAAATAGAGGGACACAAGAGTTTACAGTCTATGAGGAAATAGGGGGGACACAAGAGCTTACAGTCTATGAGGAAATAGGGAGACACAAGAGCTTACAGTCTATGCGGAAATAGAGGGACACAAGAGCTTACAGTCTATGAGGGAATAGGGGGACACAAGAGCTTACAGTTTATGAGTGACTAGGGAGGGCACAAGAGCTTACAGTCTATGAGTGACTAGGGAGGGCACAAGAGCTTACAGTCTATGAGTGACTAGGGAGGGCACAAGAGCTTACAGTCTATGAGTGACTAGGGAGGGTACAAGAGCTTGTTGAAAATAGTGGTGAGCGGTATCTGCAGGATAATTGGACCCCAGAGGATTGGTAACATGTGAGGGGGTTCAATGATTCGCAATGCGTGTTTTTTCAGGCTGATGGTAGGGATCATGTGCGGCACAGACCCCATGAAGCCATGGACCTCAGTTTTAACTAGACGCTGTGCCGGCTGGTGGTGGCTCCATACTAGTTTATGGGTTGGGTCTGCTGGTCCACCTAACACGTCATTTCCCTTTGTGTTTCACTGCTTTGTGACCGTTTGCACCTCTTCATGGACTTCATGTCCCCCACAATGATGGGATATTCCAGCAGTATAATGCATTGTGCCATCAGGCCCCAGTTGTCCAGAATGGGTTGGAGGAGGGTTCTGGAGAGTTCCTATGAACGATGCGGTTCTCCCAAAATGTGCCTACTCCAGCATTTATGGGATGTGGTGGAGAGGTCCATTCACACCCGAGATTCTGCGCCTACCCCGGAGCTGCGGGGGGCATCTAGACGACTCAACATCCCACCGGACGTCTTCCATCCACTTGTGAAACTGATGCCATGTCAAGTTGCTGCACTTCGATTGACTAGAGGGGGTCCTACACGGTATTACTTCTCGTCCTATGACTTTTGATATGTCAGTCTATAGTGGATGGATAACCAGTGTAGTATAGGGCATCGGTTTAGAGACTGGCACAGGATAGAGGCATCGGTGCAGTGACTGGCACAGGGAACAGGCATCGGTGCAGTGACTGGCACAGAAATCGATGTTGTGACTGGCACATGAAACAGGCATCGGTGCAGTGACTGGCACAGGGTACAGGCATCGGTGCAGTGACTGGCACAGGGTACAGGCATCAGTATTGTGGTTGGATAATGAGATAAGCCTGGCTGCTGCATTCAGTCTAGATTATGGAGGGGAGAGTTTAGTGAAGGGGACTCAGATCAGCAGTGAGTTACAGTAATCAAGATGGGAATGGATCAGGGCAGCGATAAGAATTTTTGCTTTTTCTACAGTAGGAAAAGGGTGGATTGTGGAGATGTTTTTGAGGTGACAGAACATTGGGAGCAGAGGACAGATAGGAGTCACATCTGACCCCAAGGAGCTATAGAACGTAGCCCCACACACTGAGATGGAGAGCTCTGGTTTAAGTGGATTCTAGATATTCACATCCTACGCCGCTCCAAGGATGGAAGTGGTGAGATGAGAACACGGATGGAGGAGGACTATCCACAGTAGGGAATCATTCCTTTTCCTCTGCACTGCTCCTCTCTTGGCTATCACTACCAATTCATAGGGGTGATGGGGTGGTTTCACATCTACTTTGGGGATTTCACTTTCCTGCTTTGTTCAGAGAGCAGGAAAGGGGAATCCTCGCGGCCAAATGGTCTCTGGGTGGAGCCAAACAGCACCGGACGGACCCCATTGACTATAACGGGGTCTGCCCACTTTCCGCTCAGCTGCCTGGCTGACCGTAGAAAAAGCGCTGCATGACTGTGTCAATGGCACGACTCCATGTTTATACGGGAAGATGTCCGGCCGATGAGCAGGAAATCTTTGTCTACATCATCGGTCAATGAGCGAGCGTTTGTACGTTCATCAGATTATCGTAGGCCCTTTATTGCGCTGCTTCTTGGGGAAATTAACATTTTAGCTAATGTGCCAAATCATCGACTTGTGTAATAAGGTCTTAATGCCCCTCTGCTCCTTTCTATGGGAACGGAGTAACCATTGGAACCCACACGTAGCTTTGATGCCCCCGGTATCATCAGGTCAACGTTCCACGAGTTCCTTGGACGCTCCGCCTGTACCAATAAAGCCAGAACGCACTCTTATTAGTAGTACAAGCCGTGCCGGCACGAGTTGAGTTCCCACATTGATCCCTGCCTATCTAGATAAACTGAACCAAGTGAAGAGCTTGATGTAAACCACAAGGCTGGGCTGTAGTAGCCAACTGGCACGTGCCAACCAGGCCGGAGACATTTTAATGGTGCGTCTGGATCGTACCTTCAAACAAGAGGCGGAAAGCGATCAAAGTGCAATTACAACGAGAGTGTAGAGTATCGAAGTCCTGACGTGGCATCTGAGCGAGCGTCCAAGACGAGCGCATGGAGCTTATCTGCCAACAGCTGACTTGTACTCATAGAAACGCTGCCAAAAGGGCCGCGGTGATGGCGCTTGGCTGCACGGAGCAGCTGGGGGGAGCCATAGCTCTTCCCTATACTTTATGTTCACTGCTCCTTTAGGCTAGGGCTGCATGGCCACTTTAGCCGTGTGACCAAAGATCATTGTGTAGCCCAGCGGCCTTGACTACCATTAAAGTCAATGGAGTTGCAGTCTGAATCGTAGGTTTCCATGGCCATGAAAATCCAACCTCCGTGCAACCCGCGATCAAGGCAACTGCGACCTCATTGACTTCAACGTACGTATGGGGTCGCAGGGTCACAGAGTGATGATTTTTTTTTTCTTGGTCGCGGAAACCCTGTCGCAGGCAAAAGTAGCCATAGGTTTAATCAAGTGATTTTCATTTACAAGTCTTCTTGTATCCGTCCCCTTGACTCTTAGAGGCCCCTCATACATGGTCACTGCTCTGGTCCAATGCCGGAGTCTCCTGCAGCAGTTGGGTGCCACTCATCGTTCACATGACCGCCATAGCCTATCACTGGCTTCAGCAGTCCTTTACTGTTTATGCTCCCGTAACCACTGAAGTCAGTGATTGGCTGCAGTAGTCATGTGACCACTGCAGGAGCTTCCGATGCAGGATTGGAGTAGCGGCGCTGAAAGGAGGTAAGCGTTTAAGAGAGGAGTACAGGGTTTTTCTTTATTCTAGCCACTAATCTGCTTTTTGTCACTTTTTTGAAAGTCCAGAAAAGGGTCCAGTTGGGCGTGAATACTTTTTCTAGACCCCGTATAGAAGCGGCAGGTCCGGCTCTCACTTCACTTCTTGCATCTCTAATGGTGTTCAGTTCAGTGTGGTCAGATGCTTTTATTATCCATCTAGGACGGGATTCAAGTCTTGCGCAAGGCTCTAAGTTACTGTTGCTCTGACAAAGCCGCGGCTTTTCATAACAGATCGTTGTTTTCTGTTCTTTGTGACTTGACACGGACACTTGGATCAGACCCCCAGAATCTAATCATTTGTGGAATGGGAGGAATGGTTTACTGAACTTGGATTTATAATGCATGCAGTGCGTCGCGCTCCCTGCCGCCGATGCTGGCTCCAGTGCAGTCATTCCCAACACTATTACTGCAGGGGAACCCCTAATGCCGCACCTGCCTCACATAAGCTTGGTATAGGGGTAGGTAAAGCCGGGGCCATGTCAATGCTTTGGTGGGCAGACTTGTGCAAAGTGTCATAAGTGCCCACCACCGCCTCAAAGTTTTCCTAAAAATATTCAAAAAGTATACTCCTCCTGTAACCTGCAGAATGTGGCACTCACCTGTGCTGCGCTCTCCTGGTATGACCTGACGGTAATGGAGCTGCTTCCCTTTTTCTCAGTGTCTTCCTTCCTTCCTGCTTGACTGCCAGCCAGCTCTTCACTCCAACACTCTGCACATGCTACGGTTTTTGTCTGGCCCAGACCACCATGATGACTTCTCCCAGCTACGACTCATCTCTTTACCCCTAATGCTCCACTCTGTGTCCTCAACACAGTTGATAGTATCACGCAGTAGTAATTGCATTCTCTCATTGCCAACCACAAAATAATAAGCCCCCTCTGTGCCCCCCATGGTAATAAGTCCTCTATGCAACCCTTTATTTCCTGATTGCTGTGCTGTGATTTCTTTAACCCCTTTAGGACCAGAGTTTTTTTTCCTTCACTTTTTTTGTCCTTGCCTTCCAAGAGCCATAACTTTTTAGTTTTTCCATTGACCTGGCCGTATGAGGGCTTATTTTTGCGGGAGAAGTTGAATTATTTAATGGTATGATTTAATGTACCGTATTATGTACAGAAAAACTTTAAAAAAATGTAATTAAAAAAAATGCAATTACGCCATTTTTGGAGAGGCTTAGGTTTTACTGTGGGTCTCTTTGATTACAGCGATACCAAATTTATATAGTTTTTTTGTTTTTCCATTTTTAAAAGTAAAAAATGTTTTTTCTTAAACAAAAATTGCCTTCCACTGTTGTATTCTGAGACTCGTAACTTTTTTATTTTTCCATTGATTGGGTCGTCTGAGGGCTCATTTCTTGCAGGGTGCGCTCTGTGGTCGTTAGTGTCATTGTAGGAAAGATCTGTCTTTTTGATCACTTTTTATTCAAATGTTTTGGAGGCCAGGATATCCAAAAAAGAAAAACCCAATTTGTTTTTATTTTTTTTCTCCTTAAAGGCCCCTCAACTTGTTGGATTAATATTGTGCTGTTTTAATAGTTTGGACTTTTATGTACACGGCGATACCAAATATGGAGTTTTTAATTGTTTAGATTTTTATGGTGAAAATAGAAAAAGGGGGCTTTAAACATGCGATCATGGAGCTTGCAGTAGAGCATAGGAGGAGCCCCCACCCCCCTTCTGACATTAGTATCCCATGAAGACGTCTGCTATTGGATGGAATGGAGGACTAGTGCTCAGAATACCCCCTAATTGTGTCCGACCGCACCTAATATCTGCTATTTCTCTTCAACTGTTATTGCTGGGACCACTAACAGGATCACAGGGTCCCTATTAATACTGGAGCCGCTAAGGGTGCCACTGTTATTTATTAGGGCCATTAAGGGGATCACTTAATACTGGAACCACTAACAGGATCACTGATACAACAAGGGCAATTAAGGGGGTTACTTTTACTATTGGGGCCACTAACTGGTTCACAGGGTCACTATTAATACTGGAACCACTAAGGGTGTCACTGTTATTTATTAGGGCCATTAACAGGATCACTGATACAACTAGGGCAATTAAGGGGGTTACTTTTACTATTGGGGCCACTAACTGGTTCACAGGGTCACTATTAATACTGGAGCTGCTAAGGATCTCACTATTATTAAATGGGGCCATTAAGATGCTCATGTAATACTGGAACCACTAAAAGGATGACTAATACTACTGGCACCATTAAGGGGTTACTATTACTACTGGGGCCACTAACGGGATCACAGGGTCACTATTAATGCTGGAGCCGCTTAGAGTGTCACTATTACTAATTGGGGCCATTAAGGAGATCACTTAATACTGGCACCACTAACAGGATCACTAATACTACTGGGGCTATTAAGGGGATTACTCTTACTACTGGGGCCACTAAGGGGGCCACTATTAGGGACACTTTTACTCTGTCACTTCAGACAAGTCTCAGTGGTTCTAATATGTGTTCGGTATCTTCTGTATTGGTGTTTTTCAATGCCTGTAAAACCTCGCCTCAGGCGGCATAAAAAGTTGTGGCACCCCTGCATTGAGCTGAACGGGATCGGAGGTGCGCATGTGCACACTTGGGGAACCTTGGGGCGCAGGCGTGGCTACATATGTCTGACGGAAGCCTTCTGCTTTTTAAATTCACCTCCATATTACGCCTACATTTAGCTCTTGACGTTTTTAGTAAATACGCCCCCGTGCTGGCACACCGCGACTCCTCGTGTCGTAGGTTTGGATTGTAGTCTCGATCTTTAATATGATAGCGCTGAAAATCGTATTGTTGTTCTTTTGCGCTACGATAACCCGATGCTATGCCCCTGGCGGTGCGGTCCTGCTTGGCTCAGAAGACGTTCCCTTCCATCCCTCCAGTGTAACGTGACGGCTCCGTCCTGTCTTCTCTTACAGATGACCCTTGGACCGGGACCGTGCGCGTCGCCCTCCTCATTCCTCGTGTTGCGCACACAGCTGTATCATGACGGGCAGCAGCTGCCGTCCCACAGCTCCCAGTACACTATGTCTCTGGCTGCCTCTGTACGGCGCGTTACTGCAGCGCCGCGGCTCCGGGGGGTGGGGGGGGAATGACCATCGTTGGCTAATAAAACATAATGCTAAAATTAGAACCGGGAAACGAGCTGTTCGGGCGCGACCACACTGGGCGTACAATCAATGGAAGGACGACTCGGTGGGGGATTCGCAGCAGGGGTCGAGGCAGCATGTGAACATAGACTTAAAGAGGAGCTGCACTTTTAAAAAACTTTTGACAACTAAAAAGTTTTGATCGGTGGAGGTGTGGGCGCTGAGATCCCTACTGATCGCTGAAACTAAGGGTCTGCAGTGCTTACCTGAGTGCTGTCACCCCCTTTGTCTGTTTTTGTTGCTTGCCGGCTCCTCTTGGCAGTTGAAGACGAATGCATAGACTTCAACCGACATCTATGCGTCTTCAACCGACATCAGCCGTCTTCAGCTGCCGAGAAGTGACAGCTGTCGGGGAGAGGCCAGCATGGGCAGCATGAGCTTGATGACAGAATCATTTTAAACCTTTGCTCGTTCTGAGGTGAATCGTCAAGTAGGCGGTCCTATCAGTGATTGACAGCTACCTCTATATGCACAAATAGTTGTCAATCACTATAGGACCGCCCATTGGACCCCTCGGCTCAGAATGAGCATGGATATAAATGAATAAAATACAAGTTACATACCAAATCTTTCCCCATAAAACTATATCAAACTGCTCTATACTAGCGGTCTGCAATTTGAGCAACACGTTCGAGCTGAGAGATTCTCTTAGTATTTAGAGAGAGGCTTTATAGCAGCCTCATTGTTCATAGATACATTGATCCATTGACTTCTTTGAAAGTGTGTTGTGGACATGCTCTGGGATCTGTGCTGGGAGGGGGAGGAGGTGAGCTGTGACTATCATCTGTAGACCCCTATTGGAGGGTGTTGTGGACATGCTTTGTGAGTCCTTTGTCATGGACCCTACCACACAAGCTCTTTAGAGGGCGACACAGACTCCTATCACAGTTATAATAGAGGAGATCACAGCCCTCAATGTATAATTATTGTATATAGCCTACTTAGGTGAATATAGAATAACGAATAGAAACGACAGTGTCCTCCAGGCTGGCAGATGTGGTACAGGCTCTAGCTGCTCATTGGATGTTGTGCTGATGCATCATGGGATTGATAGCACAGAATAGTGGAGAAGAAATCTAAACATCAAGAGGATGCCTGATAAGTATCAGACAGGAGGCTGCACTGCATGAAAGGGACTACAATATACAGAGGAGACATCCAGAGCGTGACAGGCAATCATGTAAGGCGGTGCAAGGAAGAAATAATGCGTTTTCACTGGAGTGGCCCTTTAACAGAAACTGATTTTATGCAGGAGGTCATTTTCTGATGACACAATCCCTTTTAATAGCATTTATTTCTTTTTACAGTTGACTTACAGGAGTTTTCCGGGCAGATACTATTGATGACGTATCCTCAGGGTGGGTCATCCATCCTCAGACCGCTCAGGACCTCGGCCAATTAGCTGATCAGTCTCTTGCCGTCAGCACCACAACACACGGGTACGGAGTGAAAGCAGTTAGTGTAGTGGCCGGGGCTCGCAATTGCAGGCTGGGGTATGATTAAAATTAATTATAGTTGTGCCCGCAATTATAAGTGTCGGCCAGTACACGGGGGTCGGAGATAACTGCTTCCGCTCTGTACCCCTGTGTGTTGTGGCACTGACAGCAGGCACCTGATCAGCTGACCCACCAGGGTCCCAAGTGGTGGACTCCAGCCGATCAACTATTGATGACCTATCCTAGGGGACGCATCGTTAATAGTATTTGCCTGGAACCCCCTGTAAGCTGTGTAGGGTGGCGCACTCTATGGGAAATGTTCATAAGTTACAGGCTGACTTGGACACCCTGAGTGTTTGGGTATCTGTATGGTAAATGTAAGGTTCTGCATCCTAATAATCTGCGTTCTCCATATATCCTCAGGGTGTGCGACCTCTTAATAAGTCATTTGGTTAGCAATAGAGGGATAATTAGGGAGCCAATATGTAGTGGCATCCGCGAACCACCTCCACATGTTGGAGGATGGCATGAGTTTGCAGATAACATGCCTGCAGAATCACACAGCCATTCGCCACCATATATACTTGGGGTTTACGGCCGCCGCTCGTCACTCTCCAAGATCTTTATTGAGAGTATTCGACCTGAGATGGCCAATTCACTAAATTACCCTACGTTGGAGAGATAACAAGGTTTTGGAGTGAGAACAGAAAAGCTTGATATAGAAACAGCCGAGGAAGTCAAAGGGAAGGAGCAGATGTTGTGCTGGAGAGATCAAGCGTGAGGTCCGCTTCATCCCGAAATAAATAAGGATTGTGCATGAGAAGACGAGGAGCCATAAGTTGTCCGTGTAGCTCAGTAGATAGTCGGATCCGGGGTACCAAGTCTTTAGGAAAGCTTCAATGCTGTTAGTGCAAGTAGCATCAAGTTCCTCGTATACCATTGTAAGAGTCTCACCCCAAGAGCTTAAATATGCCATAGAGATGGACTGGAAAAATGTGCCAAAATGGAGCATGCTTACTGCACATTTGCTGATTGGCTGATGCTTTAACATAAAAAGGACAATTTCTTACTGCGTAGGAAGAGAGAAGACTCAAAACTGGAGAGTACAGGAACTGCTGGCTGTGAGGAAAAAGGAACTGGATTGCTGCGGCCCGGAGGGCAAGAGAACCTACTGGCTCCGACAAGAGGATTGAGAGGGGTGGAGAGGAGTGTTTCCTTCCTCCCACTTCCCCAAGACAACCCTGTGGGATCTCTGGGGTCGATAGAAGCTGCGATCCCCACACATCGATCTGTAAGTGGGGCCGGCCTCAACTGAGAATTGAGGCGTGCACACCAATGGGGACGGGTAACAGTTACTCAGCAGGCCTGCTAGAGGGTTTCTATTGGCCTTGGAGAAAGAGATTGGACTCTTAAGACATCGAGGGAGCGTTGATTCCTTCTAATTCTGGATTAAGATATTTTGCAAACAGAAATAAAAGACTGGCAAACTTGGACCAAATAACTATATTTCAGGGCAAGACAGCCAAATATGTGATGTGGTATCTAGGAGAGGGCAACCCCTGAAACATAGGAGGTAGAAGAGAGAAGATACTGAGGAACCTGTTAGGAAACGAGCATGTTGTGTCCTTATTAATGATGGCTCTCGGAGTGACATAGTGACTACCCTGTGATATGAAGGGGCAGCAGTGGTGCCATCCTGGAAGGGGCATCTGTAAACTTTATTTCCAACTTTGCATTAGAAGTAATTTTCTTTTGTCTGAGGTCAGCTGCGTCTTGGTTGATTACAGCTATGAGATGATGGTTAAAGGGGTCACATTTCCCGGGATGGACCAATGATTCATATGCTGGTCTTGATGCAACGCCCAGTGGTAAAGGTGTACCATATTAATTTAGAGGAGCCTGCCTATTAATACATTTGATGCACCTCTGACCATTTGTGCCCCAGAAAGTCAAATCTTAGCATGAATGAGCTAGCTTAGATTTGCGCTGTAATTTATAACCAGTTTATGTAGTCATGTGTTTAGGGCTCATTCATATTAGTGCTTTTGTTTCCTACTCCGTGACCACTAGGTGCCCCCTGCCACATCAGAGCTGCAAGGACCTTGCAGACCCAGATAAGCTCTGCCAGTGACTATTGTCACAACAGGGGATGTTTTTCCTGTGTAGCTAGGACTCCCATAGATGCGGCTCCTATGGATGCCCCAGCTACAGGGGAAAAGTGAGAAATAGAAAAAAAGACAGTGTGAATGCCCCCAGGAGGTCTTATATGATGTCATGGGGGATCTAGATGTAAAAAAAAATTGTTTCAAAAATAGGTTTAAAAAAAAATAAAAAAAATATATATATATATATAATATGACCCAATGCCAATCAAAACTATCACTATATGCGCCCTGTGTTCCGAGACTCTACAAATTATATTTCAAAGTATCTGAAACAAAATGAGGAACCCATTCCGGTACTCTATGTAAGCATAAATGTAATAATTTTAAAAATAAACTAGAAATTTAAAAGCACAGTTTTTTTTAAAGCTTTGTACCCCTTGTGGGAATGAAGTATCAGAATGGCCTGCAGAGGCTACTAGACAGGCATTCTGTCTGCTGTGGGTGTGGTAGGAAGTAATACCAAAAAGTGCCAGTTCCTGACAGACTCATGGGGGAAGTGATGGCACACTGGAGCTGAAGGGCTGCTAGTCTAAGGTGTCATGTGGACCAGTCAGAGGCGGTATGGAGGAGCCGATTCAGGATCTTGGAGTCTGAGGTCCCTTATGGACCGGTGTGGGACCTGTCACCCTGTCTGACAGAGGAGGATGCCCCAGGTGGGGGTTACTGACAGGGGCTCTGTGGGTTGTGTACCCTGGACTTTGTACATGGACTGTGTTTGTGTATGCTGTACAAAGCTGTTGTGGTAAATAAATGCCGGCAGGCACCAGTTTCCTGGAGCCTGTTTACACAAGGGGTGTCCATTCGGATCCAAGAGGTCTGTGATCCGCAAGTGAAGTCCCAGGTGACAAACCCCTTTGCCACACGCTAATAACTCTAAAAATCATTTAAAAAGTCAGTAAAAAAATATTAAAAAATAGCCTTATATGTCACAGAAAAAAACAATGCGGCAACAATAATTCTGTAGTGTAAGAAAAAAATAATAATAGGGCAAGAAAACCACCACAATGGTAAAATACCGAGAAAGTGTCTGGTCCTTAAGGGGTTAATAGAGGTCTAGGGGCACATGACGAGAACATTGTTCTTCCTCTTTACAAGTCACTGATCAAACCGCACTTGGAATATTGGGGTTAGTTTTGGGCACCGGTACTCAAGAAGGACATATCAGAGCTTGTGCGGGTACAAAGGTGGGCAACTAAAGTAATAAATGGAATGGGCGGACTACAATACCCAGAGAGGGGATAAAAATAAGGATTATTTAGTTTGGTGTAAAGACATCTGAGGGGCGACCTAATAATTATGTATAATATATCCGGGGACAATACAGAGATCTCTCCCATCATCTATTATATCCAGGACTGTAACAAGGGGGCGCTCTAATAACTATGTATAAATATATCAGGGGACAATACAGAGATCTCTCCCATCATCTATTATACCCAGGACTGTAACAAGGGGGCGCTCTAATAACTATGTATAAATATATCAGCGGACAATCCAGAGATCTCTCCCATCATCTATTTATACCCAGGACTGTAACAAGGGGGCGCTCTAATAACTATGTATAAATATATCAGGGGACAATACAGAGATCTCTCCCATCATCTATTTATACCCAGGACTGTAACAAGGGGGCGCTCTAATAACTGTGTATAAATATATCAGGGGATCTCTTCCTGGAGGTCCCTTCCAACTCTACCATTCTATGATTCTATAAGGCTGGACAAATATCTGTCTGGGATGATTACTGATCCTGCATTGAGCAGGGGGTTTGACCAGATGACCCTGGAGGTCCCTTCCAACTCTACCATTCTAGGATTCTATAATCTATTTATACCCAGATCTGTAAGAAGGGGGCGCTCTGTACGTCTAGAGGAAAGAAGGTTTCTACACTGACATAGAAGGGGGTTCTTTACAGTAAGAGCAGTGAGACTGTGGAACTCTCTGCCTGAGGACGTGGTGATGGAGAACTCGATAAGAGTACAAGAGGGGCCTGGATATCCTTCTTGAGTGATACAATATTACATGATATATAACTGATTACATCAGAAGTGTCGGTGATCCGGGGATTATTCTGATTGCCAGATTGCAGACTGGAAGCAATTTATGTTGGCTTCTACCTCATTGGGTTTTGTTTTTTTTGCCTTCCTCTGGATCAACATTGGGGGTAATAGGCTGAACTGGATGGACTTGTGTCTTCTTTTCAGCCTTGCATCCTATGTTACATAACTCTTACAGAACATAGAATTCTGCAACATAAAGCTAAAGAACCTAACGGTGCCCCGGCACACAAGGGGTTACTGCTGCTGCAGGAACGGGTTAAGCGCCCGGTCAGAACGCCTCCAGAACGAAGTGTTCCGTCCGGCCGTGTGGTAACGTGGACATTACATGCAGATGATTCATTATATCCACAGACTCTCTATATAAATAATGCAGGGGAGAATTTCCACTTCTGACACGGCCCTATTTATACAGCGGCTCCAAATCCTCCCGCTCCTCCATCCGAAATCCAGGAGACCGGACGTCTTCAGAGCCTTTCTTATTAAAATGTTCTTAATCTGTCACGCTTCATTTAAAGACAACTGGGCCGAGCTGGGATTCCTCCGGTGCGCCGCCCTGCGCCGCCCGCCACAAAGCTGTCAGTGTTCCTTCTCCTTCCTTTTATTAGTCGGCGTCCAGCATATTTGTACAGTCTAATGAGGTGGGGGGGGGGGGGGGTGATACCCGTCTCTCGTAGCTTGGCTCCACCGATTATAGACGGAAACTTTACATGATCCAAACAAGCTGCGTGCTTTCAGTTCTCGTCACACGAGCTCCTCCGACGCTGGTATCTTGGACCTCAGATGAGGACTTGAGGAGCATTTCCACTTAAGAGGCTCAATTATTTTTTATGTCTACATTTAACCCTTTCCAATCCAATTTCTATCCTGGTTTTCCTAGGGGGCTTACTCTTTTTCTGCTGTTATAGAACAGCGCTATATGCTGGCTAAAGCCAGTACTGCATGAGGTGAGGCATTGAATAGGCTCCGACAGCTGGCAATATACAGTAAGAGAACCCCAACGGACGTCTTCCAACATCGTAGCTGTACAGCCTTAAATCATAATGTCTTCAGAGGTCACACAGTGGATTGGAAAGGGTTAAGGGTCCAGGACCGCAGTTCTTCCAAGCCCTGAATTCACACCAGGCCGTAGATATCCCATTTGGCTCGATCACTACCATGTTGATACATATTAGTGTTTAGTCGTCTGACCTCGCACGTTGGGGCAGACGCCTCTCTGTTTTGTGTGGGGGGTCGCTCAACTTTTGCCCAATAGATAATGTTGGGGTAAAGAGGGATCGGAATGTTGAATTTTAGCACCTGATCCTTTTATGCCTTGGGAGATAAGCTGCCGCTGGAGCGATTTGCCCCTGGATTACCTCCTTAACCCCTTTAGGACCAGAGATTTTTTTTCTTTTATTTTTTTTTCTCCCACCCTCCAAGAGCTATAAATTATTTTTTCCATTGATTATACCCATATGAAGGCTCGTTTTTTTTCTCATGGCGAGTTGTATTTTTTTTAATGATACCATATAATGAACTGAAAAACCTTTAAAAAACTAAAATTGCAATATCACCGTTTTGGGTGTGCATGTAGTTTTGATAGCGTTCGCGGTGCGGTGATAATGACCTGAGCATGTTCTGCGGATCGGTACGGTTATGGGGATATCCAATGTATAGAGTTTCTTTTTAAGTATTTTTCAGCTTTTGAAACCCAATAAAAATTATTATAAAGAAAAGCAATGACATTTTTTTTTTTTTTTTAACTTTCTTTCCGTCGCCATATTCTGAGACTCGTAACTTTTTTTTGTCCTTGTCATTTGGGCTGTGGGAGGGTTCATTTTTTTTTTTTTTTTTTTTTTTTTGCAGGTTGTACTGTAATTTTTAATAGTATAATTTTGGGATAGCTGTATCTTTTTGATCACTTTTTGTTGAAATTTCTGGGCAGCCTGGATAACAAGAGATAAATGCTGTGATATTTTCTAAGAACACTGCGATGCTGAATGCCTGTGTTTTTTTGTTTTTTTTCATTTTGTGGATTTTTTTTATGAACATTTAATAAAAAAATAAATCTTGTTATTTGTATAGCACCAAGTTATTCCGCAGCGCTTTCAGGTAATTTATTTATTACCTCCCCACCACCACCACCAAGCTGGGTACTCCTCTTACAGACCTCGGAAGGATGGAAGACTTAGTCAACCTTGAGCCGGCTACCTGGACCATGCAGAGATTGAACTTGCAACCTTTAGGTCGTGAGCGAGCGCTTAGGACTAGATTTCTGCTGCTTTAGCACTCTGCGACACACAAGGCTGTAGTTTTTGTTACAATTATTAATGAATTTGCAATCATTTTATTGCCTGCACTATATACTGCAGAACTTCAGTATTGCAGTACACTAGTAAAGTTATTTTAAACGTTGCCTAAGAAGCCTAGGCAGGGCTTGATAGACATCTACATATATGCATGGCAGCTTAGCCTTTAGGGTGCAGTGCTAGCCCATTGACCCCCCCACCCACACCTTCCAAGCGCATTGGGGAGGCGTGCTGACTGTGCAGAGGAGGGGTTGCCCCTCCCTTCTTTTGCTGACTGTTTAGACACAATGACAGCTTTGACCACGGCATCTAAAATGTTAACTGTCATCGGAGCGAACTCTGATCGCAGCAGTTACTGGCGGTTGTCAGAAACAGCTAATGGCTGCCGGGGATGGAGCGAACTCTGCTCCTGAGACTGCTCCGTACACCCTACACAACCATTTGACGTATCTTTGTTATGCGGGCAGGAAGAGGTTAAAGAAGTTGTCCGGATGTTGGGCAATTTTTTGTTAGCTATAGCTGTAAATGTGTTAAAAAATTAAAAGCGGCGATGCTTAACAATCCAGAGCGCCAGCGCCGCGGTCCGCCTGGATCATCTACCACCTGACTGCTGCAGCCAATTAGAGGCCACAGAGGTCATGTGCCTTCAGCATCTATGGAGAACGACATGTGACTGCTGTGGCCTCTGGTTGGCTGGAGGACTGCAGGGGTGCAGCGCTTGATCGTGGAGGGGGAGAGGACAGGGAAGTACCGCTGCTCTTGTTATTAACACTTTTGCAGCTATAGTTAAAGGAGTCGTCCGAGTAAAAGTGGCCATGTTATAAAATAATAAAATAAACCATATTTGCCTTTCTTCTCCCTTCACTGAAGCCGGTCACTATTGAAAGTAGAAGTCACGTGACCGCTGCGGCTAATCGGAGTCCACAGGATCGCCATTTGGAACTCCTTGCATCACGGCTCCTCGGATGTGCGTTCTGATGCCAGGAGGACGGGTAGTGATGCTGTAACCTCTGATTGTAGTCATGTGGCTTCTGCTGCGAACAGAGACTGGTATCTGCAGATGGTATCTTACCTGCACTTGTTCTTCTCTGCCGTCCCCCCAATCCCCAGGTTTTAGGTGGCATTATTAGCCACCCAAGTCGGCCAACACAATCTTGAGACTACCTAATCCCACAGAGTGGATTGGTAGTTGGTCTATCAATACACTATACCCACTCTCTGATTGGTCAGCACTGTTCACATCATCAGCTCTGGCCAATTAGAGACCAGCTCAGACAGCTAACAATGCGATGGAAACCAGCAGAAGGATGGCAGAGAAGAACATCTGTAGGTACTATGCCGCCCGCCCGCCCGCCCGGTCCTGAAACTAGAGTGCCACTTAAATTCTATTAGGGATGCTGAGTTTGCCCTGGTGGCCGGGGCAGTTGTATCTGTATCTCATCGATTTGGTCAAACTATATCCTACTGACCCACTCATGCCAGACCGTGCGGCCCCCAGTGCTTACACTGCCGCGCAGCTCCTTGGGGGTGGGACTTCATCGTGATTGACGGCTCTGCACTGATGACCCTCTGCACTGCATAAAGTCTACTGTTAAATCTCGTCTTGGCTTAACCGAACGCGATCTTTCTCCGCCATCTTTAAGAGTAGCGCAATATCCTTATTCGGTTCTAACAATCATTTCGCTGGTGCCACGGGCCATCTTTCTGTGCCCATTTTTGCTTCCATTGTTCGTCACACATCTGAAGCCATTGCGCGTACCGTTTCTGCTCCTGATCCTGGCACGGTGTTTGTACTTGCGCCCCTTCGCCTTCGGTGCCCCTGGTTGAACAGACATCTGGCTCCCATTGATTTCGGCTCCGCTTCTACTTGTTATTTATTTGTTTTTGTATTGAATCGCGTTCATGCAGAAGGAATCCTCTATTAATAACCCCCCCGAGTTCAATTTGTCACGTTAATCTATGACCCGGCGTCACGCGTCTGCACCTTGGCGGTTTCGCCCGTTTTGGAGCCGCTGCTGAGGACTTTGGCACAGAGAGACGCTGCGTACATCTACTTTCATAACACGGTGTTAGCATCTCATTAGCGGTTCGGCGGCTGCTAAATTTTTCTGTTTGATTGCAGGGTTTGGGATGTAAATGTTCCTGCCTGAGGCCGTATGTGGCTGGGAATGGCCAAATAGCAACGGCTGTGTGCACTAACTGGATACGGATGTGCGGCCGCCATTCCAGTAAGTGGCCACGTGGAGCGATTACTGCAGAGGGAGGGTCCAAAGCCAATCATCAGGCTGGGGGAGCAATAACGAGTACTGCTAATTGTAAAAACACTGGCCGTGGCAACATGGTGTAGATCTTGGGGCGTAAACCCTGGTGCCGCTAGTAGAGTTGAGATGCCAAACATGTCCATGTAGGGTAGGGTTTGGCTTTGCGCCAGATCTAGAGGCAACACCTCAGGCACCCCGGTCTTCCACTTTTAACCCCACCATTTGGGATCTGGGCTTCACTGGGGGGGGGGGAGCCATTTCTCTGAAAATGGTCCCAGTAACATGGCAGGCGATGCCACTATAGGCCAAGGCGCGGTATCTGAGGTTGTGCACTAGAGTGTAGTCATATCAATCCAGGTCCGGGAAGAATGCACAACTGCAGAGCGGGGAGCAAGCCGGGGGCAGGATACACAACAGGGCAGAGGTCGGGGCAGGGAGCAGACAGAAGTGTAGTCCATATACCAGGAACGGAGAATACAACAAAGTATGGAATAGCTGAAGTCAGGAACTGGAGAATCGGAACACACTTGAATAGCACCTAAGGCAGGACCAAGGGACCACAAACCCGGGCACCCGTCACAGGGGAGGATGTCTGATATAGCTACAGATGTCACATGATTGGCAGGGTGCGTACTAGAGCTTTAAGAGGGCAAGCATATGCATGAACATGCTCCCTCTGTGCCGCAGATATGGATCATGACCATGCCAGAGCAGGGTGTCTGCAGAAGACAGGAGCAGGATGTACGCTGGTGGCCGTGGCAGTGAACTACAACCAATGTGAAGCCCATAGTGTAAGGTGGCACTGGTACGGGTGGGGAAGTCTCCATAGACCAGACGGTTCTGAAGCGAACTTACAGTGTTGTATCCATGAAATGATCTTTGGTTTTCATGACTGGTAATAGTGTATCATTGGTAGATAATGTTTTGCAATATGTTTAGATGTAAGTAGTAAGGCGGGGGGGGGGGGGGGGGCGTATGAAACACAGCCTGTACTTTGTGTGAAGTAGTGCAGCAGTAAGGAACATGCAGAACAAGGAGAGCGGATTCTAAACAGTATTTGTATCATAGAGCTGTCACTTCCCTTACATTGCACCAGAGCGTCTGTCTCTTCCCTTCCCTTACATTGCGGCAGAGCTTCTGTCTCTTCCCTTCCCTTACATTATGTCAGAGCGGCTGTCTCTTCCCTTTCCTTCCATTGCGGCACAGCGGCTGTCGCTTAACCTTCCATTGCGGCACAGCGGCTGTCGCTTCCCTTCCATTGCGGCACAGCGGCTGTCGCTTCCCTTCCATTGCGGCACAGCGGCTGTCGCTTCCCTTCCATTGCGGCACAGCGGCTGTCGCTTCCCTTCCATTGCGGCACAGCGGCCGCCGCTTCCCTTCCATTGCGGCACAGCGGTCCCGCTTCCCTTCCATTGCGGCACAGCGGCTGTCGCTTCCCTTCCCTTTTTGAGAAGAATATGTGAAATAGGCTCAGTGATCCTGCGGCCGCGGGGACGGGATTTGTCCGGGAATCATACAGAGTACGACGCTTCAGGCCTGACGTTCTCCATTGCACGTCTGTCTTCATGACACTTCCTGTTCTGTCTTTTCGAGTTCAGCAAAGTTCCAGAAGCATCGGGTAGAACAAGATCAGCCCCACATAATAAGTGTTCTGATAAGGTGTGACCCTGATATGGATGTGATAATGTGATGCATTTACCACTTGCTCTGTCTTGACAGTGTGCTCAGCGGCTACAATGGAACCATTTTTGCCTACGGACAAACGGGCAGCGGCAAGACCTTCACCATCACCGGAGGAGCCGAGCGTTACAGCGACAGAGGGATCATCCCCCGGACGTTGTCCTATATATTCGAGCAGCTTCAGAAGGTCTCCTAGTCCTTACTGTGTAGAGCGGTTACATCCCACATTGACTTGTGTACTTATTGGTCTCTTTGTCTTTATTCAGGACGTCAGTAAAGTCCACACGGTCCACATCTCCTACCTGGAGATATACAACGAGGTCGGCTATGATCTGCTGGACCCAAAACATGACGCCTCCAAGCTGGAAGACCTCCCGTAAGTCACTTTAGAGAAGACTTCATGACTTTTGATGAATTGGTTGCTTACTGATATTTAGTAGCGCCTGTGTACTAGTAAGGGCCTTTCACAGCAGTCGACTTCTTAGCCCTATGTACTGAGCGCCAATACACACGCATGTTGATCGACGCTCATCTCATTTTCTTTCACCCAGGACGAGAACTGGCGGTGGGGATGAACCATCGTAATTTCCATTGTTTGTCCTCATGGGTCGGCTGTGCAGTTGTGGCTAAATGTTTTAAGACTGACACAAAGTTTGGATTTCGCAAAGTTTGCTGCTTCAGTGTTTTTAGATCTTTTAGTCAGGTGTCTCTATGGTTACTGAAGTACAATTATATGACAAATATATGAAGTTTAGGCAAAGACTCTTTATTTACAGTATGAGGGTGGATTCAGACGACCGTATATCGGCTCGGTTTTCACGCCGAGCCGATATATGGTGTCCTCATCTGTGGGGGGGAGGATGGAAGAGCCAGGAGCAGGAACTGAACTCCCGCCCCCTCTCTGCCTCCTCTCCGCCCCTATGCACTATTTGCAATGAAAGGAGGTGGGATGGGGGTGGGGCTAAGTGGGAAGAATTAGCCCCGCCCCCGTCCCGCCTCTCCCCATTGCAAATAGTGCAGAGGGGCAGAGAGGGGGCGGGAGCTCAGAGCACTGCTCCTGGCTCTTCCAGGCTCCCCCCTTGCAGAGAGACGACGTATGTCGGCTGGGTGTGAAAACCAAGCCGATATACGTTCGTCTGAATCCAGCCTTACCCTTATTTTTCAAGCCTTCTGCACTTCCCCCTGACATGCTGGATATCAGCTTCCCGGCCAAATCCTGATGGATGACAACCCATTCTTCCTAATCAGTGCTTGGAGTTTACCCAAGTTTTTGTTTGTCCATCCGCTTTTTGAGGATTGACCATAGGTTCTCAATGGAATGGAAATCTGGGGAGTTTTTGGCCGTGGACCCAAAATTTCAATGTTTTGTCCACCGAGCCACTTAGTTATCACTTTTGCCTGGTGACATGGAGCTCCATCATCAGATTGTTCCTGGATGGCCCGGAGAAGTTGGAGTGTGACACGCCGTCGCTAATTGATGATGAAGATCCCATGCCCCGTGTGCACTACTCACTGCGGGATGGACGGCTTCCATTGACTTCAGTGGAAGCCGTCCCTGCGAGGCCAGCACCAAAATAGAACATGCTGTGATCTGTCCCCGTGAGCGGAAAATTGCAGTTGATTTTCGCTTGTGGGCAGGGAAAAGTGGTTTTACATAGCATGTCTATGGGTGGTATTTGCTGCGGGATCTGTAGGCGAATGCCCATTCCGGATCGTGTGCAGGCGGCCTAACTAAAAGAGCTGAAAACGTTGTGAAAATTAAAATTTGTGTCAGTCTCCCCATCTTTGTGTTTGCTAGAGGTCAACAATCGGCCTCTAATTGTCGGTAGTTTTATACTAACTGAATGAATGTTTGGAGGATCATCCATGACGTGAATTGGGCAATGTGAAAGGACCTTTAGTTGCTACCCGGGTGTCATAATCGGACCTGTATGGAACGGGCACAACCTTCCACCGTCCCAACAGCCACCGAACCCACAAGGTCCAGTTTACAGAACGCCATCTGGTGCGTCCATGATTATCTCCACAAACCCTGATGAAGTCCTTGTAGACGGCATCCTTCCCGGCCTTCGCTTCTGCACGGTACGATGATGAGAATTCCAGGCGGTGCGCTTATTACATGACGCTGAACTTACTCACACCAAGGCCTGGTCATTGAGAATAGCAGCGGATAACCACCTGGAAAGAAAACACTCATTTATTTGAGCTGCATGTCAGAGTTAATTGGTGATTTGAGTGCAGCGAGAGCGGCCTCAGCTATGGAGAAAACCACAAAATATAGCGTGCTTAAGGCATGAATATCACATCACTAAATAATAAAGCAGGGATCGAGTGGAATTTGCTAACTACACAGGACGGAGCCTCAGCCTATTACTGTGCGAAAGGGGAAGAAATGGCACATCTGTACTGCGGCCGGCCGGCCCTGCTCCGCCGCGGGAAGATGTTCGCACTAAGCACCATCTTATGCTGACTACACTACCGTCAGTCATACACGAGGTGCTGTAGCTGTGGGCCAAATGCGATATATATATATATATATATATATATATATATATATATATATATTATAATTTTTTTGGGGGGGACTAATCACATTTTTAAAACAATTACAGTTTTGAAAATTCAATGCTGGAAATGGTCAGTGTATCCAATGTCGTCAAGTTCCTGCCATACACGTTGGATCACTGACACAGCAGCTTCTGGTGGGTGGTAAGGGGCCATGTAGACTCCAACACCCCCCCTTCCCAGATAAAGAAATCACAAGCATAAGGTCCGGGGAATGTGGAGGACGAGGAACGAGGTCAGTATGGTCACCGCCTGCACGGACAATCCATCTGTTTGGTAGTCATCTCTCTCTTCTGATGTCATCGTGATAATGGGGAGATGGTCCTGTTGGGATATGATTTCCTGTTCCGGTTTCGGCAGAAGCCATATCTGTAGCGTCCAGGTACGAAACCCCTAGGATTGTTCTGTCGTGGATGAAGAATGGGACGGTCCCTTTCCTGCAGGTTATAACGCAGAACACGTTCACCTTGGCGGGTCGCACATTAGCTCCACGTAGACGGGTGGTTTCCCCTCCCGCAGGTTCTGACATTACATATGTTACCTGAAAGTTGAAAGGGGGCTCCATTACTAAACACTAAAGTCTCCATGAAACCGTAGCTTTCCAGTACCGTCTGCATACTCAAAAAGGAAGAAGGTCGCCGCGTTTGCCATCCGGTAACAATTATGATCAGTAGGGATAACATCGCAAGCGTTGTGCAGAATCTTCCACGCAGTTGGTGGCGGGACGTCGAATTCTCTTTCTGCTCTGACGGTGGATTTCCGAGGACTTTGTGTGAATCTTCCATGGACGCGCTCCGCCGTTTCCAGGCTTACTGGTGGACAGCCAAATGATTTTTGCCTATAGATGCAACTTTTTTCTTTATTATTGTTGTACCACTTACGAATTGTGCGCTTGCTGGAGGAATCTTCACTAAACGTTGTTCAAAAATGAAGTTGCGCACTAATAATAGACTGGTTGATGCTCTCCTGCCTTCTTTGGTGGCCACTTTGTTTCCCCCCCCCTAGTGACGACTACGGCAGAGTAAAACTTTTTAGGACTCATTTAGCAAAATTGTCTATCCTAAGATGTCCTTGTTGTTCATAGTAGCCAATCACAGCGCAGCTTTCATCTTACCTAAGCAGACTGTAATAAAGTGGCCATTGAGATAAGGATAACTTAACGTTCAGTGGTGGTCCAACCTTTGGGACCCCTGTTGATCCAGAGAAACCACTCCAGTGTATGCCAGAATTGCCGCAGTGATGGTCTTGCATGCGCACCGCTGCACCGTTCTCTTCAGTGGGACTGTTAAGGGTAGCAGAGTACACGCCCTCGGCAATCTCTGGTGGTCCTAGTGAGATGAAGCCCACCAGAGCTTTTGGCTGCACTGCAACCACATCTTAGAGGTGCATCGAACACTTTGTGGACTGTACCTTGATGTATCCTCTCCAGGTTGATTGGCCTCTCCTGGATGGCTGATAACTGTGAACAGTCCCATCTTTAAGGGTTGTAACACAATTGACTTCTATTACTTATCCATAGGACAGGTGATAAAAGTCTGATCAGTGGGGATCTCACGACTGAGACCCCCATCAATCCTTAGATTGGGGTCTCTATGTCACCTTGCTGCCCCTTCATTCGTTTCACTGGGGTTGACAAGAGTAACCAAGTAGAAGCACCCGGCGATGTCTGGCCGTCCCATTGAAAATGAATGGAGGGGCAGTCTTTTCTCCACTGCGGGGGATGCAGGAGTCCACAGTGAGAAGGAGAGGGGGGCACAGGACCCGCATTCTCGGGATGCTGGGCATCTTAGTGGCAAGACCCCCACGATCAGTCTTTTATCACCTGTACTATGGTGTTAAGTCAATTGTGGTACAATTAGAGATGAGCGAGCATACTCGCTAAGGACAATTGCTCAATCGAGCATTGTCCTTAGCAAGTATCTGCCCCCTTGGGAGCAAAGGTTCGGCTGCCGGCGCGGGCGACAGGTGAGTTGTGGCGATAAGCAGTGGGCAGCGGCGGGGGAGAGAGACATCTCCCCTCCGTTCCTCCTCGCTCTCCCCTGCCGCTCCCCGCCGGCAGCCGAATCTTTGCTCCCAAGCGGGCAGGTACTCGCTAAGGGCAATGCTCGATTGAGCAATTGCCCTTAGCTAGTATGCTCGCTCATCTCTAGGTACAATGCTTTAAATGTTATGTTTTCTTTTACTTTGGGAAGTTTGTTTCTATTAAACGAACTTATGGAAGACCCCTTTAAAATACAACATGAATCAGTGGGTGAGGTAGACAGGGAACATTCTGTGATCTAAGGGTCCGCCATGACCTAGCCCCGGCCAGCGTCCGCTCTGTCGCACATGACAGTCCAGTGCACTCGTTGTCCATGGACCGTTCCCAGCACACGGTGCACCCACAGCTAATGGGAACGAACAACAGTCTGATCTTTAAAAAGCACGGACGGGTCTGAGAATATCCACAAGCTTTGTGATGAAATCTGCCTTCACGCAGTATCCTGTTACCCGTAAATTACAGACAGCCGTCCTATATTTATCAATGGTTAGCTTCTCATGCATTTGTCCTGGTTAGAACATCGCTATTTCGGGGAAGCAGGCACCCATTCTTGAGTCTTTAATTGTCACGTTATGTAAATTAGTGGGCCAAAATCGCATGTATTTATTTACCTCTTACAGTTCGGGTGTCGTCATTGCACAGATATGTGTTTTTGAGAATTGCAAAGCCTCAAATGACTGGTGGAATTTGCCATATGAATCCAGCAGAAGTCCTTTTCTGTCTGAGCAACCGTAGTAAGCAGTCCTGTACTGGATAATGGACTGTAGTGAAAGGTCCTGTCCTGGAAAATGGACTGTAGTAAGAGGTCCTGTCCTGGAAAATGGACTGTAGTAAGAGGTCCTGTCCTGGAAAATGGACTGTAGTAAGAGGTCCTGTCCTCGATAATGGACTGTAGTAAGAGGTCCTGTCCTCGATAATGGACTGTAGTAAGAGGTCCTGTCCTCGATAATGGACTGTATTAAGAGGTCCTGTCCTGGATAATGGACTGTATTAAGAGGTCCTGTCCTGGATAATGGACTGTAGTAAGAGGTCCTGTCCTCGATAATGGACTGTATTAAGATGTCCTGTCCTGGATAATGGACTGTATTAAGAGGTCCTGTCCTGGAAAATAGACTGTAGTAAGAGGTCCTGTCCTCGATAATGGACTGTATTAAGAGGTCCTGTCCTGGATAATGGACTGTAGTAAGAGGTCCTGTCCTCGATAATGGACTGTAGTAAGAGGTCCTGTCCTCGATAATGGACTGAAGTAAGAGGTCCTGTCCTCGATAATGGACTGTATTAAGAGGTCCTGTCCTCGATAATGGACTGTAGTAAGAGGTCCTGTCCTCGATAATGGACTGTAGCAAGAGGTCCTGTCCTGGATAATGGACTGTAGCAAGAGGTCCTGTCCTGGATAATGGACTGTAGTAAGAGGTCCTGTCCTGGATAATGGACTGTAGCAAGAGGTCCTGTCCTGGATAAGGGACTGTAGCAAGAGGTCCTGTCCTGGATAAGGGACTGTAGCAAGAGGTCCTGTCCTGGATAAGGGACTGTAGCAAGAGGTCCTGTCCTGGATAAGGGACTGTAGCAAGAGGTCCTGTCCTGGATAATGGACTGTAGCAAGAGGTCCTGTCCTGGATAATGGACTGTAGTAAGAGGTCCTGTCCTGGATAATGGACTGTAGCAAGAGGTCCTGTCCTGGATAATGGACTGTAGCAAGAGGTCCTGTCCTGGATAATGGACTGTAGTAAGAGGTCCTGTCCTGGATAATGGACTGTAGTAAGAGGTCCTGTCCTGGATAATGGACTGTAGCAAGAGGTCCTGTCCTGGATAATGGACTGTAGCAAGAGGTCCTGTCCTGGATAATGGACTGTAGCAAGAGGTCCTGTCCTGGATAATGGACTGTAGCAAGAGGTCCTGTCCTGGATAATGGACTGTAGCAAGAGGTCCTGTCCTGGATAATGGACTGTAGCAAGAGGTCCTGTCCTGGATAATGGACTGTAGCAAGAGGTCCTGTCCTGGATAATGGACTGTAGCAAGAGGTCCTGTCCTGGATAATGGACTGTAGCAAGAGGTCCTGTCCTGGATAATGGACTGTAGCAAGAGGTCCTGTCCTGGATAATGGACTGTAGCAAGAGGTCCTGTCCTGGATAATGGACTGTAGCAAGAGGTCCTGTCCTGGATAATGGACTGTAGCAAGAGGTCCTGTCCTGGATAATGGACTGTAGCAAGAGGTCCTGTCCTGGATAAGGGACTGTAGCAAGAGGTCCTGTCCTGGATAAGGGACTGTAGCAAGAGGTCCTGTCCTGGATAAGGGACTGTAGCAAGAGGTCCTGTCCTGGATAAGGGACTGTAGCAAGAGGTCCTGTCCTGGATAAGGGACTGTAGCAAGAGGTCCTGTCCTGGATAATGGACTGTAGCAAGAGGTCCTGTCCTGGATAATGGACTGTAGCAAGAGGTCCTGTCCTGGATAATGGACTGTAGCAAGAGGTCCTGTCCTCGCTAATGGACTGTAGCAAGAGGTCCTGTCCTCGCTAATGGACTGTAGCAAGAGGTCCTGTCCTCGCTAATGGACTGTAGCAAGAGGTCCTGTCCTCGCTAATGGACTGTAGCAAGTTCAATGACTGTAGTAGTAGATCTTGTCATGGTTCAATGACTGTAGTAGTTGGTCTTGTCATGGTTCAGTGACTGTAGTAGTAGATCTTGTCCTGGTTCAGTGACTGTAGTAGTAGGTCTTGTCATGGTTCAATGACTGTAGTAGTAGGTCTTGTCATGGTTCAATGACTGTAGTAGTTAGTCTTGTCCTGGTTCAATGACTGTAGTAGTAGCTCTTGTCCTGGTTCAGTGACTGTAGTAGTAGGTCTTGTCATGGTTTAGATGACTGTAGTAGTTGGGCTTGTCCTGGTTCAGTGACTGTAGTAGTAGGTCTTGTCATGGTTCAGTGACTGTAGTAGTAGGTCTTGTCCTGGGTCAGTGACTGTAGTAGTTGGTCTTGTCATGGGTCAGTGACTGTAGTAGTTGGTCTTGTCATGGGTCAGTGACTGTAGTAGTAGGTCTTGTCATGGTTCAGTGACTGTAGTAGTAGGTCTTGTCCTGGCTCAGTGACTGTAGTAGTAGGTCTTGTCATGGTTCAGTGACTGTAGTAGTAGGTCTTGTCATGGTTCAGTGACTGTAGTAGTAGGTCTTGTCATGGTTCAGTGACTGTAGTAGTAGGTCTTGTCATGGTTCAGTGACTGTAGTAGTAGGTCTTGTCATGGTTCAGTGACTGTAGTAGTAGGTCTTGTCATGGTTCAGTGACTGTAGTAGTAGGTCTTGTCATGGTTCAGTGACTGTAGTAGTAGGTCTTGTCATGGTTCAGTGACTGTAGTAGTAGGTCTTGTCATGGTTCAGTGACTGTAGTAGTAGGTATTGTCATGGTTCAGTGACTGTAGTAGTAGGTCTTGTCATGGTTCAGTGACTGTAGTAGTAGGTCTTGTCATGGTTCAGTGACTGTAGTAGTAGGTCTTGTAATGGTTCAGTGACTGTAGTAGTAGGTCTTGTCATGGTTCAGTGACTGTAGTAGTAGGTCTTGTCATGGTTCAGTGACTGTAGTAGTAGGTCTTGTCATGGTTCAGTGACTGTAGTAGTAGGTCTTGTCATGGTTCAGTGACTGTAGTACTAGGTCTTGTCATGGTTCAGTGACTGTAGTAGTAGGTCTTGTCATGGTTCAGTGACTGTAGTAGTAGGTCTTGTCCTGGTTCAGTGACTGTAGTAGTAGGTCTTGTCCTGGTTCAGTGACTGTAGTAGTAGGTCTTGTCCTGGTTCAGTGACTGTAGTAGTAGGTCTTGTCCTGGTTCAGTGACTGTGGTAGTAGGTCTTGTCCTGAGTAACTGTAGTACGAGTGTTGCCCCAGCTGAATTACTATAGGAAGAGGTCCTGTCCTGGATAATGGACTGTAATAAGAGGTCCTGACTCTGTGATTGTAGCTGGAGGCCGTGTCCTGGCTTGCAGCTCGGTGACTGTAAAAAGCGGTCCTCACTTATTGTAGTAGGAGGTTGTGTCTTGGTTCGATGACTGTCGTAGGAGGTCATGTCCTGACTCGGTGATCATAGCAGGAGGCCGTGTCATGGCTCGTAGCTTGGTGACTGTACGAGGCCCTGTCCTGGCTGACTGTAGTAAATGGAGTTGAGCTGCAATGACTACCAGACTCTGCCCATATACATGTGGGGTGGGGTTTCTGGAAGGCGATTTTAAAATCTTACCCTTACAGAAGAATCTGGGAGTACAAATTTATAACCACCTTTGACACTTTCAAGACAGGATTCAACATCTCAAGTGGCTTCATGCATCATTGGAGAATATGAGAAACCTGGAGCAGGTGGTGACCCCCTAACACTAATTTAGAGGCCATAAAACTTTCACATCCCTTTTCAGCGGAGTTTTTTAGTATTTACTCCTCTGCTCATCCTGTTCTGGTCTTATCTCAAGTGCAAATTAATCACACCATGTCTGTGCCTTGTCATATGTATATATAAAGGTATGTGTCTTCGGATCTACTCCATAACCCTGAGAGGTTGGAAAGCTCGCTATAACATCGTATATTTTTGTTAGCCAATAAAAGGTATCATACCTACAAGATTGCTTGCTGCGAGCAATTCCATTTGGGAGAAAGCAGCCATGTTTGATTACCTGCCTTTTGTCATGCAGGAACCATTGAAGGGACAGAATGACATAAAGCACTCTATAAACCTGCCATGATTTGGATGAGCGTAAGCTGCACACAACCTTATGGCACGGTTCAGTCTTTTGGCCATACTGCGGTCGTCCAGGTGGAAGGGATCAGAAAGCGACAATCGGGACATAACACATGTATGCGAAAGAGTGGCGGAAGCCAACCACCTGCTGCATAATACGACCGTGCGTCTGCAACCGACTCATCAGACCTGCTGATTACGACGCTCACCGCCCCGACCAGAAATAAAATAAAAATAGGCTTTCCTATGTAGAAAGTGACTGCCGCCCTCCTCACTTGGCTTGGTAATTGTTTAGTTAGAAACATGATGCCTATCTCCACGACCGCGCCACAAAACAGATGGAGCGGACGAAGATATTTATATATTTCTGGGCTGCAGCTAGTTACACGTATGAGGAGCAGCGGAGGCTGTAACGCAGCCGGTGTGTTGGGACCTAAAGAGTGTAGAAGGTACTTTTAAAACGTCAGTGTCCCTTTAAATCAGATGCCAATGTGCCAGAAGCCACTTCTGGGGCACCTAAAGTTGGGTGCCAACCAATATGGCTTCTGGTGGTAGACGACCCGTATCCTCCCTGCAACCGCTACGTTATCAGTGCATCCAAGTG
Organism: Eleutherodactylus coqui; assembly: GCF_035609145.1. Classification (NCBI taxonomy): domain Eukaryota; kingdom Metazoa; phylum Chordata; class Amphibia; order Anura; family Eleutherodactylidae; genus Eleutherodactylus; species Eleutherodactylus coqui. The sequence continues at coordinate 23,617,865 of NC_089839.1, read as the reverse complement.
TCATAATAATCGCAGTTTCGACCTGCTTCTGGGAAAGCTGGGTGACAAGAGGTAAGTAATCGTCTATGATCGAGGGATCAAAAGCCGCAAAATAAACTTTTCACCGCAGCTTTGTTGCAGATTTTCCATTTGTTTTTCACTCCATCTTCTCATTCGTATCAGGAAAGTGACGATCATGGAAGATCCAGACCAGAACATTCATCTGAAGAACCTGTCCCTGCAGCCGGCCAACACTGAGGAGAAGGCCCTGAACCTGCTCTTCCTGGGGGACACCAACCGCATGATAGCAGAGGTGAGGCCGAGGCACCCCAAATGTCAAGATGGTGGTCAGCAAGGGTCCGTTTACACCAAACGATATGTCGTTGGAACCAGTGAACGATGTCGGCATTTGATCGGGCAGCCAGTTTATACTGGCAGGTACATCGATAAGCAGCCAATGTTAATGGCAGACTTTGGGTGGTCTTTGTTAGTCCCCCAATTGCCATAGCAAAGTAGCCCCAGCAGTTGTGTTGCAGGTCTAATGGACAGACAGGGCAGCAACCTAACTCCTTAGATGCTGCAGTTGCTCTGAGCATCTAAGGTGTTAACGAATCCGAGACCAGCGTTCTTGTTCTCTGCCGGATGCTTATGGCTGTTTGTAACAGCCAAGATATCAGGGGTGCAGCGAAAATAATGCGGTTATCTTCAGAAGTGCCTGATTAGACTTGAGTCCCATTAAAAGCACCCTGAGCAGCTGCCAGGAAAACAGTAGCACAGTCGTTAAAGCGGTTGTAAACTATTACTGGCCTGTGCTCAGGATAGGTAATCAATAGAAGATCGGTGGCGGTCCAGTTCCAAGGACTCCCACACATCTGCTAATATCTGCGCTCATGCACTGAGCTAATTTCTGCAGGAAGTAGACAGCTCCATTCTCACTGCAGTGGTAAGACAGGGTATTGCAGGCAAAGTTCCCATTAAAATAGAGTGGGAACAGAGCAGACCGCTTCCTGCAGAAATCAATCTTGGCCCAGAGAACAGCTGATTGGTGGAAGTCCCTGGTAACATCTGCCGATCCGCTACTGATATCCTTGGAATAGGCGATCAATAGTTTATAACTAGACAACCCCTTTATCATTAGCTGCATAGTAGGAAGGTGTTAAACCCCCCAGCACCCATCACACCAAGCTCTGACATCAGATCTCTGGCTGATCCACCTGCATTTTTCCAGTATTAGTGTCATAGCGAAGGCTTGCTCTTGATGAGTAAAACGCGTGGGAGCTGTATGTACTGCTAGAGGGTTCTTATGTCAGATCTGATAATAAATCCCGTATCTGTATCCTCGGCCACTGACAATCAACACTTTATTGTGTGCGTTCGCCCCTGATCATTAGGAACAATTCTCCTTTATGGCCCAACCCTACTAGTAACAGAGACGTTTCCCATAAAAGCTGCATCCCCTGATCATTACCACGTGTGGCTTTTGGAAGCTTTGGTGTAAAAGGGAGAGGTGGATCTGACCTTTCCCCGTGGGGGGCGCACTAATGTCCCGTCCTTTCTATGGAAGAATTCCTCATCCTCCCCACTGCGTTCTGTACGTGTCCCATTCATCTTGCTGGATCTGTGGTGTTTACACTGCAAGTCAAAAATTAAAACACTTTGCCTATTGGGGACTTAATACTGGTTCTCATTGAGGAGACTTTCCAAGCTATGCCACATGGGAAAAAAGTATGTAAATTAGGTCATGTCTGGCAGGCCAGGTATCTCTTCCAGCCAACGAGCACTGTCTTTGGTACTGATGAGGGGAAAGAACCCCTGAACTGTCTCTTCCTTTTAGAGGAGTTTCTGGTTTGGCTGATATGAGCTCATTTACATACTTGTTTCCCATGGAGCATTGCGGAAGAATAAGGCATTCATTGGCTGATTGTTTTGCCTTTTAGGCTGCTATAACATGAGCTCTAGCGCTTGCGTTTTCTTTCAATCACCGGGCTCTACCCGGGAGCTCAGGTGTAGCCGGGGTATTGGCACTGTTACAGAAGCGTTAACCATGCTCATGTAATAGCTGTTTTATGGGGCCCGATGATCAGGCAAATCGATTTTAGATGAACCTTCATGCCCCATATACTGGTTGGGTAAAATGGCCTTAAAGGGGTATTCCAGTCTTTTTTTTTTAACCAATGACCTATCCCCTGGATAGCTTATCAGTTGTTGATGTATGTGGTAGTTGCTTGGGAGCCCCGTACGTCGTCATCAATGTTCAGAGGAAGTAGCAGGAGGGCTGGCTTCACTCCCATTGAAATCAATGGGAGTGCTGTACTGCTCCCTGCTCCTCTCATGGTCAGGATGTTGCGTCCTGTCCTGAGCTGGAAGTGTAGGAAGAGTGCAGCGCTCCCATTGATTTCAATGAGGCCAGCGGCATCACACCAAGTGCTAAGCGCACACGATGCAAGGTCTGCCATTGGAAACCATGGGAGAAACTCTGTGATCCTCCGCTGCGGCTGACAGCCTCGACAGAGGATCACTACATTCCCGAAGTGATGCGAGTCGGTTTTGAGAGAAGGAAACGCCTCTCATCCGCAGGGAAGATGCATGTTGGTGATTCCCGGCCCGATATCGCACTCGCCCGTGTGAAGTTAGCCTTATGTTCACATCCAGAGAAAGCACCAGCGGGGCCGCCATTCTCCATTCATTGCAATTCATATTGTGCAGTTTTGCTTAACCCCTTAGAGACGAGAGTGTTTTCATTGTAAAGGACTTGACGCTTTTTAGTGATTTCCCCACTTATGCCGTATAAGACCTCCGGGGGACATTCACAATGTCAATTTTTTTCCTTATTTCACAGTTTTCCACTGTAACTGGGGCATCCATAGGAATAGGAGCCCCACAGACAGGGTAAAATATCCCCCTATAGTGACAGTAGTCATGAACAGAGCTGGATTGGGGTCTGCTAAGTCCCTGAGCTGGCCGGATAGAGGAAGTGGCGCTGTCACTTCCTGCATTCTCTACATGGCGCTCACTGAGCGCTATGTAGACTGTAAAAGAGAATGCAGAATCCGCTTCTATCTCCTCCTTGGGGTCCGGCTCCTCCTGCACCCGACCCGCTCTTGCCTAATCCTTCACCACACACAGGATTAAAGCCCTAGATCCACTACGGCATTTGAATAGGTTTATGAGCCCCAGTACCTACTTTGGAAAGTCATGGCCATGTGGTTGGCTGCCGCTGATTTCATCCATACGGATGGTTACTCACAGCCAGCGGGGGTCCTCGGCCGTCTGGCCCCAGACGATACATGTGGAGCACATGCAGGCTTCCATACGAGATCACAGGCGTCTCGCTCTTATAGTGGCCTTGTCAGGCTGTCGTCACCGGACCCCTCACTATTTGAAGTGGTTACTCTTCTGCTTCTTAGTAATGAACATGTGCCGCCGCCAGCGCCGCTGCCTCCTCACTCCAATGCAATCTGTCTGACTGACTTTTCGCTATTTACGAGGCTTCGATTCCAGGGATGAAACATATGAAGGAACCTCAGAGACATCTTCTCCGGGATGGAATTTCCTTGGCAGCGAGGGGAAGCCTTCTTGTCGGCCGCAGCACATTTCTCATTACTTTGTTGGACTGCCGGCGTCCATCGCAGCAGCGCGGTCCACTCTAATGTCTACCAAATGTGGAGCCGCACGAGGGATGAGCCCTCGTCCAGTACGTGAGGAGACGTGCCTCAGCTGATCCGGGGATGAGACACCTCTTGATTTCACGAGTCGAGGTTGTCGTTTGTACACGGAGAGGTGCGGCGCGGGTCGGTCGGGTGATGCTACAGAATACGCTAATTAATCTACTCGCCAGTTCCATTTCCCTCACAATGCATGTGATAGTCTCACAAGGTGCGGTGCACTCTCTTCCTGAAATCCTCTGTGCTGCGGAAGTTACTTGCATCTTCAAGGAGTCAAATTTCAGCCTTTGTTCTCCCACTCGCCTCTATTCCCCATCCCGCATCATGACACGGCCCCCAGTCCTTACTAGCATCATCAGGAGTATACACAGCACTGGGTCGGCACACTCTACTCCTTAAATCATCAGTGCTGCTGGGATCTTTGATCTCCCACTTGTCTCCATGATCCTTCTCACATCATGGCACTGCCCCAGTCCTCACTAACATTATGACATGATTGGGCAGATCACCGGCCTGCGTGTGGTCAGAACACTCATCTCCTGGAATCCTCTGTATTTCTGGAACACTTTGCATCTTCAGAGAGTCAACTCTCCGCCTGTGACTCCCCACTTGTCTCTGTTCTCTCTCTTCCCCCTTATACTGCCTTTGTCATTGCTAATGTCCTCACATGAGTCAATCACCGGCCTTCGTGAGGTCAGAACACTCATCTCCTGGAATCCTCTGTGCTGCTGGAACACTTTGCACCTTCAGAGAGTCAACTCTCCGCCTGTGACTCCCCACTTGTCTCTGTTCTCTCTCGCACCATGACTCTGCTTCTGTCATTGCTAACGTCATCACATGAGTCAATCACCGGTCTGCGTGAGGTCAGAACACTCATCTCCTGGAATCCTCTGTGCTGCTGGAATGACCTTTCCATTCTCCTGATTTCAGTCGGTGACCTCCACTTGTCTCTGTTCTCCTTCTTGCGTCATGACATGGCCCTATCAAGTGACATACAGTTTTGTCCTCACATGCGCAGACACCCCTCTCACTAAATCAGCATACCCCCCTCCTGAATTCCTCTCCCAATCTTATATATTGCCTCTCTTCCCAATCTACTTTACCAGCATCTTGTATAATGAAGATATTATTGGACCATTGGAGATCCTAAATCTCGCCCGATGGGTCGGGCCCGGCCCCTCTGCTGATTATTGGGTTGGGCCCGGCCCCTCTGCTGATTATTCTATAGCGCCATTGTTACATCGGATGAGTGAACGCTCGCTGGATATTACAGTGCGGGCCTGGACCGTCTCCATGAAGACTGACGTCCTGCGCTCCCTTCTGTTTATGAAGAAGCCCCTTCTGTCTATAAATATTTACTGCATTCCGCTTTACTGCCAGGAATGTTTACAAAACACCGACCGCCGGCGATAAATCTTTAGCGTCCGGTCGCGCACTATATACCGTCTCCTGCCAATAGAATTCCAGGGGCTTCCCGTCCTCCTCGCTGTATAATAAAACCGTCTGATACTTTCTAATCGACTTGGGGGGGAAATTTACGTAGACTTTTATTTTTTTTATACGCCAATCTAAGAAAAGAGCAACCTGGAGTGAAGTGCGACTAATATATTAACCCCTTAAGAACGCGGACCTTTATTTTGCTTAATTTTTGTTTTTTCCTCCCTACTTTCAAAAAATCGTAATTCTTATTTTTCTATCGACCCCGCTGTCTTGTTTTTTGCGGGACGAGTTGTATTTTTCAGTGGTGCCATATAATGTACCATACATATAATCTACTGAAAAACTTTAAAAACTTTCTAAGTGAAGCGAAATGAGGGGGAAAAAGGAATTTTGCCATCTTTGTGTGAGGGCTCATATTTTGCAGCATGATATTTGGTGCTATTTTTGAGTGCAAATTACTTTTTTTTTTATTTGCTTCTTATTGTCGTTTTTTAAAATTTTTTTTACTTGGGGACAGGGTGACCAAAACAGCGCAATTAAAGTGTCTTTTTTTATTATTGGAAAAAGGGACTTTTCTGAGCTTTTTAGTACCCTTCATTTATAATAAACTTATTTTGCTTATCTTTACCTTTTTTTCTATTTTTTTAGACCTCCCAAAGGACCTGAACTTGCAATTGTTTGATCACTTCTACCATATACTGCAATGCTTCAGTATTTCTACCAGCATTTTATTAAGGCCTGCACAGGCCAGACCTCACAGGTAGAAATACATGGCAGCCCTTGTGGCTTTCAGAAGGCTGCCGTGACAGCCGAATGGCTCCTTTGCGATGTCATCGCAGGCAGCCATTCAGAACCCCTGAACTCCGATCGGGGTATTTTAATGCTGCTTTCCGAATTGATAGTGGCATTTTAAGGGTTAGGAGCCGCAATCAGCATGCACACTGATCCTAGCTGTTGTGGGCGGGTATCTGCTTTCAAGGACTGCCAGCACCTGTGTGTGTGACGCTCTAAACAAACGCCACCCTGGGAGGTATATGTGACTGCTGTGAGCTACTGTAGATTTCCACTATAATTTACACCTGTTTTCGGTATTACTTGTAGTGCATCCGATGGGCCGTGAGAAGCCACACCCCTTTTTCCATAAGCCCTGCCCACTTATAGGAAAGTGCTGAGTGGAGAACCAAAAGATGCAACTTTTTACGCAGTTGCAACTTTTTAAGACCATAATCGTAATGGAATTACTTTAATAAATCCCCCCTCACCCCAGCCCAGTGTATCAATTCTTAACCATTTTCAAAATCTCTGCTTGCTGTCAGTGAATTGTGTCCATCCACAGCGGAAGGTCCTGTTCACAAAGACTTCTCTGCACAGATTCTGCGCTATATTAGAAATATGTGCTGCAGAATAAAAGCATGAACCCGTCAATCTCTCTGCTGTCCGGACAGTCTGCTACAATGTATCAGTGCAGGTAAGATGTATCAGAGTGGGGTCCAGGATGTTTATTTCATAGTGCATTGTTTAGACTGATACATTGTAACAACATCTGCTCTGAGAAGTGTTGGGAGCATGCATGATTTTTCTGATGTGGTGGGTTTTTGATGGTATCCCCTCCACAGAAGAGGTTTTGCAGATACCTGCTTGCTGCCATTGAATGGAAGTATTAGTCTGCTATTCTGATTCTTAACTTCCACCATTTAGCAGAATTTCAGTTTCTGGGTGACACAAGAATGTTCCTGTTCGATGACAACAAACAGAGATCTTATAAATGGTGATGAATTAAATCTCACTGACTGCATCTTTCATCTCCTTGTCTCCGTAGACTCCGATGAACGACGCCTCCACGCGTTCGCACTGTATCTTCACTGTCCACATCTCCAGCACTGAGCCCGGCTCCGCCACCGTCCGCCGCTCCAAGCTGCACCTTGTAGACCTGGCGGGATCGGAACGAGTGGCAAAGACCGGCGTCGGGGGACAGCTGCTGACCGAAGCCAAGTACATCAATCTGTCTCTGCACTACCTGGAGCAGGTGAGCAGTCGCCCCGCCGTCCCAAGACGGGTCATTCTATGTAATGTTCTGTAGGGATCTCGGGGTAAAGCTGGACGGACGCAAACAGGATCTGGGAATAGGAGCAGTGTTCCAGGCAGGTTTTTTTGGGTTGGGGGAGTGGGGGGTAAATCCACCCTATCAGCCCTGCAGTATTGTAGTTGGAAGAGGACTAATTTACAAATGCATCCATTTTTTTCATATATTACCGTGTTTCTCCGAAAATAAGACAGTGTCTTATATTAATTTTTGTTCAAAAAGGTTTAATGTTTTTACATGTATAGCTGCCTGGACTCTATTTAAATTGACTTTTTTAATTAACTGTTAGCAGGGCTTAATTTTGGAGTAGGGCTTGTATTTCAAGCATCCTCAAAAAGCCTGAAAAATTATTTTGCATCCTCAAAAATTCTGGAAAATCATGCTATGTCTTATTTCAGGGTATGTCTTATTTTCAGGGAAACAGGGTATAAGGATGTAGTCAATTCTGACCTCAGAAGGATCCCAATATTTAGAACTCCACAGTGGTGGAACAGGTGAGTGTTGGAGATTGACCCTGTTTAAAGGGCCGGGACAAGTTACCAGCAGCACAGCCTTTGTCAGCTCAAACTAGCGAGGTATTTGGTCTGCAAAGCCCAATGGTCCTATGGACCAGTATAGTCCCCAAAACGTCCAATTATATGAAGAGAAGGGCAGCAGTGCACAGGCGTAGAATTCAAGGCACTGTTCCTTTATTCAGCGACATACAGAAAACACAATGTATCGACCCGATGTGCATCTTTGTCAAGCTTGACACCTAGGATAACCTATGCCTATAGAGTATGGAGCCTTCCATCAGAGGAGTACATCAGGAAATACTCCTGAATCCTCAATGTACCTCTGATGTATTATAAAGCTGGCCTAAACCGGTGATGATGAGCAACATCAAATAAAAAATGCACAGGGCCCTAATAATTAGCTTGTCTGGGGCAGTGAATGGAATAAGATCAATATATATGATCTGTGGCAGTACACCGGTTGAATCCAGAATATCTGGTGGTTTAGGACAGTGAAGGGGTTATTATCAGGATCCCTTGTGGTCCAAGTCATTGAGGAAAATGATATTAATGCATCTGTAGGTCTAGGGCAGTGACAAGGTTAACATTAGGATCCCTGGTCCTCTAGGGCCCTGAAGAGGTAATATCAACATATCTGGTGTTCAAGGACAGTGAAGGGGTTAATGTCAGGGGATAAAGAGTCATTCCTATTCCCGAGCGGCCAGTAAATATAGCAGCAGTTTCTAATCTTGGCTATACCCTTTTACTGTTGGGTTCCTTGATGGTCTAGGGCAGTGAAGAGGTTGATTTTAGGATTCTTGGTGGACAGCAGTGAAGGGGTTAATATTTCATCCTTGGCTGCAATGGTTCCTCACCTCTCCAGGCTGCAGCAGCATTGTGCAGGCTGTAGCAGGAAGTTTAATACTAATATTCTGCTTCCTGTTTCCTCTCCTGCACTGATCATAGAGAGCAGGAAGGGGAAAGAGAAGATGAAACAGCTGTAACTGTACGGCTAAACTGTTTTCTCTGCGATCGGGCAGAGCATTTCAAGGGCACTCTGCCTGATCATTAACGGCGGAGGTCAGGGAGTCTTCCCTATGGTAGAGTTTTGGGGTAAAACAATACCTTCTTCTCTCTAAGCCACGCCCCCTCTAATATAAGACAATAACTCTTTGGCTTTTGATGCAGCAGACTGGCATTGAAGGATGTAATTTAGTTTATTGCCGACCATTATGCTGAAGTCTTTCTCCCCAAGGGTGATCCATTCAGGGTATAAAGCGCCACATGTACCTAGCTACATTGAACCTCATCTGCCCCTTGTATATTGGACCTAGGGCCACGTTTTCTTGGGGGCTTCTATATTGGCGCAGGTCTTATTATAGACTAAAAGCCTTTACTGTTTGTAGCAAGCAAACACCCACGAGTCCAGGATCCAGGCAGAGGAAGAGCAGCGTGTCCACAAGCAGATCCTGTGGGCGGATGTAGATAAAGAGCAGATGAGGATGAGACGGCGCTCACAGAATGGACGGATTGTTTACTTTGGTCCTTGGTGTATCGGGGTTGGAGGAGTCGCTGTGGACTCTCCCGGGCTCCGTTCTGGATGCACCATCACCCACTACAATCTGAGTAACCAAGGCAAACATAACCTGCTGAAATAAAGAGACCACTTCATGGGAGCCTGACACATCCTCCCACCGGACCCACCATGGAGACCGTCCAATGGGATTCCCACAATGCTCCAGGAAACCTGACAAGTCTACTTGACCTTTCCTAGTGCCGCCAATTTAATGTTCTACGCTTTATCACATAGCTTCCCTAGAATCCTCAAACATGTGGAACCATTTCTGTAACTCAGGATCAGTACAGTAAAAGTAATGTATGTTCATGATGGCTCCAGCGGCAGAATAGTGAGTACAGCTCTGGAGTATAATACAGGATGTAACTCAGGATCAGTACAGGATAAGTAATGTATGTATACAGTGACTCCACCAGCAGAATAGTGAGTGCAGCTCTGGAGTATAATACAGAATGTAACTCAGGAGCAGTACAGGATAAGTAATATATGTACACAGTGACTCCACCAGCAGAATAGTGAGGGCAGCTCTGGAGTATAATACAGGATGAAACTCAGGATCAGTACAGGATAAGTAATGTATGTACACAGTGACTCCACCAGCAGAATAGTGAGTGCAGCTCTGGAGTATAATACAGGATGTAACTCAGGATCAGTACAGGATAAGTAATGTATGTACACAGTGACTCCACCAGCAGAATAGTGAGTGCAGCTCTGGAGTCTAATACAGAATGAGTAATGTATGTACACAGTGACTCCACCAGCAGACCTATGAGTACAGTTCTGGAGTATAATACAGGATGGAACTCAGTATCAGTACAGGATAAGTAATGTATATACACAGTGACTCCACCAGCAGAATAGTGAGTGCAGCTCTGGAGTATAATACAGGATGTAACTCAGGATCAGTACAGGATAAGTAATGTATATACACAGTGACTCCACCAGCAGAATAGTGAGTGCAGCTCTGGAGTATAATACAGGATGTAACTCAGGATCAGTACAGGATAAGTAATGTATGTGCACAGTGACTCCACCAGCAGAATAGTGAGTGCAGCTCTGCGGTATAATACAGAATGTAACTCAGGATCAGTACAGGATAAGTAATGTATGTACACAGTGACTCCACCAGCAGAATAGTGAGTGCAGCTCTGGAGTATAATACAGGATGAAACTCAGGATCAGTACAGGATAAGTAATGTATCTACACAGTGACTCCACCAGCAGAATAGTGAGTGCAGCTCTGGAGTATAATAAAGTAGATGACACTTGTCACTTTTCCAGGTCATTATTGCACTGGCTGAAAAGAAGCGCTCCCACATACCTTACAGAAACTCCATGATGACATCTGTGCTCAGGGACAGCCTCGGGGGGAACTGTATGACAACTATGATCGCCACCCTGTCCTTGGACAAGAAGAACATTGACGTATGTACATGACCAGCACTCGGCCTCCGGCTCCGCATTCTGACACCATCATTATTCTCCATTGCTATAATTCTGTTTACAGACCTGTAGAAAGCGCCTTAATGTCTTTGTGATTGATCTGCGGCCGCCGTTTGTTATTTCGGTCTCCTATTAATGTTGTAACATGAGACTTTGTTTGCTATTAGATTATCGTTTTAGCCGGAAAGCTGATTGCAAAGCGTCCATCCAAGTCAAACAGCCAAAGAACAACATGACTGTCTCAGTAGACTTAAGGGCCCTTTTACACGGGACAGTAGATTATTAGATTCTTGCATCTAGCGGGAATCTAAATGATTATCTGTCAGTGTAAATGCCCCAGCTAAAGCAAACATATTCTCGTTCGTCGCTCAGTTTTTGCATCCATAATAACTGAATGACAGATCGCCGTGTAAGCAGACGGTCGTTAATTTATGAGGAATTGCCTATTTTTTGTGAATGGAGGCGGGTGGCATTAAACAATCCCGGTCCGTTCCGCTTCCTTCACTAGTGATGATCGCTTCTCTGTAAAGACCTAGAAAGGATTAACGGATCTTCACTGGGGTGACCTGTCAGGCATCTGTGTCCGACAGGTCGTCCCGTGTAAAAGGGCCCTTAGTCCTGCCATTACAGGTGTATGGGGGCTGTCGCCCAGCTTTCCTAAGCGCCAGTCCAACCAATTTAGCAGGTTTTTACTAAAACTGGACTCCTGTGACTGCCTCCAAAGCAGATTTGCCAAGCATGAGTCTGGGGAAAGCTGGGTGACATCTCTAGTTAGTATTTTACTTTACGGTTTAAAGTAGTCCAGTTCAGAAAAAATATTGTCATATCCCTATTAGTGAATTTTGAGTTAAAGGGTATTTCCAGGAGTTGGATAGTGATGACCTGTCCTCAGGATAGGTCAACCATATCCGATCATTGGTGTCCACCTGTCGGGTGAGCGTCATGGCCTCTTCTCAAGCTAGTGACATTAAATTGATTCATCATGTCGCCCAAGTGAAGCTTAGTCCCATTCAAGTGAATGGGATTGAGCTGCTATACCAGGCTCTGCCACTACAAAAAATATGGCGCTGTTCCTGGTATGCATTGAAGGAGCCGCGGCTCTTCGCTACATGCGGACGTATCCTAGAGGGAAAGTTTGTTGGAGTAAAGTTAAAATAGTTAAAATTTGGTGCATCTTGGGCTGCGCTAAAGACAGAAAGTTAAGTCTACACCTCCTATGAGAACTGAGACAATCTGTGGGACTGAAGGCTCCTGTTTGCCTGGACTGGCAGGTCATGATGGGACTTTTAGATCAAGTGAGAAGAGAAATGCTGTTAGGATGGTTCCTCTGTAGAGGTGACGAGAGGCTGTGACAACATCCCATAATGGGTCTCCTTTACAATCTCTATGTCTGATGTCACTAATCTGCCCTACAGGAATCTATCTCTACTTGTCGCTTTGCACAAAGAGTCGCACTCATCAAGAACGAAGCTGTACTCAACGAGGAGATCGATCCCCAGCTGGTAAGACAATATCCCTCACAAGTTTACACACTCCTACACTGAAATACTCTGTGCTGCTGTGGACTTTCACCTCATCCCATAGATTACAGGGTGTCCGGTACACTAACATTTTTAATTAAGATACATGGCAGGTTGCAGATTGTGTCCTCTTGATTTCTCTCAGATGATCGTGCGTCTCAAGAAGGAGATTCAAGCACTTAAAGATGAGATTGCTCTCATCACTGGAGAACAGAGGACAACGGAGCTGATGCCAGACGAGCTCCAGAGGTAATGCACACAAAATGCAGAGCGCTGGAAGACGGAATGTAGTTATTGGTTTATGTCTCTAACTTCATGGAAGTAGTCCTCACGCAGTGCTAATCTACAAGAAAGAGGAGGAGGGGGCAGGTGGGCCTGGATGAAAGAGGAGGAGGGGGCAGGTGGGCCTGGATGAAAGAGGAGGAGGGGGCAGGTGGGTCTGGATGGAAGAGGAGGGGGCAGGTGGGTCTGGATGGAAGAGGAGGAGGGGGCAGGTGGGTCTGGAGGAAAGAGGAGGAGGGGGCAGATGGGTCTGGAGGAAAGAGAAGGAGGGGGCAGGTGGGTCTGGATGGAAGAGGAGGAGGGGGCAGGTGGGTCTGGATGAAAGAGGAGGAGGGGGCAGGTGGGTCTGGATGAAAGAGGAGGAGGGGGCAGGTGGGTCTGGATGAAAGAGGAGGAGGGGGCAGGTGGGTCTGGATGGAAGAGGAGGAGGGGGAAGGTGGGTCTGGATGGAAGAGGAGGAGGGGGCAGGTGGGTCTGGATGGAAGAGGAGGAGGGGGCAGGTGGGCCTGGATGGAAGAGGAGGAGGGGGCAGGTGGGCCTGGATGAAAGAGGAGGAGGGGGCAGGTGGGTCTGGATGAAAGAGGATGAGGGGGCAGGTGGGTCTGGATGAAAGAGGAGGAGGGGGCAGATGGGTCTGGATGAAAGAGGAGGAGGGGGCAGGTGGGTCTGGATGAAAGAGGAGGGGGCAGGTGGGTCTGGATGAAAGAGGAGGAGGGGGCAGACGGGTCTGAAGGAAAGAGGAGGAGGGGGCAGACGGGTCTGAAGGAAAGAGGAGGAGGGGGCAGACGGGTCTGGATGAAAGAGGAGGAGGGGGCAGATGGGTCTGGAATAAAGAGGAGAAGGGGCGGAGGGATCTGGAGGAAAGAGGAGGAGGGGGCAGATGGGTCTGGAGGAAAGATGAAGAGGGGGCAAACGGGTCTGGAGGAAAGAGGAGGAGGGGCGGAGGGATCTGGAGGAAAGAGGAGGAGAGGCGGAGGGATCTGGAGGAAAGGGGAGGAGGGGCGGAGGGATCTGGAGGAAAGGGGAGGAGGGGCGGAGGGATCTGGAGGAAAGAGGAGGAGGGGCGGAGGGATCTGGAGGAAAGAGGAGGAGGGGCGGAGGGATCTGGAGGAAAGAGGAGGAGGGGCGGAGGGATCTGGAGGAAAGAGGAGGAGGGGCGGAGGGATCTGGAGGAAAGAGGAGGAGGAGCGGAGGGATCTGGAGGAAAGGGGAGGAGGGGCGGAGGGATCTGCAGGAAAGAGGAGGAGGGGCGGAGGGATCCTGGAGGAAAGAGGAGGCCGGCGGAGGGATCTGGAGGAAAGAGGAGGAGCAGGAGGCAGAGGGGTCTGGAGGGAAGAGGAGGAGCAGGAGGCAGAGGAGTCTGGAGGGAAGAGGAGAAGCAGGAGGCAGAGGGGTATGGTGGGAAGAGAAGAAGGAGGCAGAGGGGTCTGGTGGGAAGAGAGGAGCAGGAGACGGAGGGGTCTGGTGGGAGGAGGAGGAAAAGGGGTCTGGAGAGAAGAGGAGCAGGAGGCAGAGGGGTCTGAAGGGCAGAGGAGGAGCAGGAGGCAGAGGGGTCTGAAGGGCAGAGGAGGAGCAGGAGGCAGGGGGGTCTGAAGGGCAGAGGAGGAGCAGGAGGCAGAGGGGTCTGAAGGGCAGAGGAGGAGCAGGAGGCAGAGGGGTCTGAAGGGCAGAGGAGGAGCAGGAGGCAGAGGGGTCTGAAGGGAAGAGGAGGAGCAGGAGGCAGAGGGGTCTGAAGGGAAGAGGAGGAGCAGGAGGCAGAGGGGTCTGAAGGGAAGAGGAGGAGCAGGAGGCAGAGGGGTCTGAAGGGAAGAGGAGGAGCAGGAGGCAGAGGGGTCTGAAGGGAAGAGGAGGAGCAGGAGGCAGAGGGGTCTGAAGGGAAGAGGAGGAGCAGGAGGCAGAGGGGTCTGAAGGGAAGAGGAGGAGCAGGAGGCAGAGGGGTCTGAAGGGAAGAGGAGGAGCAGGAGGTAGAGGGGTCTGAAGGGAAGAGGAGGAGCAGGAGGCAGAGGGGTCTGGAGGGAAGAGGAGGAGCAGGAGGCAGAGGGGTCTGGAGGGAAGAGGAGGAGCAGGAGGCAGAGGGGTCTGGAGGGAAGAGGAGGAGCAGGAGGCAGAGGGGTCTGGAGGGAAGAGGAGGAGGCAGAGGGGTCTGGAGGGAAGAGGAGGAGGCAGAGGGGTCTGGAGGGAAGAGGAGGAGGCAGAGGGGTCTGGAGGGAAGAGGAGGAGGCAGAGGGGTCTGGTGGGAAGAGGAGGAGGCAGAGGGGTCTGGTGGGAAGAGAAGGAGGAGGCAGAGGGGTCTGGTGGGAAGAGAAGGAGGAGGCAGAGGGGTCTGGAGGGAAGAGGAGGAGCAGGAGGCAGAGGGGTCTGGTGGGAAGAGGAGGAGGAGGAGGAGGCAGAGGGGTCTGGTGGGAAGAGGAGGAGGAGGCAGAGGGGTCTGGTGGGAAGAGGAGGAGGCAGAGGGGTCTGGTGGGAAGAGAAGGAGGAGGCAGAGGGGTCTGGTGGGAAGAGAAGGAGGAGGCAGAGGGGTCTGGTGGGAAGAGAAGGAGGAGGCAGAGGGGTCTGGTGGGAAGAGAAGGAGGAGGCAGAGGGGTCTGGTGGGAAGAGAAGGAGGAGGCAGAGGGGTCTGGTGGGAAGAGAAGGAGGAGGCAGAGGGGTCTGGTGGGAAGAGGAGGAGCAGCAGGCAGAGGGGTCTGGAGGGAAGAGGAGGAGCAGGAGGCAGAGTGGTCTGGAGGGAAGAGGAGGAGCAGGAGGCAGAGGGGTCTGGAGGGAAGAGGAGGAGCAGGAGGCAGAGGGGTCTGGAGGGAAGAGGAGGAGCAGGAGGCAGAGGGGTCTGGTGGGAAGAGGAGGAGGCAGAGGGGTCTGGTGGGAAGAGGAGGAGGCAGAGGGGTCTGGTGGGAAGAGGAGTAGGCAAGAGGGGTCTGGTGGGAAGAGGAGGAGGCAGAGGGGTCTGGGGGGAAAAGGAGGAGCAGGAGTCAGAGGGGTCTGGGGGGAATAGGAGGAGCAGGTGTCTGGAAGTCTGGAGGGAAGAGGAGGAGCAGAAGGCAGAGGGGTCTGGGGGGAAAAGGAGGAGCAGGAGTCAGAGGGGTCTGGGGGGAAAAGGAGGAGCAGGAGTCAGAGGGGTCTGGAGGGAAGAGGAGGAGCAGAAGGCAGGGGGGTCTGGGGGGAAAAGGAGGAGCAGGAGGCAGAGAGGTCTGCAGGAGGTTGTGGCAGAAGGGTCTTGAAGGGGTGGACAGGCAGAGGGGTGTAAAACTCGCTTACTCCCCATTGCTGTGGATGCCGGCCGTGTGTATGGGCTCTGGGTGCCGGCCGTGTGTGCTCTGGGTGCTGGTTTCATGTCTTGATGCATGAGCCCTAATGGCAACATCTACACTTGTTAGAATGGGTTGGTCATGACTCCGTGCCATTAGTAACTAGTGACCGTCCTTTACATTTTAACAAGGTTCCTTTCATCTTTCAGACTGGAAGAGCAGCTGCACAGTTTTCTCGATGACAAGGACCCTGACGGTAGCCTGGATGTGGGGGCTGACATGAGGAAGATTCAATATTGTTTTAACTTCTTTAAGGTAAAGTAGTTCCTTCACTAAAAAGCAAGCAGAGATCTTGAAAATGGTTCATACACACATGGCTGGATGATGCCTTTGGTTATAACAGTCTTATGTTGCCGCCATCTTGACTCCTTGCTTGCAGAGCATTCATAGACCAAGCTAATGACTGGAGCTCTATCCAGCTTCTCTATGGCTTCCGTGATACATGGCGGTACCCCATCCTCTATGGACGATCTGGCTTGTTCCCATCACAGAAGGTTATATGGTGCCCTTAGTTACGGGACTTTGGTGCCATAATAATCTTTGTTCCATTTTTTTGTCCAAGCAGAGAACTCTCCATGATAAGAAAACATCCGACAGCAGAGCGACCTCTCCGGAAATACCTGTAGAAAGGCCTGCAGCGTCCTCTGCCCGTCCAGAGGAAGTAAAGAAGCTTCGAGACCTCCTGCAGCAAAGAGACAGCGAGATCAGTATCCTTAAACCGCTATATAGGTCACCTGAGAGCCCTTTCTGCCCGCACGCGGCTGGTTCATACCAATAACATGCAGACGGGAAAGCGCCCGCAAAAAAAAGTTGCCCACTGCAAGTTTGGGTGTATACGGAGGCCGACCCAAAGGGGTCATGCCAGTTTTCATCAAAAATTTCCTAACACTCAGTCCTGTGTGGGAAAATGGGTGACTGGTTCTTCCATCCTGACAACGCACCTGCCCACACAGCGCTGCCTTGGATTTACAGTGCCAGACAAATCCAACCCGGATCTGACACTTTACTTTAGGGGTTTCCAAGTTGTAAGAAGTCTGGACAACC
Source organism: Eleutherodactylus coqui (assembly GCF_035609145.1). Lineage (NCBI taxonomy): Eukaryota > Metazoa > Chordata > Amphibia > Anura > Eleutherodactylidae > Eleutherodactylus > Eleutherodactylus coqui. Next base: position 23,601,037 of record NC_089839.1, on the reverse strand, counting down.
CCTCCCCATGCATTAAAATAACGAATGGTGATATACTCGCCTCTCCCCGCTTCCGCTGTGTCCTGCGGCGTTGCTCGGTCCTCCGCTCCAGTCTCTTTTGACAGCTACAGTCCCACCCGGTTTACGGGGCGTCACGGGGGTTGCAGCAAATAACAGAACTCCGCCATCATTAACTGAGCTCTGCTATTGGCTGCAGCCCCTGTGAATGGCGTAGGGGCGAAACTGTGGCATTAAAGGAAATGTCCAGTTGGATAACGCCTGCTTCTGCCATTCATGTGCTAAAGTAATGAGATTTGGGGTCTGTCTGCAGGGACCCTTTAGCAATCCGTTCCTGTAGCTGCACAACTTACCCACTTACTCCCATTTTTTTTATTTCCCTCTCTGTGGGCCTTTTACGAAGAACGATTATCGCTGAATCATACAAAAATGAGCGATCAGTTGCTCCGTGTAGAAGAAGCCTCATTCACACCAGCGTATTTTCGGTCTGTATCGCACAGTATTCTTACATGTGTTATACGGATAGAGTGCAGCACCATTGGTCTCTATTGGTGTATTCTGACATGCGTGAAAAAAATTGCAACATTTCCTATTTTGGTCCTTATTATGGAGCAAGATCGCCGATGAAAGTCTATGGGAGCATCAAGCAATGTGCATGATAATAAGGGAACCATACCTCTGCATATGCATGATACATGCATATTCACAGCATTTTTTACGTATGAAGCACAGGGTCTTATTTTCGGGAGGGGCTTATACTCACCTAGCAGCTGCCGTCCGGGTCCCACCCGCTGGGCTGTGGCGCTCCTGCAGGCTTCTGTGTACTCCTCAATGCCAACGGAGCATCTCTTGCAGGTGACGGGGCTTGAATACCCCGCCTCCTGCAAGCGATTGCTTTGATTGGTTCAGGAGCACCGCCTCAGCCAATCAGAGCGGGCGCTCGGTGAACCAATCACAGACATTCAATGATGTCATTCACAAACTCCTGTGTTTTCTAGAAGTCATGGGCGATAATTAGGAAGACAAAGTGTTCAAAAAAAGGCAGCAGCAAATCGGCGTTTGGGGGGAACAAATGCGCACCTCCCTGCAAAGTTGTTGGCTCGTCGTTGTAAGACAAAGATTACCTGTTTACACCAGATGATAATTAGTCAACCAGCGACTATTTTTAGGTGAGCTGAAAGGAAGCAACTAATTCTCGCTAGTCACTGGTTGCTGGCTATGCTTGCATGAAAGGATCGTTGTAAAGCCCCGCTAATAGGGGTCCTAGATGAAGTCTGCACATTTAGAGCCACCGGCCCAGCAGGACACTGCCCCTGAGTCTTGTTGTCAGGCTGAGCCGGAGATGTAGCTGTAGACTCCCCTCCTTCATAGCTGTAGTAGTAGAAGCCTCTCACCGTGGGAACCTTCCATCTCTGGGGGCTCATCTTCACTCCGCAGCCTGTCACGGTTAGTGATAGCATCGGACTAAACCCTTCACCCCTGTAACTCGCCCCATTAAGCATGAACAAACAAGCGTAAATCATGTGGAATCTCTTCTGTTACTAATTCTTCTTGGAAACCTCAATATCTCGGGTTATATATAGTTCCATGTGTCTGCGGAGTACACACGTGTGCAGCAGAGAGCGCTGGGATTTAAAGGAACAGTCCAACAATAACATTACAGTATAGAGAAGTGTGCGACCCACCCAAACCTCAAGCCCCCTGCCGCCAGATGTCACATCTTGACAGGTTTCCTTGTCCCACCGAGACAAGAAAATGGGAATACGCCTTTATGACGCAGTAACATTTGGCATTGCGGAGCGCTAACCTGTATCAGTCCCCTTGTGGTACGGTCCGTTCTCTTCCGATCGCTGATCATCAGATATCCTGATCAGCATGCTGAAGAGGGAGAAGAGCAGGAATCAGGACGCTGCGTATGAAATGTCCAGCGATCCGCTCCAGGCAAATGGAAGAGAACACTCTACAAAGAGAGGTCCACAATCCCCAGCAACTCCAGACATCCAGACCAGCGCCCTCCACAGGATGACAGGTGTGTGACATCGATGGAAATAGAAAATGGCCTTTAATGGGTGTTCTGGAACATGTTCAACTTTTACTAATGATGACTGACAGGTCGTCAATTAGATGATCGGCGAACACCCTCCTCGCGGATCCCCACTGATTCCTGATGCCGATGTCAGCTATGCTCAGCGGAGGAAGCTGAAAGTGCTGACCATAGTGCAGTGGCCCAGGTTGGTATTGCATTGCGCTATGGTCAACGTTTTCTGCTTCCTCTGCTGACAATGGCGCCAGGAATCAGCTGATCGGCAGATCGCATATTGATGACCTGTCAGTCCTCGACAGCAAATGTTGAACTCTTTAACCCTTTCAGGACCACATATTAAAGTGGAATGTATATATTATATTTTTTTTAATTTTTCATAGTCTATCAATATATATTCTTCCTTTTTTGTGGAACTTTCAGCCCATTCTTATAGAATTCAAGAGGAATCATTATCTTTGCAATTTGTGCAGGTTACTTGGTGACCAATGCCACCATTACTGCCCAAAACAAAAAGAAAAACTCCATTAAAGGGTACCGAACGATTGAGAATAAGCTGCTAGAGGTTATTAATGAGGATCAGATCTATTTCTGGCTATTAATTGACTTGTATCCAGTATTTTCTCCATTTCCACTTCTGTTTGGTGGACATTAAATGATTCTCAGTCCTCTCAGTAGTGGAGGGAGGAGCCTGGCTGCTGTGCTGTGTGCTATAAACACCAGATGATTGCACCAATCATAATACTGACACTTTATTTTCATGTTCCTTTTATCCCTTTGACCCAGCTCTGTGTGATCCCATATTTAGATATGTCAGTGTCCACAATATTTGTTATGGACTCACTAGATGACATGGGCTGGATCTTTTTCCATAGAGTCTTCTACGGGGTTGGTTCCAGCATCGCTTACTGTCCTATGGTACACAGTTGCTGGCTCTGGGCATTGCTCCGCAGTTATCAGATGGTTTGTCTTGTTCCTTCTCTGGAGTTTGTTCTATTTGTGGTAAATTCAGGTTCAGTTCTTCTATAGTAAAATCTTGTGTTAATAAAGCGTCCTGTGTGGCAGAGGAGGACGCAGTAGTGAAGATATGCAGATAGAAGGAGACTCAGGACTACAGGACAGCAGCTCTGTGCAGAGAGCAGGAGTTGGGGGAGGAGTCAGGACTACAGGGCAGCATGCTCTGTGCAGAAGGCAGGGGCTGGGGGAGGAGTTGGGACTACAGGACAGCAGCTCTGTGCAGAGAGCAGGAATCGGGGGAGGAGTCAGGACTACAGGACAGCAGCTCTGTGCAGAAAGCAGGGGCTGGGGGAGGAGTCAGGACTACAGGACAGCATGCTCTGGGAAGAGAGCAGGAGTTGGGGGAGGAGTCAGGACTACAGAACAGCGTGCTCTGTGATGAGAGTGGGAGCCAAGGGAGAAGTCAGGACTACAGGACAGCATGCTCTGTGCAAAAAGCAGGGGCTGGGGGAGGAGTTGGGACTACAGGACAGCATGCTCTGTGCAGGGAGCAGGAGCTGGGGGAGGAGTCAGAACTACAGGACAGCATCCTCTGGGCAGAGAGTAGGAGTTGGGGAGGGGTCAGGACTACAGAACAGCGTGCTCTGTGCAGAGAGTGGGAGTCAGGGCTACAGGGCAGCATGCTCTGTGCAGAGAGTGGGAGTCAGGGGAGGAGTCAGAACTACAGGACAGCATGCTCTGTTCAGAAAGCAGGGGCTGGGGGAGGAGTTGGGACTACAGGACAGCATGCTCTGTGCAGAGAGCAGGAGTCGGGGGAGGAGTTGGGACTACAGGACAGCATGCTCTGTGCAGAGAGCAGGAGCCGGGGGAGGAGTCAGGACTACAGGACAGCATGCTCTGGGCAGAGAGCAGGAGTTGGGGGAGGAGTCAGGACTACAGAACAGCGTGCTCTGTGCAGAGAGTGGGAGTCGGGGCTACAGGACAACCTGCTCTGTGTAGAGAGTGGGAGCCAGGGGAGGAGTCAGGGCTACAGGGCAGCATACTCTGTGCAGAGAGTGGGAGTCGGGGGAGGAGTCAGGACTACAGGGCAGCATGCTCTGTGCAGAGAGTGGGAGTCGGGGGAGGAGTCAGGACTACAGGACAGCATGCTCTGGGCAAAAAGCAGGAAAGGGGAGGGTGAAGGAGTCAGGACTACAGGGCAGTGTGCTCTATGTAGAGAATAGGAGCCGGGGACGGGGTCAGGTTATGTCCATCAGTCCAGCGTCAGTAAGTGCTGAAGATGGTTTCCCCCCTGCTACTGGTTGGAGGTACTGGCATGGGGGCCTAGCAGTAGGATGGGATGGCAGGGCACTATTAGTAAGTGGGGCCACAGAGAAGCACTATTAGGAGGTGAGGGAGTATTAGTGCCCCCTTTGTGGCCCCACTTACTACTCATACTATGTTAGTGTGCATTCAGATGAGGTTGTAAAGACTGAACCAAAAACCACGTCACCAAAGTTGCACGTTTTTACCCTGGTTGCGTTTTTTTTTCACTCCAAAGATGGCAAAACTGCGTTTGTTTTCACCCTGCTCCTTGTGTGACTGCCCCCTAATGCTGGCATGGCAGATTTGTAGGCCATTCAGGCTCCGCGGAGAGCCGGGTGACCCCTCTGTACATCCTCTACTACGACTGATAGTTCCTGGAGAAATTCTCTTCATGCTTTCTCTTTACTCCTGAAGCTTGCCAACGATGTTCCTTGCTCTTCGCCTCTTCTGCACCTGTTCATGGCACCTGACGCCGGCGCTGTCTTGTCGGCCGCGCTCCTCCGGGGGTAATACATCATCCGGCATGTGAATCTGCTGAGTTCAGGGCTCCCCGGGGACCCCTCGCGCCCCGGCCCCCGGACCTCTCTCCAACGTCTGGTTTTATTTTATCCTCCAGCTCTGCGTGTTGGACTGCGATCCCGACAAAATGGCCATATTGTTCTCCTTAACATTGCGGCAGCAGCTCGAGCCCTTCTAATCCTCACCTGGAACTATTCAGCGGCGCTGAAATCCCCTCTGACTCACTGCATCCACTTGGCGTCTCGCTGTGCCGCCCCGTGATGTCACAGCTGCAATTAAAGGCGCAGCGTCGCCACTGTTCACGGACACATGAGGTCTTGAGATTGACTCAAGGTGTTGCTGCGTCTCCTCAGGACTCGAGGTTCCTCCAGTCTCATTGTAGATTGAAAAGTTTGGCAGCTTTCTAAAATGTTTTGTGTTTCTATTCTGCTCTTGTCAAGATCTCCGCTTCCTGTCAGTGAATGGATATTCCTGTAGTTTACATCCAGAAGCTCCTGGCCCAGTTAGTGCAGTTTGGGTAGCTGCCGCCCTGCAGTCCTCTTGGTCCTTGTTGTGGCATGATACCAACTGACCGCTACAGTCAGGTGCCGTTCTCCTGGCATCACCACTCAGATGTTGCGGGCTATGATGCCAGGAGAATGGCGTCTTATTTCCGTGGTCTCTGATTGGCTGCAGCAGTCAGGTGGTAGCCATTCCAAAACAAAGACTGGGAGAACCACAGGGCAAGCAGACAATCCTTTTAAAGTTTGATTGTTTTCTGACAGCAAGCAGAGATAGATCCATTTGCTGACTACACCCCAGATTGTAGCGGCAGATGGGTCAGTGTTACTGGTGATGATCTCCAGGTTGTTCCGGATTTTACTAGAGGTTTAAGGTTTTGTCCGCCCTCAGGCGAGTGTATTATTCATGCGCTCATAATGCAGATGAGTGTCCCGACCCGATAGTTGGTCTATCGACCGAGAATCCTGCACAAGTTTTGTATGTTGATGGCGCCAGGTTGATGGTCTACTAGATACGAGCCCGAGTTCTCATGGCGCCATATTAACGGCCTCAGTTCTAATAGTGCCAGGTTGATGGTCTACTAAATACAAGCCCGAGTTCTCATGGCGCCATATTAACGGCCTCAGTTCTAATAGTGCCAGGTTGATGGTCTACTAAATACAAGCCCGAGTTCTCATGGCGCCATATTAACGGCCTCAGCTCTGATAGTGCCAGGTTGATGGTCTACTAAATACAAACCCGAGTTCTCATGGCGCCATATTAACTGCCTCAGTTCTGATAGCGCCAGGTTGATGGTCTACTAGATGCAAGCCACAGTTCTCATGGCGCCATATTAACGGCCTCAGTTCTGATAGCGCCAAGTTAATGGTCTACTAAATACGAACCCGAGTTCTCATGGCGCCATATTAACGGCCTCAGTTCTGATAGCGCCAGGTTAATGGTCTACTAAATACGAACCCGAGTTCTGATGGCGCCATATTAACGGCCTCAGTTCTGATAGCGCCAGCCTCCACTTTTGACACCAAAAGTAAAATTCCAAAGCACATTTCAAACTTTTTTCTTTGATGACATTTCTGGCTTTCGCAGCAGATGGAGAAGACTTTGCATTCCTCATGTTCAATCTCATCCAGCGCAGGAAATCAAGGATCAGGGAGTCTCCTGGGTCTCTGTGGTCCAGCATCTAATGGTCCAGCTCAGCTGCTAGTGTGGAAGTACTAGACAGTCCGATGCCGAATAATTGGGATTTACTATCAACTGCCGTCTCCCATCTCCCTGTACAATATAAAGCCGCTTTGCTCCCATCATGAAACGCGACAGTTTACATTGTCTTCTCCCCATCTGGATTCCTTTCTGCGCTCTGATATTGGAGCCTTCGCTGTCCTGGGCTTGGCTTGGTTTTGGCCCATACTGTTCATACTGCTCCTTCCAATATAAGCAGGTGCAACGAATTGTCTTGGACACGGGCTTTCCATTACTTCACCGCCCGGCGCGTTTTGAATCTCGTTCTCATTGATGTTTTTTAATATCCCAGTCAATAAAGGCCGATTCACGGGACGAGCATCCAAACAAATGACCGAAAAGCAGAGATTGGCTTCTACTGAACTGTCCCACAAGACGCGCCAGAGCAATGATTCTCATTCAGAAAACAGATGCATTGGAAGCGCGAGAGCTGCTGTAATCATTCCGACCAAACCTCGCAGGGGACGGAGCAGATGTGCCGTACAGTCCAGGATGAGGAGAAGTCACTTCTAGGAATGGGATTATATCGAGTGTCAGCATTAGCCATCAGACTCTACAGACCTTGATAATGGCGGTGGTCTTGCTCTAAGGAACATCCTAGGACCGCAACTCAGATAAAACCCCTATTAAATATCAGTCCTGCAGCGGGAGCCTAAACCGCCATTCATACTGTCCTGGGAAAGCTGGGTAACAACCAATATGGCTGCCATGTTAGCTTTAACAGTAGATGCAATCCAGCCATTCCAGCCTTCTGAATGGTAAATATGACCACTCATACAGTGATGTGCCCGTTCTTTCTGCACCAGATTTACCATTCAAGGTTTAACCCCTTCAGGACCCGATTTTGTTTTTTTTTTGTTTGTTTTGTTTCTTCGTCCCAACTTTCCAAGTACAATAACTTTTTTTTTATTTTTCCATTGACCTGGCCAGTTGTCGTTTGCGGGACAAGTTGTATTTTTTTTTATGGGACCATTTAATGTACGGTAAACTGTTTTTTAAGTGGGGAGAAGTTTTAAAAAAATGCAATTGTGCCATTTTTGGTGGGTTTAGTTTTCACTGTGCAGTAAAAAATGACGTGAACGTAGTTGCTTTCGGTCGCCGTATTCTGAAATTCGTCGATTGGGCTGCATGAGGGCACTTTTTTGTAAAAAAAAAAAAAAGTTTTCATAAAGTTTTCTGATTTTATTTAGTCCCCATAGTAGACTTTGCGATCATTTGATCAGTTGTACTATATGTACTGCACTACTTCACTTGTAGTATATACTGCAGTACTTCAGTATTGCAGTATATAATGATTTTTAATGTTGCTTATGAAGCCCTGCCAAGGCTAGGGCTTGATAGTCATCTGTGTATGGTGTGTTTGATGCGTCCCTTTAAAATCCCTTGTGTCTGTGCAAAAAATACCCAATCTGGTTCACCCGAGTCCTCCAGTGCTGTAAATAAGTATCCCCTTCAGCAGGTTCACGAAGCCTGGATTAAACGTTTACCCGTATGCATCCTCAGAATGGTGGACACATCTAACACATCATCTAAAGCACTTTGTGAAACTCTGATCTCACTTAACTCCTAAACAAGTAAAGAAAGGGCAAAACTGACACTTTGTGTGTTTCTGGATAAAGACTAATATATCACATGACCCGCTCCCCATTTCAAAAACCTGAGCTGATTTCAATGTGGTGAATTCCAAAATTGCCACCGAAAAAATCTCCTCCACCAAAAAAAAATGCAGCCTCCTTCCAAATTAATGCTTTCACACCTTGAAAATCAGTTTTCTCACCCAGGTAAACAGCTGTGTCTGGACTTTTGCCTCACCCTGTACTTTTCTCTGTATTAGGCTATACCCTCCAATCACAGCCAGAGCTGCCTTTTACAATTCTACTAGCTGCCACAGCCTTAACTGACAATCCTGCATGGTAAGAGACTATTTTCTAAAGCCGGGCACAAACTACTTCTGTCAAAGCTTACCATAGCAGAGCATAATCTGTACAGAAGAATACGCTGGGACCCGCAGACAGCAGGAATTGAATGCAGCTCTGGAGGGGACTGGAGTATATCGCATAATGTAACTGCAGAATTGCTCCAACTCTGAATCTGGAGCAAAAGAAATTCTTGTAATGGCAGAATTGTGAATGCAGCTCTGGATGTGGCTGAACATTATGCATGCTGTAATGGCAGCTTAGTGAATGCAGCTTTTGATGTGAATGGAGCATCATGGATAGGATCTATGGGGTGCAGCGAGGAGGAGGGGCGAGATCACCTTCCCAGTGGGGGATGAGGATCTAAACGTTTACTCTGCATGGACAACGCGGCCTTAGCAAGCAAAGGCAAAGAACCAGCCAGGAGCTCGTGGTGCCCTTTAAGGCGGGCAAATAAGCATCTGGATGGGGAAGTGGGGGGCTTTGTGATTGAATAAAGAGGGGGACTATTAGATTCTGCCTCAGTCTGGAAGGGGGTCCAGGGTTGGGGGTCATCCTTGTGAACATAACCTTATGGGGACCCCTTTGAATTTGCCCATTGAAGCCCAGCAGTCCAGGCTTCTGCCCTGTATCCTCCTGGACGTTGGCACTGATGCCCGCGCTCCTCTCGCACATCTATAAATTCCTTCACTAGTAAACACACAAATTACACGGCTAAAAATTCAGCGCAGCCGACTCCAAACACTAAAAATATAAGCAGAAGGCCGAAACCGGATGCTGAATGTAGAGTCCCTTTAACCTCTTCAGGACCGGGCAGTGAAGCCACTACGCAGCGGAGAGGAGTTTGTGATTTTCATTGGACGGAAAGGTGGAGTATCCATTTATATGGGGAAAGCCAAGAACCCGTCTCTACAGCGCCCCCTCCACCTGTGCACAGAAGAACATGTATTACTATGGAGCTGTGCACAAAGCCCCAGTTCTAATAGATACATGGGAGGGATGTAGTGTATGTGTTGTGTTCACGGGCGGACCCCACAAGCATGGAGCTTGGATGCATGGGCCCAAGTGGCATTGCTGGGGTGTATGAAGATGTATTCTCACCCCCAACCCCACCCCCATAATACAGATCTATATCCCAGTACCCAGTCTTCTCTGTCTCATAATACTAGTACCAATGTGCCACTTACTAATATAATATAGTGAAAGGGATTGGAGTTGGTACAAAGATTTCCGTGCAGATAGTCAGCTATTACCATTATTTACAGTTTTCCAGAACATTGCAAACACCTATGAAGAAGAAAACGTCAGTAAATGTACAAAATAGCGATACTCATACTGCAACATGTAAACCTATTTAGCTTCTGGACGCGTGCGTAAAAATCTCTCAGATCGTTTCCACGACGAACAATGTGATTGCGACGGGCTTCACGCCTGCGGGCTGCGTTGACTTCAATAACTTGATGTGCTTGGGGAGGTGGGAGTTTAGCTTGATATTCACGAACTTGAGCTGCTCACTGAGGAGACATGTTTGCTTGTTGCTTTCGCATACGAGCTGCATGTAATTTACGAACTTTAGCTACTCGCTGAGGAGACATGTTCGCTTGTTGCTTTCGCATATCAGCTGCACGATATTGACAAAGTGCAGCTAGTGGCTGAGGAGAAATCATGGCTTGTCGTTGTGTCATGTAAGCTGCCTTCGCTTCATAGCAGTGTTGATCCCTCTGTGGTGACATGTTTGCACGACAGCGATGGTTTGTTCCAACACTGGACAACGGTTGACGATTAGATGAAGGCTGGACTGGTGTTGGTGGCATTAGCACTGAAGATGACATGATATCACATTCAGGAGATGGGAAGATAGTGGGGAAGGACTGTGCTTCAATGTTGGTCAGTATGCACCACCAGCTATGTGTGTGGACATGTATGAGGTGTCAGTTATTGGAGTCTCCACACAGGTGTCCAGTTACAAACTGCCAGACTGAGTACTGCTGTATCCATAGCAACTGAAGGCGCAGGGGTTTGTGAAGGATGTAGTCCGCCCGTAATCCCTCATTCAGTGGACAGGGATGAAGCAGTTGTAATGACATCACCGTCATGAGATCAGGGGCGGAGCTCAAAGCCCCTAGTGACTGATCACATGTAACTCATGTGATGTGACATTTAATAAAATAAGACCAGTTTATAAGTATCAGATATTACCTCTATACTGTTACCTCCATATCAATGCCAGTATTACCACTACCATTACCACTACATAGTGACTAATATAACCATACTGCTAGTGGATATAAACTACTGTACAAACACCAATACCATCTGTGTAACTACTGTATAAGTCCCAAATCATGTCACCACACCATCATGAAACAGTCACTGAATATTATTACCATACATACAAGTTTGAAGGAACCTCCAGGGTCATCGGGTCCGACCCCCTGCTCACAGCAGGATTCACTAAATCATCCCAGACAGATATTTGTCCAGCCTTTGTTTGAACACTTCCATTGAAGGAGAACTCACCACCTCCCGTGGTAACCTGTTCCACTCATTGATCACCCTCACTGTCTAATATTTAATCTGTGTCTTCTCTCTTTCAGTTTCATCCCATTGCTTCTAGTCTTTCCTTGTGCAAATGAGAATAGGGCTGATCCCTCTGCACTGTTAGTGAATCACTGGTGACATCTTCTCTGATTGGAGTTATTTACTTTCCTTTTCTTCTCCATCTAGCCCAGAGATCATTGACCACTTCTAATGAAGTAACGCCATCACATTGCCAGAGATTTTCTATGTGCCCTGGAGCTCTAGCAGACCACAGGGCTAAAGCAGCCATTGGCTCACCAGGATAAGAGGCGGGACAGGGTGCCAATGGCTTCCTGTCCTGCCATAGTTTTCAACTGTATCCGCATCTGGAAGTTGTGGATCCAGTTGGAAGCAGTGCTTGCCCCGGGATGCTTGAGGACCTTTCTCCCCTCCAGGCTTGCCGGGGTCACATTCCCGGTGACTGCAATATTATTAAGCTAGAATTTTGGCCGAAAAAAGTAGCAAACTTTGTTGCCTGCCTCTTCTGCAAGTTTATGCTTTTTCTTTTCGCACCCTTCACTTAGTTCAGGTATCAAATTGCTTACACCTCTCCCCTACTATCTGGGCCTTTAAATGAACTTTGCGCGTGCCGCTAGACCTGCACTCTGTCCGTCCCCTAGAGCAAGCAGGGGAATGCGGTCTGTGATGTACGCAAAGTGCAGAATGTGTGATCTCCAGCACCGCAAGGCAACGCTCCTCTCATATTTGTTTAGGTGTGGTGGCTGAGCTGGGCGGGTCTGGTAAAAGCTTCTGTGGCTTTGACTTGTATCCATCACTTCCAGCCTCTGCCAAGCTTACCAGGCTGACACTGGTCCCTGAACGTCTGTGCCAACCCTCTCATTACAGCATTGCTCACTCTCTCCACTTCATATGGAAATACTGTGGAAGTATCCAGATCCTGAATACAGCTGCAAGTATCTCCTACTAGCAAGGTCTAAAGTCTCTCCCTGCAATATATTATATCCATGTTCTTATCCACAGGGGGCAGTTATATTCTTGTACACAGGGGGCAGTATTATAGTAGTTATATTCTTGTACACAGGGGGCAGTATTATAGTAGTAATATTATTGTACACAGGGGGCAGTATTATAGTAGTTATATTCTTGTACATAGGGGGCAGTATTATAGTAGTTATATTCTTGTACATAGGGGGCAGTATTATAGTAGTTATATTCTTGTACACAGGGGGCAGTATTATAGTAGTTATATTCTTGTACATAGGGGGCAGTATTATAGTAGTTATATTCTTGTACACAGGGGGCAGTATTATAGTAGTAATATTATTGTACACAGGGGGCAGTATTATAGTAGTTATATTCTTGTACATAGAGGGCAGTATTATAGTACTTATATTCTTCTACATAGGGAGCAGTATTATAGTAATTATATTCTTGTACATAGGGGCAGTATTATAGTAGTTATATTCTTGTACATAGGAGCAGTATTATAGTAGTTATATTCTTGTACACAGGAGGCAGTATTACAGTAGTTATATTCCTGTACATAGGGGGCAGTATTATAGTAGTTATATTCTTGTACATAGGAGCAGTATTATAGTAGTTATATTCTTGTACACAGAAGGCAGTATTACAGTAGTTATATTCCTGTACATAGGGGGCAGTATTATAGTAGTTATATTCTTGTACATAGGGAGGCAGTATTATAGTAGTTATATTCTTGTACATAGGGGCAGTATTATAGTAGTTATATTCTTGTACATAGGGAGGCAGTATTATAGTAGTTATATTCTTGTACATAGGGGGCAGTATTATAGTAGTTATATTCTTGTACATAGGGGCAGTATTATAGTAGTTATATTCTTGTACATAGGAGGTAGTATTATAGTAGTTCTATTCTTGTACATAGGGGCCAGTATTATAGTAGTTATATTCTTGTACATAGGGGGCAGTATTATAGTAGTTATATTCTTGTACATAGGGGCAGTATTATAGTAGTTATATTCTTGTACATAGGGGCAGTATTATAGTAGTTATATTCTTGTACATAGGGGGCAGTATTATAGTAGTTGTATTCTTTTACATAGGAAGCAGTATTATAGTAGTTATATTTTTGTACATGGGAGCAGTATTATAGTCGTTATATTCTTGTACATAGGGGGCAGTATTATAGTAGTTATATTCTTATACATAGGGGCAGTATTATAGTAGTTATATTATTGTACATAGGGGGCAGTATTATAGTAGTTATATTCTTATACATAGAGGCAGTATTATAGTAGTTATATTATTGTACATAGGGAGCAGTATTATAGTAGTTATATTCTTGTACATAGGGGGCAGTATTATAGTAGTTATATTCTTGTACATAGGAGGCAGTATTATAGTAGTTATATTCTTGTACATAGGGGGCAGTATTATAGTAGTTATATTCTTGTACATAGGGGGCAGTATTATAGTAGTTATATTCTTGTACATAGGGGGCAGTATTATAGTAGTTATATTCTTGTACATAGGGGGCAGTATTATAGTAGTTATATTCTTGTACATAGGGAGCAGTATTATAGTAGTTATATTCTTGTACATAGGGGGCAGTATTATAGTAGTTATATTCTTGTACATAGGAGGCAGTATTATAGTAGTTATATTCTTGTACATAGGGGGCAGTATTATAGTAGTTATATTCTTGTACATAGGGGGCAGTATTATAGTAGTTATATTCTTGTACATAGGGGGCAGTATTATAGTAGTTATATTCTTGTACATAGGGGGCAGTATTATAGTAGTTATATTCTTGTACATAGGGAGCAGTATTATAGTAGTTATATTCTTGTACATAGGGGGCAGTATTATAGTAGTTATATTCTTGTACATAGGAGGCAGTATTATAGTAGTTATATTCCTGTACATAGGAGCAGTATTATATTAGTTTTAGTTTTGTACATAGAGGGTAGTATTGCAGGAAGCTTGTTGTTCATTACTTCATGCATTCATACATGTTAAAAACAAAGAAAAATGGTTATTAAATTGAAAGAGGGGGGAATATCTAAAGAAGAATATAATGCGGCCTGTTAAAAACTGTAAGGCAAGCGTCAGAAAAGCTAAATCTAATAATGAATTGCGGCTTGCAACAGAGGCCAAAAGCAATAAAAAAGATTTTGGAGGTATGTCAATAGCAAAAGAAAAGTCAAAGATGCTATTGAATGCTTAAAGATGAAATTGGTTAAGAATGATGTTGAGAAGGCCGATTTTTTAAGTTCCTATTTTGTATCTGTTTTCTCTCAGAAAGTAGATGGAACATCAACTGATCTTCCCTGTGTTTTGGGGGGATAAAAGAATGCAGACTACCTATAAGCAGAGATATGGTGAGGGAACACTTAGCTAACTTAAATGAATTCAGGTCTCAAGGTCCAGATAAGTTACATCCTAGGATACTAAAGGAAGCAGCAGAGGTAATTGCTGAACCACTCGCCATAATCTTTGAAAATTCCTGTAGAACAGGAGAAGTCCCAGAAGATTGGAAAAGGGCAAATATTGTCCCCATCTTCAAAAAAGGGAAGAAGGTGGATCCAGGAAACTACAGACCTGTAAGCCTGACTTCTATACCGGGAAAGATCTTTGAACAAATTATTAAACAGCATGTATGCAAGTACTTGGATGAGAATGGAGTAACTAACCAGAGCCAGCATGGGTTTGTAACAAACAAGTCATGCCAGACAAATCTAATTTCCTTCTATGACAGAATCACCAACTGGGTTGATCAGGGAAATGCGGTGGATATAGTTTATCTTGACTTTAGTAAAGCATTTGACAAAGTATCTCATACCATACCTATTGAAAAAATGACCAAATATGGGATTGACAAGGCAACTGTTAGGTGGATTCACAACTGGCTGAGTGATCATACTCAAAGAGTGGTCATAAATGACTGCACATCCAAGTGGAAGAATGTATCAAGTGGGGTACCACAAGGCTCTGTCCTAGGCCCACTGGTGTTCAACATTTTTATAAATGATCTGGAGGAGGGAATTGATGGGAAACTGATCAAATTTGTTGATGACACAAAGCTAGGAGGATTAGCTAACACTAGGGAAGAGAGAGAGAGAGTATTCAAATAGATCTAGAAAAGCTTGCACAGTGGGCGGCAACTAACAGAATGGCATTTAGCAAGGAGAAATGCAAAGTCCTACATCTGGGCAAGATAAATGAGAAAAGCACATACAGAATGGGAGGAATTGGGCTAAGCAGCAGCACATGTGAAAAAGACTCGGGTATATTAATAGATTATGGACTGAACATGAGTCAACAATGTGATGCAGCAGCCAAAAAGGCAAATACAATTCTGGGATGTATTAGGAGAAGCATTGAGTCTAGATCACATGAGGTCATTATCCCCCTCTACTCTTCCTTGCTCAAACCTCATCTGGAATACTGTGTCCAGTTCTGGGCACCCTCACTTTAAAAAAGACCTAGACAAGCTGGAGCAAGTTCAGAGAAGAGTTACCAAGATGGTGAGCGGTCTGCAAATCATGTCCTATGAGGAACGGTTAAAGGATCTAGGAATGTTTAGCTTTCAAAAAAGAAGGCTGAGAGGAGACTTAATAGCGTTCTACAAATATATGAAGGGCTGTCACAGTGCAGAGGGATCAGCCCTATTCTCATCTGCACAAGGAAGGACTAGAAGCAATGGGATGAAAGTGAAAGGGAGGAGACACAGATTAGATATTAGACAGTGAGGGTGATCAATGAGTGGAACAGGTTACCACAGGAGGTGGTGAGTTCTATTTCAATGGAAGTGTTCAAACAAAGGCTGGACAAATACCTGTCTGGGATGATTTAGTGATCCTGCACTGAGCAGGGGGTCGGACCCGATGACCCTGGAGGTCCCTTCCAACTCTGCCATTCTTTGAAACTTTACACCATTAATATCTGATGTTTGTGACTTGTCCTGACTATATTTACTGGGAGCGTCACCTGAGAGCTCTATGGTAATTTCTGTGCGTTGCACTAGTTGCACCCATTGACAATGCTGCATCCATAAATGCAGTGTATCTCACGGTCTCACTTGCTCTCTTGGTAAATAGAATCTTTGTGTAAATAGAAGTTTTACAACTTTTAAAAATAATTTGTACTTCAGTTTCTCACCGTTTTCTCTGGTTCCTGTAAGTGATTTAGAATATTATGGTTTACATTCTGGAGGCAGAAATCTAGGGCAGACCTAAGCTATGGAAAGCTGGGGCCTCGCTACACGATCCAGTGGAGAGGAGAGCTGGATTCTAGGACAGAAAAGAGATTAGTAATCTGCTAATGTACAGGTTTATTCAGAGTCCCCTTATGTATCTCCCAGCAGGGGAACAGATGTCGCTCGGCCGCCAAGAAGCCTATGAAATGTTCAAGCGGGATTATCCAAGCAGAGTCAGCTTTGAAGACAACAAGGCCCTGCTGAAACAGAGGTGAGTGGCACGAGCAGGTAGGTAAGCCTTCACCCATCCCGAAAAAAGGAAGGCAAACCATTAATGTATGTAGTAGATTTAATGAATGTAGTAGATTTAAAGTGTCCCTGCGCCTTATATATCTTCAATCTGAAATGATATCTCACACATTTTTTACATTTGTTGTTTAGTTTTTTTTAAAGCCAAGGTTTTTGTACAGATTTTTGAGCCGAACCCAGAAGTGGATCCAAGAGGAAGGAGAGGTCTACGGCTTTCCTTTATATCACATCATGTTTTGAATCCACACTTGGATTTGGCTGAAGAAACTGCATCAAAATCTGCCACACAGAGACGAGTCTGCAGCTTGTAGTAAATGTTTTATTTTACCTCAATCCTAGACTCGCATGTATACTGCTCGGTATTGATGTACAGTGTCCTCCATGCTGCTGCTACCTCTGAGGGTGTGATAGAGAGGAATACAGGAGCAGGTTCTCCTATTCTTGTCTGTGTAGTGGATGTGAGGATGAGAGATAGGGAAGCGGCATCCCCTCTACCCTATATGTGAAATCTATGGGACAGATAGAGATAGGGACGCAGCATCCCCTCTACCCTATATGTGAAATTTATGGGACAGATAGAGATAGGGACGCAGCATCCCCTCTACCCTATATGTGAAATCTATGGGACAGATAGAGATAGGGAAGCGGCATCCCCTCTACCCTATATGTGCAATCTATGGGACAGATAGAGATAGGGAAGCGGCATCCCCTCTACCCTATATGTGCAATCTATGGGGCAGATAGAGATAGGGACGCAGCATCCCCTCTACCCTATATGTGAAATCTATGGGACAGATAGAGATAGGGAAGCGGCATCCCCTCTACCCTATATGTGAAATCTATGGGACAGATAGAGATAGGGAAGCAGCATCCCCTGTACCCTATATGTGAAATCTATGGGACAGATAGAGATAGGGAAGCGGCATCCCCTCTACCCTATATGTGAAATCTATGGGACAGATAGAGATAGGGAAGCAGCATCCCCTCTACCCTATATGTGAAATCTATGGGACAGATAGAGATAGGGAAGCGGCATCCCCTCTACCCTATATGTGAAATCTATGGGACAGATAGAGATAGGGAAGCAGCATCCCCTCTACCCTATATGTGAAATCTATGGGACAGATAGAGATAGGGAAGCAGCATCCCCTGTACCCTATATGTGAAATCTATGGGACAGATAGAGATAGGGAAGCAGCATCCCCTGTACCCTATATGTGAAATCTATGGGACAGATAGAGATAGGGACGCAGCATCCCCTCTACCCTATATGTGAAATCTATGGGACAGATAGAGATAGGGAAGCAGCATCCCCTCTACCCTATATGTGAAATCTATGGGACAGATAGAGATAGGGAAGCGGCATCCCCTCTACCCTATATGTGAAATCTATGGGACAGATAGAGATAGGGAAGCGGCATCCCCTCTACCCTATATGTGAAATCTATGGGACAGATAGAGATAGGGAAGCAGCATCCCCTCTACCCTATATGTGAAATCTATGGGGCAGATAGAGATAGGGAAGCGGCATCCCCTCTACCCTATATGTGCAATCTATGGGGCAGATAGAGATATGGGAGCAAGAAACTCATCTTTGCTGTGTGCTGTGTATGGGATAGATAGAGATAGGTGCTCAGTGTGTGGGAGAGATAGATGGTCTCCTCTTCTCTCCTTGCGCAGTATATTGGACAGATAGGGGAGCAGGATCTCCTCTTCTCTTGTGTGTGCTGCATATGGGATAGACAATGATAGGGGAGCAGGATTTCCTCTCCTATATATGTGCAATCTATTAGAAACATGGAGATACAGGAGTAGGATCTCCTATGTGTATGGAAGAGATGGAGATAGGGGAGCAGGATCTCTTCTGCTCTATGTATGCAGTATATGCAGACCTCTTAACAGCCACTCTACACCCACCAGCTTAGAGAGAACTGATAATTTCAGACACAGCCTGCAGAGGGGAAAGTTGGTGATAAATGCAGCATACAAGTCATATAATGACCGGAAATAGTATTATTTTGCACGAAGACATGGCAGCTTATTCTGAAAAGTCATTTGAATGCTTACTTACGCTGTAATGTGCATGAAGGTCTCCTCACTCTATCCTGACAGTAGATGTAGGGAAAAGAAGGAATGGGCATGCTGGATTTCAGTATGCCCCATCCTTTGTTCATATGGGAGAGGATCCACTTGCAGAGTACAGGGGGGTCTGGCAGCTGTTCGTCTCCCTCTCCCCTTTGAAAACATATGCGCACTTACTTTTGTGCATATCTATGGGTGAGTCTGGAAGAATCGGTGTCCACCGAGCAATGTGACTAGTGCTGTATCCTCAGGTATCGTCTTGCTTTTCATAGCCTAAATATTTATGAGGCCACGTCTCCACATAATGGCAATACCAAATGGCCACTAGAGGGCACAATCTAGCGCTTATACCCTCCAGCACTGTAGCTGGGGCTGCTTCTAGGTACTTTGTCTTATTTTATATACTGAGGCCACAACTACGGCCATGTTTTCCTGCGTCATGACATTCTACTCGATCACTGGAAGTGATTAGAAGAAGCCGCTCGTCTGGAGAGGGAAGGAAATCTGATGATGACTGAAGGCATTCTCGTCTGTCTTGGGGCAACATGAAAGTCACAGCTCAGGCGCAGAACTGTTGACTCAGGATAGCTGAACTGAATCACCAGGGGGATCTCATCCCAAAACACCACAGGACGCACTGCAGGGGGGTCTGCGGGGGGCCGAATGTGGCGGTGACTCACTACTACAGCACTAAGATCACGGATACACAAGTGCACCTTCAGGTCGGGACAGTCACAGCATGTCTATTCAGGTCTAGTTTCTGGGGTGACCGTCCCCCATCCAAGTCAATGGGGGTGCAAAAAAAACTGAATGACATTCGCCCGCATTACATTTTTGACGGATCGTTGATAAGACACACTACAGAAAAAAAATGGGCCTCATTCAGGTTTTTCTTTGCACGGAAGAATAATGGACTCCATGCATATGGACGGGAAGCGATCTTCGCCAACCAATGTTGAACGCGCTCGTGGCCGTGGTTTGGACTCGGAATTAGCTGCGAATTTGCGCCATGTGTGAACGGACCCTGAAAAAGCCTAAAACCCCTTGTGGATCCCCGGCCAATTATGTGCATAGCTGCGCCGTTGCAATAATCCTCAGCCCAGCCGTGGGTTTTGGAGGCCGAATCTACATGGAAAAATCTGTGCCTCATTTTTCTGTGCTGTTTCAATTCTGCACTATTCTCAAGATCTCTGCTTGCTGTCAAGTGATGCAAGCCTTTCTGGTTGAAAATTCTAAAGAAGTGCTTCTCCCTTAGGCACAAAGTCGTTACTAGGAGAACACTGCAGGTTTCTAGTATTTGTGACTACTTACAATTTCAGAAAGAAAAATCTCTGCTTGCTGTCAGTGAATGTGAACGGTGTTCTTTACATGCAGAGGTGGACGCGGTCCTGCTCACACAGCAGGCAGAAAGATTTGTGCCGCTGTTGTTGTTTTGCTCACAGACAACTGTTTGTACTGATACATTGTAACGATCCACCAGCATCTCCCGTGTGAGCAGGACTAGTTGAAAAACAACGTTCCCATTTACTGACAGCAAGCAGAGGACTTGAAAATGTTGAGAAGTATGTTAGAAAGCTTCGTAGTTTGTCCTGCTGCGGTACGTGGCAGGGGAGGCACTGATGAGCCCGCACACATGGCAGCAGAGGACGCCGTTTTTATGCAAATTGCCGCTATTTTGTAATGTGGTTTTTGATCTTTTCAGGCACCAACTAAGTGGCAGGAAGACCTCTAGAACCGATCTAGTGCAAATGACTGCCTCCGTACATGGTTATTCGGACGTGGGTCAATGTTTGTTTTTTTTCCCATCGCGGTGGGTGGAGTTTGCTTTTTGCTGGGTGTAGCAGTAGGTGGATGTGCACTGATCGGCCCCTTTATTAAACCCCCATCCTTTCATATTTGACGATTCCCTGTATGGAACTTTTACCCGTAACCCCAGATTGCAGCATAAAATCCCGTGACAAGTTTCCTGTGGATCAGTTTCTGCGTGAATCTCATTAGATGGGAAAATCCAGTGATCTAAGTGATTCCAACGAGGCCGGTCATCGGTGCGGGACTAGCCGGACCAGTATGTCACCACCAGCCACATGGGGAGAGTATACAGAGAACGGTGTGATTGAAGAAAAGATCCAATAAAAGGGGATCCTGTGGATGGAAACAACTCATCACTGAAAGGGGTCAGAGGAGGATGTCAGGAATTACTGGAAGGGGTCAAAAGAGGATGTCAGGAATTACTGAAAGGGGTCAGAGGAGGATGTCAGGAATCGTTCTGACCAACAGGTGCTGCACAGTCAGGAGCAGCTGAATACAACACTGGTGCTCCAACTAACATGTCCGAACGTATAACTCGACATTCCTTACACAAATGGGATATAACAGCAGACGACCCGTTCCAGCGCCATTTTTGTTAAAAGAAACAGAAAGACAAGACTCCAGCGGCCAAAAGAGGGCAAAACCTGTATCACTGAGCAGCGGAAAAAACATCTCCTGGTCAGAGGATCGAGATTTCTGTTGCACTGTGCTCATGGGAGGTCAGAATTTGGCACAAGCAGCATGAATCGGTGACCCCTTCCTGTCAGGCTGGTGGAGGGGCAGTAATGGCATGGGGAAGGTTTCTTGGCGCGCCCTGCGTCCTCTGATACCGGCGAATTGGACCTTCTCGGGCTTCAGAACTGCTACAACGCTCTACTAGATGGGGGTCTCTAATAAAGCGGGTGTTCGGTGCGGCTCCTGTACATTAGCATTGGTCTCGGAAACACTCCCAAGTCCAAAAATTCCACCTGATTCCCCATGGCTGATGTTCGTCTACTACTGGAGCAGAATGATAAAGAGGGCAGTAATCATACATACTTACGCCATTGGATGCCCCATGCAGGCTTTGTAGACCGCAGCATGACGTCCAGTAGGGGCGCTGTAATCACGGCCATTAGTTGTCTTCTAGTGTCTATTACCAATGGGACGGCTGCTTAAAATGACCCTCCAGGCCTGGACAGACAAAGATGGCCGACCTGCTTCTCTACATTATGCACAAGGATGTATCGGTAGTCTAAGACACTCGCTTTAACTTTTGGAATTTGCCCTTCAAGGGCCAGCCCCTATGGTGTACAGCCCAGGGGGGTTTTGTGGGGCCGGTGACATTTTCACTCTCAGGTTACGTGAATGGAATGGTTAGATAACACCCAGATGCCGCCACCATAGAGAACAGGACTGTGCCGCCTGCCAACTCCAGTTAAAGGGGTTTTCCTATCCCGCTATGTCTTTAAACAATCTTCCGGTTCTGTCTTGGGACCGGATGGGTAGGAGCGGCACACTACCTGCAGCTCTTATCCGTTGTCCCTCTTATCTGTCAGTTTCGGGACCCATTTTTGGCTTCCCGAATGTCCAACACAATCTACAGACTAAGCTAATTAGCGCAGTACATTGGCAGTGTAAGTGCACTATACCTGCTCTATGATTGGCCTGAGCTTCTCATGTGATCAGCCCTGGCCAATCAGGGAGCAGTATGTAGTTAAAAAGTTTCTGCTGACATCTTGGATGGCCAAGGCTGTAATCGGCTAATCGGAGGGGCGGCAGAGAATGTAATCTAACCCTTCCTCTTCTTGTCCCGGAACCGAATTTTGCCCTAAAACCAGGGGATCGCTTTAATATGGGTACAAAACCTTCCAACTACTTATGATATCCACGATGGCGCTGTGCCCGGATCTCGCCAACTTTCTGTCTTCTCTTTGTAGATTCGCTGAAGCCAAATCTCTGGGACAAGAAGTGAACGATGCGAGGCAGCGGATCAGTGAGTACATGAGGAGCAACGGGGATGGGGGGGGGGGGGGGGTGTCAACTACCAATGAACACCCAAAATGTCGCCTATGGATGAGCTTGGTGATTCCACATGGTGCAGAATATATTGTGCCCTATGGTTCTGTTCATCCTGCTCCTCCTGGTTCACGGACATACCTTCAGATAGGGAAGATGGAAAGCAGGAGAGGTGTAGCTGTGTCTGATGAGCGCTGGCTGATACCATTTAGGTGCAGAATATATTGTGGCCAACAACTTTTTTTCATTCTGCAATTCTTGGTTCATGAATATAATGGCAGAACTACAGTGAAGACTGACACAGACCGAGCAGAAGAGCCCTATAGGCACTGCAATCACATGATAAATGTCCCTCACAAAATGAAGGTCTTCCCCGGGACCAGAGAGAGGTAGATAAGCAGCGGCCAGAGACATTAGGCTGCCATCATAGACTTGAGGTTTCTGTCTGAGTAGGCACAAGAGCTGCCAAGTGCTTTATGTTAAAGGGGTTGTCCTGGTTTAAAGGGACCTCTCAATTTTTTAGAATGCAGCCCCTGAGAAACCTTCTACAATGGTGCTGTAGCAAACCCTGCCCGCGCCTGCGCCCCTCCGCTCTACTGTATTAGCTGTAATCTCAGCGGTGTACCGCGCATGCGCCTTGAGGATCGTCGCTCCCACTGCGCCGGAGGTAGAAAAGTAAAGAAAACTTCTTATCATCATCACAGGCAGGATTACAATGAGAGACGACACCTTTACATAGATGACACAGGATGTAGCATTCACGACAGGTGATGTCACAGCTTACCTCCTCCCCTCCTAGCATGCCCACAACACACACTCCCATGGAATTTTATAGGTAATAGTCACATCTCAGCTGCACAGATCACAAAGGACAACATACCTCTTCTCCCATAGAAGTCCAGAGGTAATGGTCACAGCTCACCTCTTACCCCTCCCTGCACAAATTATAGAGCATGCCCACAGCACTGAAATAGAACTTTATAGATGATGGTCAAATTTCACCTCCTCCCCTTCCCTGCACAGGTCACAGAGCATGCCTACAACACTCCTCCCTGCTGTAAAGCATCTCTCTGAACGCTGTTAACTGCAGCTCAGGCAAGATGGAGACGGCCGCCCTCAGAGCCGTCTGCAATCAGAAAAATGCTAAAGGTTTCACTATCTGGTTTTAATTAGTTACAAAAAAAATACCGAAACTGTAAACATGAGCATATAGTAGACTTAAAAGTTACAGAAATGTGCAAACAGGCAGTGCTGCAGTGTACAGCATGGAGGACACAGCAGCTGCTGATGAGGCAGGAACTAGATTCCATCCTGTCCCAGCCCGCCTGACTTCTGCCATATGTAACATGTCATTCACGGCTTACAGCCTCCTTCTGGCATCCGCTGGGAGTTGTACTCCGTTCTTCAGACAGGCGGGGAATCCAGATTTAGCCTTAAAAGTGCAAAATTTTCCTACTTTCATATAAAAATGGAGGCCGATTTGTGCTGAATCTGGGAGTTCTCGTCTTTTCATGTGATGAAAGGAAGAATGTTCCTCGGTGCAGCCAGCTGGCCTGCGCTTGCATTAGTCAACACGCCCCGATGCCAGTGACTGTGTGCGAACATTGTTTATCCAATTAGATCCCCATAAATTAGGCTTTCTGTCCGGCGGCGGACGCGCTCGCAGCTCGCCGTATGATCTGATATATGGATCCTATAAGATCGGCGCATCCACAGACCGCTAGATCTCCATCCAAGAGGCTCGTTCCTGCTGCAGATTGGGGTGACGGGAGGTAATGCGAGTCCCTGGGATCACATCCCACATTCCTAGGACTAAGACGTGTTTGTGTCCTAACTACTTGGCTCGTCTCGGACCCGTGTCACATGACCAGCGGTTCGTAAAGGTGCTGCACGGTTTTTAGGGAATTGCACATAGACGTTCCTCATCCCTGCTTCAAGACTAAATAATCAGCTCCCTGCGACCTCCAGCGCCCAGCTGTAATTTGTGGGGGGACCTGGCAGTACAGGTATGTTCACATGGGGTGATTTGCCGCGGACCGTCCGCAGGGAAAATTCGTAGCATTTACAGTAGCAGCATAGTGAATGGGATATTAACCCCTTAACGCTACAGGACGTACAGTTACATCCTGCAGGCTCAGGTATGTATGAAGGGGGATCGCGGTGGGATCCTGCTCCCTACAACGCAGGTGCTGGCTGTTTCTTACAGCCGGCACCCACCCGCAACAGCTCTAATAAGCCATGATGCTCATTACAGCTCTTAACCCTTTAAATGGCTCCGTCAATTATGACAGCGCCATTTAAATGCCCCGAACCAAGGTCCCTGTCCTTAAGGGGTTAAAAATATACCATTCACAAACTCTGTTTGTAATATGTGTGATTCTGGATCCACGGCTTGTCAATTATAGCATCAGATTTTGACAGGCCGGAGTCCACAGTAAATCCAGACCAAATCCGCAAACAGTAGCTCTGGATCTAGTGTGGAATTCGCGCAGCACATTTTCAGCGCCCAAAATATGCAGATAATCCAACAAATCTGCGACTACCGCTGTAAAGTACAGTTTACCCACGGAAAACACTACAAAGTTTCCACGTGGCAAATCCTTCCTGTGTGAACATACCCTAAGTGCTCAATTTCCCTGCAGCACCCCCACAGGGAAAATGAAGTATTACACATTGTCCATTCACGTCATTGGGTTTATACAGGACAGATCTTCTGTCACTCTGAGAAGCCTGAACAGAAGACCCTTCCCTTATTAATGGGTTGTACAAGATAGAAGGTTATGCCCCATTCACGGGACTGGTGGGGGTAAGACGACTGGAATCCTGGGCTGCAGGGGGGCAGACTTTGTTGTTCATGTCTGTTCCTCTTTATCGCCTCAGATGGTATCGGTCTCCTCTGGACAATGCTGGGGGCCATCCCTGTTCATTTTAGAGTGTGTCTTATTAGGATTGGAGCCCCAAAGTATTTCCAGCTGCTAATGCATATTAGAGTGTCTGCCCTTGAATGTCCTTGTTCTTACCTATGAAGGTCCCACACCCTGTTCTGATTAATTTCTTGCTACTTCTATCTCAGTCACAGCACAAATTCTCTGCTGCAGGGCTCCAGATTCCTGCATAGATACAGAGTGAATTGATAGAAGCCTGTTTGCCTGCAGCCACCACTAGAGGGGGCTCACTACATACAGGTATACAGCCCAGTCAACACTTAGAGGAGCTCCCTCCATATGAAAATATTAATGCACCACTGCAGGGAGCTCACTGTATACAGAATTACATGGATGCCAATAGGGGGGCTTGCTACAATATACAGTATATACTTATAATACAGGAACCACAAGGAAGAGATCACTGCATACAGACGTATACAGCCACCACTAGAGGGAGCTCATTGTATACAGATTTATATTGTCTCCAATAGGGGAGCTCACTACATACAGATATATACAGGCTTCACTAAGAGGAGCTCACTACATACAGACATAGAAAGCCACCACTAGGGGAAGCTCACAGTATACAGATATATACAGCCATCACTAGGGGAAGGTCCCTGTATATAGATTTATATGGTCTCCAATAGGAGAGTTCACTACAAATTGACATATACAGTCATCAATAGGAGGAGCTCACTACATATAGATGTATAGTCACCACTAGACGGAGCTCACCATATACAGATTTATACACCCACCACTAGGGGTAGCTTTCAGTTTAGAGGTCAGTGTGTATGCAGTGAGCTCCCCCTAGTGGTGGCTGCAGGCAGACAAATGTTATCATTTAACTGTATGTCTGTGCAGGTGATTTGGGGATCTGTAGAACTTCACTCAGATGATGGATTTCACTGTGAATCTGCACCTATACCACATCAAATCCACGGTGACATCCATGTTCAAAAGTATTCAACTCATTCTTATGTAAATCCGCGCCATAGTCTATTTGCCGGGGAAAAAGTGACCCATCATATCTTCCACACCAAAATATCTGCATGCGGATTTATTCCACTGAGGGCGAGCACATCCCCTAAGACTGCGGCCATAAGTAACAGACATTCTACTATGGATTTCGGTAAGGCTCTGCGTAAAAAGCTGTACGCAACGCTCAGACGTGGATTTCACCCCCATTCATAAAGAGGTGGGATTTGCACTGAAGGTCTGCAGCATAAAGTCACATGCTTTGGATTTACATTTCGTACCGCAGGTCACTGCAGGCTGCGCATGGATTTTTCCATACCGCGTGAGCATGCCCTAAATGTGCCGCAGTTCACTGGTCACATGCAGATGGTAAGCCGATCTCATGACATCTACCCAACCTGCATGTCAAGTGATCGCCTGAAATCTGCAGATGACCAGTAGATGACTACTCCTCTCGGCCCCCGACTACTCCTCTCGGCCCCCGACTACTCCTCTCGGCCCCCGACTACTCCTCTCGGCCCCCGACTACTCCCCTCGGCCCCTGACTACTCCCCTCGGCCCCCGACTACTCCTCTTGCCCCCGACTACTCCTCTCGACCCCCACTATTCATCTCGGCCCCCCGACTACTTCCCTCGGCCCCCCGACTACTTCCCTCGGCCCCCCGACTACTTCCCTCGGCCCCCCGACTACTTCCCTCGGCCCCCCGACTACTCCTCTCGGCCCCCGACTACTCCTCTCGGCCCCCGACTACTCCTCTCGGCCCCCGACTACTCCTCTCGGCCCCCGACTACTCCTCTCGGCCCCCGACTACTCCTCTCGGCCCCCGACTACTCCTCTCGGCCCCCGACTATTCATCTCGGCCCCCGACTATTCATCTCGGCCCCCGACTACTCCTCTCGGCCCCAGACTACTCCTCTCGGCTGAGACTCCTCAAATAGAATTTGCATTTGCAGCAGTAGAGACTGAAGACTGATCTTAAGGAGGGAGCAGGCTCTTGGGTTGGGGAGATCTGACCACTTCCTTTCCCATACAAGGCCCAGAGTTCTCTCCCAGTCTGTCCGCCTCACCTCCGCTCTCATATGCTGATTCATGGCATACCTTCATAGTCTAATCTGATGATTCAGTGTCCAGTCTCGGCCATAACCGCTGCTTCTAGTAACTTCCATCAGACGTCCTCACAGGGGGCCAAAGAAGCCATTATCTATGCTG
Organism: Eleutherodactylus coqui; assembly: GCF_035609145.1. Classification (NCBI taxonomy): domain Eukaryota; kingdom Metazoa; phylum Chordata; class Amphibia; order Anura; family Eleutherodactylidae; genus Eleutherodactylus; species Eleutherodactylus coqui. The sequence continues at coordinate 23,573,526 of NC_089839.1, read as the reverse complement.
GGAACATCAGCAGGACAGTTGGAGCAGGATTGTGTGCAGCAATGAATATTCTTCTCCTCGTTAACATTTTTGCTGTTTTGATTGAGTCCAGAAGGTTTTGCTGCGGTCTTTGTGATGGACGTTCCCTGGCCGTCTGCTTCTGGAGAGGGTTGAGCGCTGTAACTACTGAGCCGCGGCTCAAGACGCAGGACATAGAGTAAGGTTCCCATGTTAGATCTAACTATGGTTTTTAGGTTCGGTCGCTCTGTATTTCTACTATGGGGGAGAAATAAGAGGACGTTGTCTGAGCGACTGTGGGTTCAACCTCGTACATCTCCAGAGCGGAGACCCCCATCCTGCCGGCATCACGGAGGAGAATGAATCTAGAAGGGGCTGCATATGTGCACTGCTCTATCCATACACTTCTATTGGAGTCATAGAAACAGTTGTACCCCCGCACCATGCTATTACACCGTAGTGCACGTGTTGGGACCGGGGTGCTGGGATCTCAAAGATGACAGATCGGCTGTGGTAGGGAGCAGCAGTATAGTGGTACGAGGGACAATGACAGCTCAGCGATATGTTCAGGACGTCCTGCAGCCACGTGTGATCCTCTCATGGGGGCTTCCAGCAGGATAATACCCGGCCGCACACAAGAAAGTCCCCACAACATGTTCACACTTCCATGGCTGCCCGGTCGCCATAATCATCTCCAGTAGAACATGTATGGGACCGTCTAGAACACCAACTCCAACAGCCTACAAGTTTGCACAATTTAGAGGCTTGGTTATAGTAACAGTTGAGCGATATGACGCAGAAAACCATAAAGAACATATATGCCTTCATACCTGTGTGTATCACATCTTGTATCCAAACTGGAAGTTGTACAGCAGGGTACTAGAGCCTCCATGCCCGCCTGTATCACATCTTGTATCCATGCTAGAGGCGGTACAACAGGGTACTAGAGCCTCCATACCTGCCCATATCACATCTTGTATCCAAGATAGAGGCGGTACAACAGGGTACTAGAGCCTCGATGCTCCCCGTATCACATCTTGTATCCAAGCTAGACATGGTATAACAGGGTCCAAGAGCCTCCGTGCGTGCCTGTATAGCATCTTCTATCGAAGCTAGAGACGGTACAACAGGGTACTAGAGCCTCCATTCCCACCATATCACATCTTGTATCCAAGCTAGAGGCGGTACAACAGGATACTAAACCCTCCATGCTCCCCATATTACATCTATTATCTAAGCTAGATGTGGTACAACGGGGTACTAGAGCCTCCATGCCCGCCTGTACCACATCTTGTATCCAAGCTGTAGGCGGTACAACAGGGTACTAGAGCCTCCATGCCCGCCTGTATCACATCTGTTTTCTAAGCTAGAGGGGGTACAACAGGGTACTGGAGCCTCCATGCCTGCCGGTATCACATCTTGTATCCAAGCTAGAGGCGGTACAGCAGGGTACTGGAGCCTCCCTCCAAGGGTCGGTTCTCCACAATAAATTCTACCTTTGCTCTAATATTAGAGTCACTTACTTATATCATCGTTACAATCACAGAGAGAAAGTTTCTATCCTGACAACTTCTTCTAAGTACTTGATTTATTTTTACAATGAGTGTGCGTGAATGGAGAGCCCTGAACATGCCCCTCCCCCTCGCTGGATGCAGCGCTGATACCTGATGGGACCAGGTTCAGGGGTCCTTTATTTACTGATTGGTAGTCCCCACTTCTCACACCTATGGATATACTACCACTGTATATGATGGGTGTAATAGAGTATGGTACCTGGACATTCACCCATGTTGACAAGGCAGCTCGTCTCTCTGGTATCAGCTATCCTTCATCTGCCAGAACTGGGTGAATTGAGGCATTTGGTGAAGTGTGCCTCCTGTCACAAGCAAAGCTTCGGCAATATATATTAGACCTCCTTCACACCTGAACGAGGCTCTTCGGTTTCTATCTGCCCATTTGTGACGGACCTGGATTTGTTCCCAATGATAAGAAAGTTAGCAAGTGGCAGGAGATATTCTTATTCCCCTGCTCTCACAATACACATTCCCTAGGTTGTCCTGGACAAGAAACATTAATAACTGGGATTATGGGTCATCTAAGGCAGAACTAGTAATTATTAGGAAATTATAGTGCAGCTGTGCTGCATGCACCGCACACAAACAGCACTTCTACATACATTGATCATCCCGTACAACAGGGATCAGAAGCAGCACAGCACTGGACATGAAGGACCTGTGATGTCATCACTGTCATGCTTCGCCCCTGATCACATGACAGTGAGGCTCATACCGAGTGAATGACTTACATGCTCCGCCCCCTATCACATGATCGTGATGTCATCGCTAGTGAAGGAGTTCCATGTTCTGCCCCTTATCACATGACGGTAACGTCATCACAGGTTCTGCATCCTTGTGCAGATTACGGCGGACTACAAACCCCATGCAGCCTCCGTTGCTATGAAATACTAACAAACACCAAGCTGGACAGCAGCCGTGTGCTTATAGGACCTGTGATGATGTCACCATCATGTGATCAGAGGCCAGCCCTCATCAGAGTTATACATGGGGCAGAATCCTAACTTATACCTCTAACAGTAGGCTGCAACGTAACCCACTGTATAGATGCCAGTGCTGGGCATTGTCTATGCCAATATGTGCCTCCTGCCTGCTGCTGTCTATCAGGATGACCGGGCTCCCGCTATATGTGTACAGCTACACTCACCGCGGTGTCAGAGCTGTTCTCAAAGTGCTGGATCTGATCCCCTCGGTGTGTCCCGTTACCTGCCCCCACCCACGGTAACCATGTCGGGAATGGTAAACACTTTGGTGGACCCCATTCCCTCAGGATCACACAGGAGGTGTGAAATTGGGTGGGAGGTCATTTAATTTTCTCAGGGGAGATGCCAAGGCTCAACCCTGCTGTAGTATGGTGGAAGCAGCTCTAAACCAGGCCAACAAAGTCTATGATACCGGATCGCCTTACCCCCCCCCCCCCCCCCCCCCCCCGCCTGGCTGCGGAGTGAGAAGTTGCAGAAATTGTATCGCTGCCACTCAGGATGGCACAATGCTGCCAGTCACAGTGCGGGGGGCTCTGCTGCTGCAGCAGATAAAGGTGGGCTGAAGCTGCAGGGTGGTTGGATCTCCGATATCTCTCCGTATACGGACTGTTACATCACTGGATCTTCCTGCGGTATACACAACCTACACCTGCGCCGACGGTGACCCGTAAGGTCGTATTGGTGGTAGTATACTGACCTATGCCAACCAGCCAGCTTTGGGCGTACTTTAATGGCATTGACGTGAGTAGGTACTTGGGTTGGCAACATTGAGGAGCCCTGTCTAGACTGGTCACATTGTCACAAACCATCAGCTTTGAGACATGTACAGCGCAGTAGGCCCAGGCGGGGTTTGTCATCGTCCATATGTTGGCTAATGACATTATCTTTAACTGGTTCCAGAATAGCAGAGTGGGAGGCTTTCCCTGGTTTTACCTTAATGGTGGATATTATATGTTATAATGAGCCGATGACATCATCGGTGTGACCTCTCCTGGCTCCTCCGCTAGTTGAGCGAGGTGAACCCGGCGTGTTTATCCCGTCCCATTAAAATGCCGCGTAAGGACAAAGAAACCACAATGAACCACATGGGATAATCAGTGTCAGTCTCCATGTCTCAGGCTGCGCATCATCTGCCTAATGGGGAGCTGGAGCCGCTCTCGTGTGTGCGTGCAGACAGAGGGCATTAGAGGGCGCTCAACCACCAACTACAGCGGCTGTACCAGGGGGCCGTAGTGTAACAGGTCAAGCTCATATATCCACTGTACCTGTAATGGCCATCTTGTACTGAGTTACAGCAGGTCCTATACTCCAGTCACAGCCAGAGCTGCATTCACAGTTCTTTTACTTCGCATCTAGAGCTGTAGTCACACTTCTTATGCACTAGTCGCACCCAGAGCAGCATTTACATTTCCTATACACCAGTCACAGCCATAGCTACATTCAGAATTCTTATATTTTATCCATACCTAGGGCTGTATTCACAATTCTTACACTCCAGTCACAAACAGAGCTGCATCCACAGTTCGTACATTGCAACCATATCTAGAGCTGTAGTCTCAGTTTTTATACACTAGTTAGATCCAGAGCTGCACCAACAATTCTGCTTGTAGCTAGTAGTAAATGTGTATGAGACTCCTGTGATGCCGGACAGCACAACATTCTCTGTCCTTCCATCACACTGATAAAACTAGAGCTCTGCGGTCATTGGGAAAGCTGGGTGGCACCCTGGGTACAGCTCAGCAGAGGTTGGCACCCAGCTTTCCTGGAGGCTAGAACACTTACTGTACCTGACGTATGATCTGAGGAGGGGCAGAGGGGCATCATGGGAATGATTTCATTACATTCGGATGGGGGCCCCTCTATATCGTTCTTGTGTGGGGTTGGTGTAAGGTCGCCCTGTGATGTCTGCACTGCTACATCAGTTGTAGACAGGGAGTAAGCAGAGCTGGGGGAGACTACGCTGCAGCTCTGTCCAGGGGGGCTGAGGGTGTCCGAGCCGCCTATCAGCTACACGAGGGCATATGAGCCGCTTATCACCTCCGCAAGAGCATATGAGCCGCTTATCTTCTCCACGAGGGTATATGAGCCTATTATTACCTCCACGAGGATATGAGCCGCCTTTCACTTCCATGATGGAATATGAGCCAACTTAACAAAGACCTTTAGGGGTCAAAACGTAGCATTTCTCTTGGCATGGGGCAATAAATCTCATACCCCAGAACTGAGGATATGCTCCTATTGCATATTGACTCCAGACTGATGCATGTTACCTGCACTGATACATTGTAACAAACTACAGAAAAGAACGGGATTTGTGCTACTAATGAGGTTACCTGACAGAGGATACAATTGTAAGAAGCCCCCAGCTGTGAGAAATGTAAAAGTGGATATGAGATTTCAGCTTCTGGGTGTGAACAAAGGTGTTCCCGTTCACTGAATGCAAGCACAGATCTTATGAGTGATGGCACCAATTTATGCTGCCACAGGCTGTTGTATTACTGCAAATTGGGCTTTAGAACAATGGTTCATGTTCCTTTTGTGGCTTTTGCATTTTTTTAGTTTCACCCGTGTTGGTACGACTGTGTGCTGCTGGTGGACTTGTTTTGTTCTATACTCTATGGAATACGAGCCGCCTATCGCCTCCACGGGGATATATGAGCCATCTAACGCCTCCACAAGGATATGTGAGCCGCCTGTCGCCTCCGCGAGGATATATAAGCCATCTGTCGCCTCCACGAGGATATATGAACCATCTATCACCTCCACGAGGATATATGATTTGCCTATTGCGTCCACGAGGATATATGATTCGCCTATCACCTCCACGAGGATATATGATCCGCATATCGCCTCCACAATGATATATGAGCCGCCTATGCTTCCACGAGGATATATGAGACGCCTATCGGCTCGACGAGGATATATGAGACGCCTATCGCCTCCATGAGGATATATGAGACGCCTATCACCTCCACGAGGATATATGAGACGCCTATCACCTCCACGAGGATATATGAGACGCCTATCACCTCCACGAGGATATATGAGACGCCTATCACCTCCACGAGGATATATGAGACGCCTATCGCCTCCACGAGGATATATGAGACGCCTATCGCCTCCATGAGGATATATGAGACGCCTATCACCTCCACGAGGATATATGAGACGCCTATCACCTCCACGAGGGTATATGAGACGCCTATCACCTCCACGAGGATATATGAGACGCCTATCACCTCCACGAGGATATATGAGACGCCTATCACCTCCACATGGATATATGAGCCGCCTATCGCCTCCATGAAAATATATAAGCTGCTTATAGCCTACATGAGGATATGTGAGCTGCCCATCGCCTCCACGAGGATATATGAGCCGCTTATCGCTTCCATGAGGATACATGAGCCGCTTATCACTTCCACAAGGGAATATGAGCCGCCTCTCTCCTCCACGAGGGTATATGAGCTGCCTATCACGTCCATGAGAGCATATGAGACGCCTATCAACTTTATGAATGTATGTGAGCTACCCATCACCTCCAGGAGAGGATACGAGCCGCCTATCGCCTCCATGAGGATATATGAGCCACCTATCACCTTCACAAGGATGTATAAGCCACCTATTGACACCACAAGGGTATATGAGCTGCTTTCACCTCCACAAGGATATATGAGCCGCCTATCACCTCCATAATAGCATATGAGCTGCCTCCTGCCTTCACGAGGGTATATGAGCCACCTATCACCTCCATCATAGCATATGAGCTGCCTGCTACCTCCACGAGGGTATATCAGCCACCTCTCACCTCCACAAGGGTATAATAACAGCCTATTACCTCCAAAAGGATATATGAGATACTTCTCGCCTCCACAAGGATTTAGAATCTGCCTATCGCCTCCATGAGGATATATGAGCTACCTATCGCTGCCAAAAGGGAAAATGAGACGCCTATCGCCTCTACAAGGGTATATGAGATGCCTATCGCCTCTAAAAGGGTATATGAGACGCCTATCGCCTCCACGAGGGTATATGAGTCGCCTATCGCCTCTACAGGGGTATATGAGATGCCTATTGCCTCCACGAGGGTATATGAGACGCCTATCGCCTCCACAAGGGTATATGAGACGCCTATCGCCTCCACAAGGGTATATGAGATGCCTATCGCCTCCACGAGGGTATATGAGACGCCTTTCACCTCCACGAGGGTATATGAGACCCCTATCGCCTCCACGAGGGTATATGAGACGCCTATCGCCTCCACGAGGGTATATGAGACGCCTATCGCCTCCACGAGGGTATATGAGTCGCCTATCGCCTCCACGAGGGTATATGAGACGCCTATCGCCTCCACGAGCGTATATGAGACGCCTATCGCCTCCACGAGGGTATATGAGACGCCTATCGCCTCCACGAGGGTATATGAGACGCCTATCGCCTCCACGAGGGTATATGAGACGCCTATCGCCTCCACGAGGGTATATGAGACGCCTATCGCCTCCACGAGGGTATATGAGCCGCCTCTCACCTCCACGAGGGTATATGAGACGCCTATCGCCTCCACGAGGGTATATGAGACGCCTATCGCCTCCACGAGGGTATATGAGACGCCTATCGCCTCCACGAGGGTATATGAGCCGCCTATCACCTCCACGAGGGTATATGAGACGCCTATCACCTCCACGAGGGTATATGAGACGCCTATCGCCTCCACGAGGGTATATGAGACGCCTATCGCCTCCACGAGGGTATATGAGCCGCCTCTCACCTCCACGAGGGTATATGAGACGCCTATCACCTCCACGAGGGTATATGAGACGCCTATCGCCTCCACGAGGGTATATGAGACGCCTATCGCCTCCACGAGGGTATATGAGACGCCTATCGCCTCCACAAGGGTATATGAGCCGCCTATCACCTCCACGAGGGTATATGAGACGCCTATCACCTCCATGAGGGTATATGAGACGCCTATCACCTCCACGAGGGTATATGAGCTGCCTCTCACCTCCATGAGGGTATATGAGCCAGTTGTCATCTCCATTGATTTATGTATGTATTACCTTGCTAGTGCATCCCCTCTGCCACATATACAGACATGTTGGGGATTGTGGATATACCTGTGCAGTAACAAGGACCTGGCACTCACCGGAGGCCTCTGTTCTTATCTCTGCACAGGGGTCCTATCATAAAAACTGAACTTGGTGGCTGCCAGAATTTAAAGGGGCTCCTAGTTTTTTGAATACTTAGTTGAATCATAAAATATCCAGCACGTTCTAGTAGGCTTTGTGTTACTGCCTCACCATTCTCATGATCTCTGCTTGCTGTGAGTGAATGGGAGGGGGAATCTGCAGATGGCACGCTGTTAATGGGAACAGCGGATGATGCACTGTTATGGGGGAATCTGCGGATGGCGCACTGTTAATGGCGGGGATCTGTGGATAACACACTGTTATGGGGGCACATTGTTCTGCGTCCAGAACACTCATGGAGGGATCTGTGTTTATAAGTTTGTGATTAATCCTATGCAGGGATACGGTGACTTGCAGCTGCAGCGAGCGGCGCTGAGACATTCCCTTCTTGAGTGTCTCTTCTTGTTCCATCCAAGTTGAGAACGGAGCGAGGATAACAGAGGATGTCTCCTACAACCTCTCAGAACATCTGCAAGTGACATCATGAAGAGCCGCACATGTTCCTACAGTAGAGCCCAAGAGACGACCGCGGCCGCAGTGATGTCATCTCAGGGGGCACATACTAATAAGCCCATATAAGAAAGGGAAACATGGAGGCTGACTGATACGAACAATAGCCTATTATAAAACGTGCTGCCCGTTGATCACATCCAGAGCACGAAGATCCCCATGTGTAACGGTATCAGAAGTGACGCGTGCGGTCCGAGCGCGCAGACATGTCACACATCATAAAACCCTACTCCATAGATTTTGTAAGAATCGCTCTACACGGAATGGCCCCTTTATTAGAGACCCCTATGTAGTATCGCGTTGGACCTCCTTTGGCATTCATAACTCCAGCAATTCATCAGAGTGTCCATCTGCAGGTATCAGAGGATGCAGGGTGCTCCCAATAAAACCTTCCCCACACCATTACTGCCCCTCCGCCAGTCTGACAAGAAGGGGTCATCGATTCATGCTGCTTGCACCAAATTCTGACTCCCATCAGCACAGAGCAAAAGGAATCTGGATCCATCTGACCAGGGGATGTTTTTCCGCCGCTCAGTGATACAAGTTTTGCACTCTTTTGCCCGCTGGAGTCTCGTCTTTCTGTTTCTCTTAGACACAATGGCGCTGGAACTGGTCGTCTGCAGTTATAACCTATCCGTGCTAACAAACGGCGAATTGTGCGTTTGGACACTTTAGTTGGAACCCCAACGTTGTATTCAGCTGCTCTTGGCTGTGCTGCGCCTATTCATTAGTACGATTCCTGACATCCTCCTCTGACCCCTTTCAGTGACGAGTTGTTTCCGTGCACAGGATCCCCTTTCGCTGGATGGTTTTCCTTGATCACGTCATTATATGAAGAAAAACCCATGCGATAGTCAGTGACATCCTTCCCCGGCTAGTCCAGCACTGATGACCGGCCTCATTGGAAGTCGCTCAGATTGCTGGATTTTCGCATCTAATGTGGATTCACACTGAAACTGATCCACGGAAAACTTGTCATGTGATTTTATGCTGCACTCCGGGGTCACGGGAAGAATTACCATACAGGGAAGCGCCAATCGTGAGAGGTTGGGGGCTCTAGTCCAGTAAAGGGGACGGTCGGTGTGTAAAGGTCAGTGCCCACAATGTCCCAGGGGGATTCATTATGCTTTAAAAAGGGACCTGTCAGCGGTCTCAACACGACTCTATGGTGTCCGGCCAGAAGAGCCGGCCTGGGCCCACCCACTGGACATTAACATGCCGCACAGAAAAGTTTAAAAGACTTTTTCTGCAGGTACAAATTCATTTTTGGAAAGCGCTATAATTCAGTAGTCTGCTCCTGTAGTCAGTGTAGTAGGGTTGAAACCACTAACTGTTTCCCCTTTAAGTAACAAAATTCTGGATTCTACTAGAGGGAGCTACTGAGTATATAGGCTCCGTCTAGTGATGGCTGTATATATGTATGCAGTGGGTTCCTTCTAATGGCGGCTGTATATATCTATATACAGTGAGCTCCCTCTAGTGGTGGCTGCATATTTCTGTATATAGTAAGCTCCCCCTAGTGGTGGCTGTATATATCTGTATACAGTGAGCTCCCTCTAGTGGTGACTGTATATAGCTGTATATAGTGAGCTCCCTCTAGTGGTGGCTGTATATATCTATGCAATGGGCTCCTTCTAATGGTGGCTGTATGTATCTGTATACAGTGATCTCCCTTTAGTGGTGACTGTATATAGCTGTATATAGTGAGCTCCCTCTAGTGGTGGCTGTATATATCTGTATGCAATGGGCTCCTTCTAATGGTGGCTGTATATATCTGTATACAATGAGCTCCCTCTAGTGGTGGCTGCATATTTCTGTATATAGTGAGCTCCCCCTAGTGGTGGCTGTATATATCTGTATACAGTGAGCTCCCTCTAGTGGTGACTGCACAGTATATATCTGTGTACAGTTAGCTTCCCTAGTGGCAACTGTATAAATCTGTATGTGCTGAGCTTCCCTTGGTCATGGCTGTATAAATCTATACGCAGTGAGCTGCCTCTAGTGATGGCTATATAAATCTATATATAGTGTGCTCTCTCTAGTGGTGGCTGTATATAACTGTATACAGTGAGCTCCCCCTAGTGGTGACTGTAGTCATTATATATAAGGGTTTGTCCAGGACTAGATTTAAAAAAAAAGGATCTGCTGTGTTTCAACACTCAAATTCCTATTCCCCTCCCCAGATCTGTTGTCTGTCTGGAGGAGCCCAGGTCTACAGCTAAGGATGGGCTACAGAGCGTTCATCTGGGCCAACAATAACCATCCCTCAGTTTAGGAGACTGACAGTGAAATCCCGCACTTTGCTGGAAGTGGCATGGGAGCGATATTCCATTATCTCCCGGCTGCTTCTCCAGAAATGCGGAGCGCTTTCCTCAGGAATGTCCGGCTTTGCGGCATTTTCTTTGATGATGAGTTTTCGTATGCAGCTTCTCTTTTTTCTTTTGCTTCCACCCTCATTAGCAATGTAGAAACAGGTGGTAAAGAGCGCACGGATCGTGGAGTGATAACCACGCGACTCGTGTGTTCTGCGGCACGATGCACAATCTGGAACGCTTTCCAAAAAGTGTCTGGGCCAGCACTGTTTTTCTTGGGAGGCTTCTTACGATTCTCGGTCTGAGGATTCCAGAGCCAAATACGACCCCCCTGGTATCTGCAAACCCAAAGGGAAAAGGGGAAGAAATATGTGATGTTCTCTGTGTGCACAGCTGCAAGCGGAGGCTCACTAAGACAAATCATTGACTATAAGAGCGTGGGAGGGGCGCAGGTTACATAACAGGAGACGCCGCAGCGGAGGAGCTTTGCAGGGATCTCTAGGTGGGTTTTAGGCAAGTTATGTTTTCCCTTTAGGTTCAGAATACCTTGTTACTGTGCCACTTACTGATTTGACTTTTGGACTACTCCCAAAGTTCAGCATCGGGGTTTCCCTGGTATTCACCCCTCAACCCCTTAACGTGGGGTCTGATCTTAGCAGCAGGGTTCCCCAGGCCATTACCCCAAGAGTACTCCGTAAAGTGGCAGCTAACATGGACTGGTCAGAAATATTGTAGCACAGTACCAGGGAGTCAGGCAAAGAAGTAGTTCTATAAGGTCAAGACAGGTGGGGTTATTGCATAGATGTAGAGGCAGGCAAGCAGGACAGACCATGGTCAAGGTACTAGCCGAGATCAGGACAAGAGAAGACTGGGAAAGCTGGGTGAACAGTCACAGGTCAAAATCAAGAGTCAATCACAAAAATATAGCACCGTTGTAGAATCTTTCGGAACCTATTACTTGGGCATCCTCCATTGGGAGAGATCAGGATTGGTAGGGGGAAGGAAAGCTGGGTGTATGCTGGCCATATAAGTGTTGGACCGATAGTGCATGTCCATCCTACGGGCGCTACTGACAGTGGCAGAGATGGTGCAGCATTTGCTGTACGGAAGCCGGGGGTGAGTCTGGTGGGTGTAACTGACAGGTGGAGGAGGAGGTAGAGGAAGAAGCCATCCTTGGCCAGCAACCAGAACAGTCATCGAGCTTTCTGTATCCCGAGCCTCCAGATTCTTGAATATAATGTTAGGAGGCAAAAAATTACTCTTCTGCAAAAATGTTTGACTTTTTGGTCTTTTTCCTCCTTCTTCGACACTATTTTCATAAAGTGGGTGGAGCTTAGCGAGAGGGGCAGAACCACACGCAGCCTATCAGATTTACTGTCATTTGCACCAGAAACCGGAATAATTTATAGTGTAAATCTGCAACATCTCAGAGCTTTCTGGTGCGCGGACATCCGTCTTAAGATGCATGCATCTCTTCATACACTTGGTGCACAGTTTTTAGTAAATCCACCTCCAAGTGTCTAAAGCTCATTAAGAAAAATGGCAGATTTGAGCCCGAATTCCTCACCTTATTCAATATCTTTTCTTGCTGTTGATGAATGTCCTGTCCTAATACATCCCAGAACTGAGGGTATGCTACCATTGTATGTGGACTCCAGACGGATACATATTACCTGCACTGATACAATGTAACAAACTACAGACAAGAAAGAGATTTGTGCTGCTGTCGAGGTTACCTGACAGAGGATACAATTGTAAGAAGCCCCCAGCTGTGAGAAGTGTAAAAGTGGATATGAGATTTCAGCTTCTGGGTGTGAACAAAGGTGTTCCCGTTCACTGAATGCAAACAGAGATCTTGTGAATGATGAGACTTTGAAGCATGAAAGTCTACTAGAAGCTGTAGGTACAGAAAACTGGAAAATTGAAGCACTGTGGAAATATTGAGAATTTGGGTATTTTGTTTGGATCTCAGCCTCCTCCAAGGTGGCACACAGTAACAGACAATGGTGACTCTTGGCCACTGTCCCTCCTACTACCCTTCTCCATCTACCACTGTCTCCCATCTTACCACCATCCCTCCTCCTACCACTGTTTCCATCCTAACACCATCCCTCCTACCACTGTCCCTTATATCCAAATGCTGTCCACATCCCTCTACTTACCACTATCCCTCCTCTTACCACTGTTCCCATCCTAACACCATCCCTCCTACCACTATCCCCCACCCAACTGCTGTCTCCATCCCTCCACTTACCACCATCCCTTCCCCTACCACCGTACCCCATTACTACTTCTACTGTCCCGCCTCCTACTGCTATTCCCATCCAAGCACTGTACCTGTCCATCCTCCTACCATTGCCATTCTTCCTATCACTGTCCGCCGTCATACCACCATTCATTGTCCAATCACAGTCCTTCCACCTACCCCTGTCCCAGACCCTCCTCTTATCACTGTCACTTCTTCCATTGTGCCTCCTCCCAACCGCTGTCCTCAGTCCTCCCACTGTCCCACCTACTAGCATCATTCCCCATCCCACTACTGTCCACCATCTATCCTCCTACCAGTGTCCCTCCTCCTACCACTGTCCCTCCTCTTACACTGTCCCATCTTCCATTGTTCCTCCCCTACCACCGTTCTCCGCTCCCTCCTTCTATCACTATTTTCTCACTGTTCCTTGTCCTACTACTATCCATCATCCACTGTCTCTTTGTCCAAACACCATCCCCATTCCCACCACTGTCCTCCTACCACTGTCCCTCCTCTTACCACCGTCTCTTGTCCTACCACGCTCCCCTCTCCAAATACGCCCTCCATCCCACCACTGTCTGCTATCCATTCTCCTACCAGTGTCCATCCTCCTACCACCGTCCCTTCTTCCACTGTTCCTCCCATACCGGCGTCCTCCGCTCCCTGCTTCTATCACTGTCCTCCCACTGTTCCTTGTCCTACTACTATCAACCATCTGTTGTCCTTTCACTGTCCCTCCTCATCACTGTCCCCAGTCCTACCCCCATCCCTTGTCCTACCACCGTCCCCCATCCCACCACTATCCTCCATCTATCCTCCTACCACTGTTCCTCCCTTACCACCGTCCCTTCTACCACTGTTCCTCCCCTACCACCGTCCCCCATCCCACCACTATCCTCCATCTATCCTCCTACCACTGTTCCTCCCCTACCACCTTCCCTTCCACTGTTCCTCCTCTACCACCGTCCCTTCTCCCACTGTTCCTCCCCTACCACCGTCCTTTCTTCTACTGTTCCTCCCTACCACCGTCCCTTCTCCCACTGTTCCTCCCCTACCACCATCCCTTCTTCCACTGTTCCTCCCCTACCACCTTCCTTTCTTCCACTGTTCCTCCCCTACCACCGTCCCTTCTTCCACTGTTCCTCCCCTACCACCGTCCCTTCTTCCACTGTTCCTCCCCTACCACCGTCCCTTCTTCCACTGTTCCTCCCCTACCACCGTCCCTTCTTCCACTGTTCCTCCCCTACCACCGTCCCTTCTTCCACTGTTCCTCCCCTACCACCGTCCCTTCTTCCACTGTTCCTCCCCTACCACCGTCCTTTCTTCCACTGTTCCTCCCCTACCACCGTCCCTTCTTCCTCTGTTCCTCCCCTGCCACCGTCCTTTCTTCCACTGTTCCTCCCCTACCACCGTCCCTTCTTCCTCTGTTCCTCCCCTACCACCGTCCCTTCTTCCACTGTTCCTCCCCTACCACCGTCCTTTCTTCCACTGTTCCTCCCCTACCACCATCCTCCGCTCCCTGCTTCTATCACTGTCCTCGCACTGACCCATGTCCTACTACTATCCACCATCTGTTGTCCTAGCACTCTCCGTCCCACCACCATCCCTCCTACCATTGTGCCCTGTCCCTCCATGCTTCCACCCTCCCCGGTCTTCCCGCTGGTCCCCATCCATCCCCTGCTGTCTTAAAGGGGAATACTTTGGATGGATGCTGAGGAGTTTTGGTCCATGAAGGTGTTTTCAATCAACCGGACAGGTTTTGATGCGCTCTTTATTTTTCCGTGGCTGCACTCACTTCTCCCAAAGTTTACATTTTGGGGTGGAAGAATCCGCTATTTACATCCCATAATCACAAGCGTCCATGTCTGCAGACCTTCCTCCGCTGCGCCTGCCAGCAGGGTTTTTTTAAAGGGAAATGTTCCCCAGATGTACGGCGCTGGCGTCGGCGCATCTCGTCCGTCCGCTCACGGCCGGTATTTATCTTCCATTCTCCACAGAGATTTGTTTCTAACAATATTTTGTCTGCAGAAGGAGCGACGTTCGCAGCTCCCAGGAAAAGCAATGCAGCCGCCTTACTGCTGCTTCCACCTTATGTAAACTGCAGGGCACGACTGGATGGGGATTTTATCAGTGGTGCCCTCTAGTGGTAAAATTGTAAATCCTAAGCCAACACGTTGACCTCTATCACTTTGGTCGAGCTACAGGATTACTATAAGCCTAATGTGGAGCTGTGATTGCACGTCTGTAGTCCTAGGCCAATCATACAGAGCAAGATGAACGTCTGTCCACTGATGAACATAGGATCAAAGGGCTGAATGCAGAGCGGGGTGATGGGAGTTAGGGAAACATCATAGTGCAGCCTGCTAGGCTGTTTCTATTACTCCCACCACTGCCTTCAGGCAGTTGGGGGGCTGTGGAGGCCAAAAGTAGGGGTGGGTACTGATTCCAGAGGTGGGACCAAATGAATCGGACTATCATGACAGGTCTTGTGGATATACTATTAAAGGAGATGTCCCGCGCCGAAACGGGTTTTTTTTTTTTTAAACCCCCCCCCCGTTCGGCGCGAGACAACCCCGATGCAGGGGTTAAAAAAACCACCCGCACAGCGCTTACCTGAATCCCGGCGGTCCGGCGTCTTCATACTCACCTGCTGAAGATGGCCGCCGGGATCCTCTGTCTTCATGGACCGCAGGGCTTCTGTGCGGTCCATTGCCGATTCCAGCCTCCTGATTGGCTGGAATCGGCACGTGACGGGGCGGAGCTACACGGAGCTACACGGAGCCCCATAGAGAAGAGGAGAAGACCCGGACTGCGCAAGCGCGGCTAATTTGGCCATCGGAGGCCGAAAATTAGTCGGCACCATGGAGACGAGGACGCCAGCAACGGAGCAGGTAAGTATAAAACTTTTTATAACTTCTGTATGGCTCATAATTAATGCACAATGTACATTACAAAGTGCATTATTATGGCCATGCAGAAGTGTATAGACCCACTTGCTGCCTCGGGACAACCCCTTTAAACTCTCAGATAGGAGTGCCCCTGTAATCTACAAAAATAGCAGATTCACTATGTACATACATGATTTATCTGAGCTGCACTCACTATTCTGCTGGTGGAGTCACTGTGTACATACATTACTTATCCTGTACCGATCCTGAGTTACATCCTGGATATTATACTCCAGAGCTGCACTCACTATTCTGCTGGTGGAGTCACTGTGTACATACATTACTTATCCTGTACTGCTCCTGAGTTACATCCTGTATTATACTCCAGAGCTGCACTCACTATTCTGCTGGTGGAGTCACTATGTACATACATTACTTATCCTGTACTGAGCCTCAGTTACATCCTGTATTGTACTCCAGAGCTGCACTCACTATTCTGCTGGTGGGGTCACTGTTTACATACATTACTTATCCTGTACTGATCCTGAGTTGCATCCTGTATTATACTCCAGAGCTGCACTCACTATTCTGCTGGTGGGGTCACTGTGTACATACATTACTTATCCTGTACTGATCCTGAGTTACATGCTGTATTATACTCCAGAGCTGCACTCACTATTCTGCTGGTGGAGTCACTATATACATACATTACTTATCCTGTACTCATCCTGAGTTACATCCTGTATTATACCCCAGAGCTGCACTCACTATTCTGCTGGTAGAGTCACTGTGTACATACATTACTTATCCTGTACTGATCCTGAGTTACATCCTGTATTATACCCCAGAGCTGCACTCACTATTCTGCTGGTGGAGTCACTGTGTACATACATTACTTATCCTGTACTGATCCTGAGTTACATCCTGTATTATACCCCAGAGCTGCACTCACTATTCTGCTGGTGGAGTCACTGTGTATATACATTACTTATCCTGTACTGATCCTGAGTTACAGACTGTATTATACTGCAGAGCTGCACTCACTATTCTGTAGATAACTACCAGCCCCTACTTCTATATCAGATGTAGGCAGATTTGTGAATGCAGCTTTGGATGTGACTGGAGTATAGATATATTAGTGAGCAGCATGCTCTGCAGTGTAACCCCCCTGCTCCAGTGGACATATCTTGCTGGTTATATCCTCCGGTTCTGCACGAGTTGCCTTGGTGTTTACAGGGTCTTGGCGAGTAGTGATTGCACTTGAAGTTGATGGTTTGGCGCGAGGGCGCTGCCTGTGGTAAGAGCGCAGGAGGCCGGGGCCAATCACCCACAGAACGTGTTTGTTTTCCCCCTCTCTCCGCACGGACAGAACATCGTGTTTACGGCTTCTGCATTTTTTCTTCTGCATTTCTTCCTAGCAAACACAAATGGGTCATGTCAGGGATCCGGGCCGCGTCTATCCTCCGCTCACCCCGGGCCGCCTTAAAAACGTACACGCAGCAATGAATTTCAAGCCTCTCTGGCCCTCTGCCTGGAAGGCCGACCAGTCTCCTCCTGACCTACTGGTTCTGCTTCAAGCCCTACTCTGTAATAAAGCAGGGATGCATTAAAGGGCCAACACCTTGAATCCTGGCCTTCATCATTCCAAGATGGCTGGAAATTCTTCCACCCGCTGCCATTAATTCCTTGGCTCGCTAATTTGGCAATCAGAGACCGAAAATAGATTTCAGATGTATTTGTTTTGGAACAACTGTGTACGACGCTAGAAATAGCTGCAGAGACGCTCAATAAAAGGATATTACAGGGAAGGATACACATGAGCGCACCCGGAGCCACGCTAGAGAGATGGATGCCGCACTATTGGAACGCTGATCAATAACTGCACCACTTTAAAGATGGGAAAAGGGCTGGGGTGAAAGTAGAGTCGAATAGGCCCCCCACCCTGCATGTTCCCCAGAGACATCATTAGGGTTTGTATAGCTATGCCTAAGTAATTATAGTATCTACTAAAACCAGTGAAGACAGGTGACGTCCTCTCTCTTTGGGGGTTATTCACTTTCACTTTTCTTCTCCATCCGGCCCAGATCGCCATAATGGCTTTCAGCCACGACTCATCTATGCAGAATTTAACACACACATTAGGCCCCCATATGCTATTAGTTACCCCACTGTGTCCCACATAATAATAGTGCTTCCATATGCTAATAGTGTCCCCACTGTGCCCCATACAATAATAGTGCCTTCATATACTAATGCCCTGCTGTGCCCACATACCATAATAGTTGTGTCCCATATAGTAATGGTGCCCCAATATAAATAACTATGCCCCTTGCAGTAATAGTGCCCACCCAAACTGTAGTAATGTTTCCTTTAGGCCCTACACACTAATAGTACTACCGTAATGCCTTCATACATATATAGTGCCACCATTGTGCCTCCATACAGCAGTAAAGTGAGCATTGGGCCTTGAGTGTTAAGGCAGCAGTATGCAGTCCTAAGCTCTGGCTCGCGACCCGAAGGTCGCGAGTTCAATCCCTCCATGGTTCAGGTAGCCGGTTCGAGGTTGACTCAGCCTTCCATCCTTCCGAGGTCCGTAAAATGAAGACCCAGCTTGATGGGGGGTGATAAGTAAATAAATTACCTGAAGGCACTATGGAATAAGTTGGTGCTATACAAATAACAAGTCCCTCCCCCGCACCCCCATCGTGCACCTATATACAAAATAGTGTCCCGAATGTGCCCCATACGGTTTTAGTACCATAAACTAGTAGTGTTCTCATGCAGTAATAGTTCTTCCATTGATTAGTACTAATAGTGCCCCCCCCCTGTTCCCCATACAGTATTAGTATCTCCATATACTAATAGTGCCCCATACCGTATTAGTATCTCCATATACTAATAGTGCCCCCACTGTTCCCCATACAGTATTAGTATCTCCATATACTAATAGTGCCCCCACTGTTCCCCATACAGTATTAGTATCTCCATATACTAATAGTGCCCCATACAGTATTAGTATCTCCATATACTATTAGTGCCCCATACAGTATTAGTATCTCCATATACTAATAGTGCCCCCCCCCCTGTTCCCCATACAGTATTAGTATCTCCATATACTAATAGTGCCCGATACAGTATTAGTATCTCCATATACTAATAGTGCCCCCACTGTTCCCCATACAGTATTAGTATCTCCATATACTAAGAGTGCCCCCACTGTTCCCCATACAGTATTAGTATCTCCATATACTAATAGTGCCCCATAAAGTATTAGTATCTCCATATACTATTAGTGCCCCATACAGTATTAGTATCTCCATATACTATTAGTGCCCCATACAGTATTAGTATCTCCATATACTAATAGTGCCCCCACTGTTCCCCATACAGTATTAGTATCTCCATATACTAATAGTGCCCCATACAGTATTAGTATCTCCATATACTATTAGTGCCCCATACAGTATTAGTATCTCCATATACTAATAGTGCCCCCACTGTTCCCCATACAGTATTAGTATCTCCATATACTAATAGTGCCCCCACTGTTCCCCATACAGTATTAGTATCTCCATATACTAATAGTGCCCCCACTGTTCCCCATACAGTATTAGTACCTCCATATACTAATAGTGCCCCCACTGTTCCCCATACAGTATTAGTACCTCCATATACTAATAGTGCCCCCACTGTTCCCCATACAGTATTAGTATCTCCATATACTAATAGTGCCCCCACTGTTCCCCATACAGTATTAGTATCTCCATATACTAATAGTGCCCCCACTGTTCCCCATACAGTATTAGTATCTCCATATACTAATAGTGCCCCCACTGTTCCCCATACAGTATTAGTACCTCCATATACTAATAGTGCCCCCACTGTTCCCCATACAGTATTAGTACCTCCATATACTAATAGTGCCCCCACTGTTCCCCATACAGTATTAGTATCTCCATATACTAATAGTGCCCCACACAGTATTAGTATCTCCATATACTAATAGTGCCCCATACAGTATTAGTATCTCCATATACTAATAGTGCCCCCACTGTTCCCCATACAGTATTAGTACCTCCATATACTAATAGTGCCCCCACTGTTCCCCACACAGTATTAGTACCTCCATATACTAATAGTGCCCCCATTGTTCCTCACACAGTATTAGTATCTCCATACACTAATAGTGCCCCACACAGTATTAGTATCTCCATATACTAATAGTGCCCCATACAGTATTAGTATCTCCATATACTAATAGCGCCCCACACAGTATTAGTATCTCCATATACTAATAGCGCCCCATTGTGCCCCTACACAGTACTAGTTCTTCAGTAATAGTGCCCTTATTGTTGGCATATTTTGCTTTCTGTGGCACACATGGAAAACGTTGTGTCCGAAGATGCAGAGTTCCTGATCCTTGGACACAATACCGCATCGGGGGCCAAAGCCCGCCAGCCCTGCCAGACTCATCACAAGTGTTCTTATTTACTTCTGATGGAAAGTAGTTATCACAGAGAACCCATTCCTGGCATAGTTGTGTATTGATGAGAACCATCCGCGTGGAGGGAGCGCTGTGCCGTATGACGCTCCGCCGCCGGACTCCTCCATGCCTGGTTCTCTGGTCCTCGTTATTTCTATCCCCCAAGTAAATAAGTTACTTTTGGTACCTACATAGGTAATAATAGATTGTGATGTACTGAGCTGTTGTTACCTGCAGTCCTATGTAACACCACAGATAACACAGTGATGACTCTCTGATTACATATAATGTTGTAGATGTGACCTGCAGTCCTATGTAACACCACAGAGAACACAGTCATAACTCTCTGAGGACACATCATGTAGTAGAAGTGACCTGCAGTCCTATGCAACATCATAGATAACACACAATGATAACTCTCTGAGCACAGATAATGTAGTAGATGTCACCTGTAGTCCTATGTAACACCACAGATAACTCTCTGATTACATATAATGTTGTGGATGTCACCTGCAGTCCTATGTAACACCACAGATAACACACAATGATAACTCTCTGAGCACAGATAATATAGTAGATGTGACCTGCAGTCCTATGTAACACCATAGATAACAGTTATAACTCTCGGAGTACAGATAATGTAGTGGATGTCACCTGCAGTCCTATGTAACACCACAGACAACACATTGATAACTCTGAGTACAGATAATGTAGTAGATGTCACCTGCAGTCCTATGTAACACCACAGATAACACACTAACTCTCTGAGGACAGATAATGTAGTAGATGTCACGTGCAGTCCTATGTAACACCACAGATAACACACTGATAACTCTCTGAGGACAGATAATGTAGTAGATGTCACGTGCAGTCCTATGTAACACCATAGATAACACACAATGGTAACTCTCTGAGCACAGATAATGTAGTAGATGTCACCTGCAGTCCTGTGTAACACATATATAACTAGTACTGATCTCACTGTATAATTCTGTATGCATTGAGCTCCCTCTAGTGGCAGATTCATGTAGTTGCCAGGACAGTGTGAAGGTAAATAGAAAAATCCGTTCCCCCCTCCCACCACAGCAGTTGTGTTCCCGGCCAGGTAAGCCACTAACCTCAAGGTGATATCACTACGTGCCAAATGGCAAACTCAGCTCTGCTACCTCTGTATATCCTGATTTTAAAGAGCTGTTCTGCTGGAAGCAGGGCCGGGGTGTTCCTGTGATAATGCTCAGCACAGCGCAATGTAAATACTTAAAGTGTCATTGGCAGCGCCGCGCATTCCTGCAGTAAGTCCAGGAAAAGCCCTGGCGACGACACAAGCATTTTACGAGCGCGTGGTGTTTTTCTATCAGCTCGTTAGTTTTACTACTGAACATTTCCAGTGGATTGTTCCCCGGCAGTAACGGCCGGGTCTGCGGCCGCGCTCACACTACATCCTGTAAAGTGCAAGTTATTAGTCCACACGAGAACATGAAGAGAACACCAGTCACAGCAGTGGAGACCGACACTACGAAGAAGGCATGATGGGAGTTCATGTGGGTCAGGAGGGGTACTGTTTCTCCTTATGGAGATTTATAGGACATGCAATGCTCCCTGGGAAAATTGGTATGCAAATTGGAGATGTGAAGTACCTTCCTATAGGTGGCGCTGCAGGAGCATTATACCAACTTCTATTGGCACATCAGTCTCATACCCAGTATACCCTCTTAGGGGCTTACCCCACCGTTTATTGTTTCATCCGCTTTTTGTAGACTTCGGAAGTGACCGAGACTCGCCAGTCCGGAACTTGGAGCATCATGCGCCCGTATGTTGCCCCACGTTCAGGTCGAGAGACCCGCAGGCGGGCTGGGTTACACTTCCATACGTAAACCGTATGAAAAGGCAGCGTGGTTAGTCCCTAAGCTGCGAGGCAATGAGCTTCTGCACTCCCCGCGCTCACTGACTATGGCAGTCTGCACATGCTGCCATCTATCGGGCCCTGCTGCATCGTTCACAGCATAGCCTGATTCCACCGCCAAAAGAGAGCAGCGTGGGAGCCCAGCGATGGCACAAAGGGGGAGAGACACATAGGGGCACCATTAGCTTCTGAGGCATGTAATGTGGGCACTATTACAGAATGGGGCACCAAAGGGAGAGCACATTTACTACAGGAGAAACTGAGAGGTAACAACTTGATAGGAAGTGTGTGCAGAAATGAGATGTGGCTGGAAGTTGTCATGGCAGTCTGGGCCAGATGGAGAACAGAAGGAAAAGTAATCAGTGTAATTAGAATAGGACACGTTCATGATACTTGCTGGGCGTAAGATGGTAACCCACCCCTGATGGTACATTGCCCAGCTCACTAACCTCTCCCCTCAGCAGCTGCCGAGGCTTACAGGGGGCTTTACTCATATCTGCCTCATCTCCTGCTCTTATTTCTAGCCTCACTGTCTATCAGGCTGTGGGACCACCGGAGCCGCCCCTTCATACTGCCGCTCCCGTCTGTGCAGCTGTGTCTGGTACTGCAGTTCAGCCGCACTCCTGCGGGGGGTGGTGTCATGGCGGGCTGCGGGCACTACTGCTGCACTTGCTGGACTCCCACACTTTGCCAGGGGTTGGAGGGGCTGTAAGCCCACATGCAGGGGCGCTGGCACAGGCTCACTCCTCCTCCCACTACCGCTGACCCATCAGTCACCCGCTCGGCGTGGCAGCCGCTCCAGAGATACAGGTGGAAAAATATTATCTTACTATAAAATTACAGTCACGGAGTTAATGAAAGCAGAAAGGCAAACAGCAGCGGAGCGCCAAAAACGGGGGACGCCGTGAAGGGGGAGGGGCGGCCGGCGCAGAAACTGCTACTATGTGTACAGAACCATCCACATGGATTTAAAGGGACCTTGGCACCGGCAGCTCCTCTATGAATATCGCTCCCCCTGCCTTTAAGGAGCCCCCTCCCCCACAATCTTACGGCCCCCAGTAAAGTCCTCTTCTGGCAGCTCGTTCATTTACCTTATTATGGAAAGGTTGGGTGACAACCAGTATGGCTGCCACGGGGGCTTGCACCCAACTTTCCCAGAAAGCTGAATGCCAACGCTGTCTAGTTGTGGAAAGATCAGTCTAGAATCTTCCTCTCGTGTGTCTATGGGAGTCTATGGGAGTCTATTAAAGTCTATGGGATCGCGTAAAAAAGCAGCAGCTACACCGCAGCGTGCGTAGTCACTGTGTCAGGAGACGGCGGGGGAAAGTGACATCAGTTTCGCCTTCTTGCATTTCGTTTTCTTTTTGTGCATCTTTCCACCTGATAGCCGCTTTAATTCACGCCAGTTTGTGGCACAATGTCACATTCAGGCCACGCCTCTTTCCCATGAAGCCACGCCCAGTTTCTGACATGAAAAAAGTGTCTAAAACAGATTATAGAGGCGCTACAAGACATTTAAAGGGATTTTCTGGTTTCAGGGTAACACTCTGACCGGTGGGGGGATTACTTGTACTTGTTCTTCTCTGCCGTCCCTCCGACCCGCCGGTTCCAGGTTTTTATACTACTTAATCCGCACAGTGCATTAATAGTGCTGGACCACCAATACACCATGCCTGCTTTCTGATTGGCCAGAGCTGCTCATGTGATTAGCACTGGCCAATCGGAGAGCAACGCACATTGTGCAATAGATAGAAAATTGCTGCAGCTATCTTGGATGACTGAGAACGGGGACCTGGAACCAGCGAACGGGGGGCAGCAGAGAAGAACTGCAAGTAATATATCCGTCCTGTCGCTTTAAGACTGATTCTTGGCACACTTTGCACCAGAAAACTGTCACATTTGTAATAGTAAATCTGCCCCGAGTTGTGGAAATGTTCATTTGTATGCCCGGATACATACATGAGCCAACATGAGCCGGTATCAGCTCTCCCACCAAACTCATCTGTCAAGCTGGGTGACGACCAGTATGGCCGCCATCATAGGGCTCCAAGGAGAACAAATCCCCACATGATAGCTGGAGGGGGCCGGAGCGGTTGGTATCGGCCCCCAATAATAAGTAAGTTTGGGGGAGCAGATTCCGAACCTCCATGATGTCTTCTCTCTGTGTCTCCTGACAGATCGGCTGAAGGCAGCGGTGGAGCAGCGGAGGATGCAGCAGGCAGCACAAGGTAAGCAGGGGTTCTGACGTCACGTGTCGTATTCTTATCACTACTTGTAAGCCGATAGCAATACCCGTTCCAAAATATGGAAGAGGTGCAAAGCTTACCTCTCTCTGTCCCCTCTGCAGGCTCCGCCTCTGGTTGGCTTACCTCTCTCTGTCCTCTCTGCAGGCTCCGCCTCTGGTTGGCTTACCTCTCTCTGTCCTCTCTGCAGGCTCCGCCTCTGGTTGGCTTACCTCTCTCTGTCCTCTCTGCAGGCTCCGCCTCTGGTTGGCTTACTTCTCTCTGTCCTGTCTGCAGGCTCTGCCTCTGGTTGGCTTACCACTCTTTGTCCTCTCCGCCTCTGGTTGGCTGACCGCTCTCCGTCTTCTCTGCAGGCTCCGCCTCTGGATTTGGCCTTCAAATAGTGCTGTGCCAATGGGGTCTTACATTGGCATAATTGCGCACGCCTTAGCACAACGTTTTTGCGATATGAATGAGGCTGTTTTGTGTTCGTATTGGCGCATTTTACCGCGCTCTTTCTGCCCGCTGGTCATGTTCTCTTGCGGCAAACAAACGCACTGATTGAAATCGCTAAGGAGTTCCAGATGTCTTCTTATTGCAGCAGAATTGCGCAGTGTTTCACGCATCTCCTTGCTTATTGCGCGCTTCCCATTGACTCCTATGGGGACCTTTGGTCCATCCGCTGGAGAGCGTCTGGTGTAATCTATAAGCTATAGCAAATCTGATGGACAGCGTGTGGCCACTCCCCCAGTCATAAGCCACGCCCACTTTTAGAAAAGCTGCATACCCCATTGTCCACATAGGCGTCCTTTATTGCCGTCAGAGAAACACAAGCGCCATCAACCTGCAAGACAGAGCCAGCCATAGTGCCCCCATAAGAGAGCCAGCCATAGTGCCCCCATAAGAGAGCCAGCCATAGTGCCCCCATGAGACCCAGCTGCAGCGCCTCTTATAAGAGAGCCAGCCATAGTGCCCCCATAAGAGAGCCCGCCGCAGCGCCTCTTATAAGAGAGCCAGCCATAGTGTCCCCATAAGAGAGCCAGCCGCAGCGCCTCTTATAAGAGAGCAAGCCATAGTGTCCCCATAAGAGAGCCAGCCGCAGCGCCTCTTATAAGAGAGCCAGCCATAGTGCCCCCATAAGAGAGCCAGCTGCAGTGCCTCTTATAAGAGAGCCAGCCATAGTGCCCCCATAAGAGAGCCAGCCATAGTGCCCCCATAAGAGAGCCAGCCATAGTGCCCCCATAAGAGAGACAGCCATAGTGCCCCCATAAGAGAGCCAGCCATAGTGCCCCCATAAGAGAGCCAGCCGCAGCGCCTCTTATAAGAGAGCCAGCCATAGTGCCCCCATAAGAGACCCAGCTGCAGTGCCTCTTATAAGAGAGCCAGCCATAGTGCCCCCATAAGAGAGCCAGCCATAGTGCCCCCATAAGAGAGCCAGCCATAGTGCCCCCATAAGAGAGACAGCCATAGTGCCCCCATAAGAGAGCCAGCCATAGTGCCCCCATAAGAGAGCCAGCCGCAGCGCCTCTTATAAGAGAGCCAGCCATAGTGCCCCCATAAGAGAGCCAGCCATAGTGCCCCCATAAGAGAGCCAGCTGCAGCGCCTCTTATAAGAGAGCCAGCCATAGTGCCCCCATAAGAGAGCCAGATCTGAAACTCACTTGAGCGCTTGTCTGAGAAGCCCCATTGAAATCATTGGAGGGGTTTTACAGCGTTTAGCGCGCCGTTTGAAACGCCACGCTAAACACCGTGAAAGAAGGCCTGTGTGAGAGCGGCCATGTTTACAGTACGTATATAAAGGGTCCGGACCCCCAACCAAGTGACGGCGCGCCTGCATTATGTACCGCAGCCTCCTCACTGACATCTCCGGGATGTTCCCTGGAATCCCAGCACCGTTACTATATTATTGCGCTGCCAAGATGGAAACTGCGTCCTCGCCAAATCATTTATCATTCTCCAAACATCCCTTAGGTGTTTCCAACGCTTACGAAGAAGCGAACAAGTCTGATCCAGAAGAGGAATCGCTGCGGGGTCAGATGGTCGCAGAAAAAAATCGGTATGCGGATATGGGGGAGCAATGGGGGGGGGGCACTGCTGGAGGGATAAGACCTGTGTGATAACCCCTATAGGGACAAGAGCAGGAAGTATGTAGGGGGAGGGGGGGACATATGAGTATACAATATACCGCACGCTCCGTCCTTACTGATGTCCGCAGGTTAGACCTGCTGCACCCCACTCACTGTCCCCCTTACATCTTAGATATAAGACCTCTTTCTATCAACTCAAAAGCCTTAAGATGGAGATCGAACACCTCCAGCATCTACGGGAGACGGCCTACGTCAGGATGAAGAGGGACTTTGAGGACTGGTGGTCTCAGGAGGTCTCCAGCTTACAGGTATAACATGTCCTCACCACATTACTACACATCTCAGTGATGTCACCGCTGTTCTCTAGTGAAGGGATAGGCTGCATTCTCTGTGATGTCACCGCTGCTTCCTAATGAAGGGATAGGCTGCATTCTCAGTGATTTCACCACTGCTCTCTAGTGAATAGATAGACTGCATTCTCAGTGATGTCACCGCTGCTCTCTAGTGAATGGATAGGCTGCATTCTCAGTGATGTCACCGTTGCTCTCTAGTGATGGATAGGCTGCATCCTCAGTGATCTCACCACTGATCTCTAGTGAATGGATAGGCTGCATTGTCAATGATGTCACCACTGCTCTTTAGTGAATGGATAGGCTGCATTCTGAGTGATGTCACCTCTGCTCTCTAGTGATGGATAGGCTGCATTCTCAGTGAAGTCACCGCTGCTCTCTAGTGAATGGGTAGGCTGCATTTTCAGTGATGTCACCGCTGCTCTATTGTGAATGGACAGGCTGCATTCTCAGTGATGTCACCGTTGCTCTCTAGTGAATGGATAGGCTGCATTCTCAGTGATGTCACCGCTGCTTTCTAGTAAATGAATAGGCTGCATTCTCAGTGATGTCACCACTGCTTTCTAGTGAATGGATAGGCTGCATTCTCAGTAATGTCACCGCTGCTCTCTAGTGATGGATAGGCTGCATTCTCAGTGATGTCACCGCTGCTCTATAGTACTTGGACAGGCTGCATTCTCAGTGATGTCACTGCTGCTCCCTAGTGAATGGATAGGCTGTATTCTCAGTGATGTCACCGCTGCTCTCTAGTGAATGGATAGGCTGCATTCTCAGTGATGTCACCGCTGCTTTCTAGTGAATAAATAGGCTGCATTCTCAGTGATGTCACCGCTGCTTTCTAGTGATTGGATAGGCTGCATTCTCAGTGATTAACCGCTGCTCTCTAGTGAATGGACAGGCTGCATTCTCAGTGATGTCACTGCTGCTCTCTAGTGAATGGATAGGCTGCATTCTCAGTGATGTCACCGCTGCTCTCTAGTGATGGATAGGCTGCATTCTCAGTGAAGTCACCGCTGCTCTCTAGTGAATGGTTAGGCTGCATTCTTAGTGATGTCACCGCTGCTCTCTAGTAATTGGATAGGCTGCATTCTCAGTGATGTCACCGCTGCTCTCTAGTAATTGGATAGGCTGCATTCTCAGTGATGTCACCGCTGCTCTCTAATGAATGGATAGGCTGCATTCTCAGTGGCGTCACCGCTGCTCTCTAGTGAATGGATAGGCTGCATTCTCAGTAATATCACCGCTGCTCTCTAGTAATTGGATAGACTGCATTCTCAGTGATGTCACGGCTGTTCTTTAGTGAATGGATAGGCTGCATTCTCAGTGATGTCACCGCTGTTCTCTAGTGAATGGACAGGCTGCATTCTCTGTGATGTCACCGCTGCTCTCTAGTGAATTGACAGGCTGCATTTTCAGTGATGTCACCTCTGCTCTCTAGTGATGGACAGGCTGCATTCTCAGTGATGTCACCGCTGTTCTCTAGTGAATGGATAGGCTGCATTCTCAGTGATGTCACCTCTGCTCTCTAGTGATGGACAGGCTGCATTCTCAGTGAAGTCACTGCTGCTTTCTAGTGAATGGACAGGCTGCATTCTCAGTGATGTCACTGCTGCTCTCTAGTGAATGGATAGGCTGCATTCTCAGTGATGTCACCTCTGCTCTCTAGTGATGGACAGGCTGCATTCTCAGTGAAGTCACTGCTGCTTTCTAGTGAATGGACAGGCTGCATTCTCAGTGATGTCACTGCTGCTCTCTAGTGAATGGATAGGCTGCATTCTCAGTGATGTCACTGCTGCTTTCTAATGAATGGATAGGCTGCATTCTCAGTGATGTCACCGCTGCTTTCTAGTGAATGGACAGACTGCATTCTCAGTGATGTCACCGCTGCTCTCTGGTGAATGGACAGGCTGCAGTCTCAGTGATGTCACTGCTGCTCTCTAGTAAATGGATAGGCTGCATTCTCAGTGATGTCACCGCTGCTCTCTAGTGAATGGATAGGCTGCATTCTTAGTGATGTCACCGCTGCTCTCTAGTAATTGGATAGTCTGCATTCTCAGTGATGCCACCGCTGCTCTCTAGTAATTGGATAGGCTGAATTCTCAGTGATGTCACCGCTGCTCTCTGATGAATGGATAGGCTGCATTCTCAGTGATGTCACCGCTGCTCTCTAGTGAATGGATAGGCTGCATTCTCAGTGGCGTCACCGCTGCTCTCTAGTGAATGGATAGGCTGCATTCTCAGTGATTTACTTTGATTAACTCCCAGCACTCCTCAGGATTTTTAAACCTATTAAAGATGACTAACAAGTCAATAGGATGCACGCCAAACATGCAGGGGTAAGAACTCCAGAAACCCCAAGAAGATATACTCCAATGTCTCAATAAAGGAATGGCAGCATCCTGGGCGTAATGCAAAGCAGTAATTTATTCCTCCAAAATCTTGCTACGTTTCGACCCCATTGGGGTCTTTGTCAAGCAAAGACCCCAATGGGGTCGAAACGTAGCAAGATTTTGGAGAAATAAATTACTGCTTTGCATTACGCCCAGGATGCTGCCATTCCTTTATTGAGATATTGGTGCATTCTCAGTGATGTCACCGCTGCTCTCTAGTGAATTAATAGGCTGCATTCTTAGTGATGTCACCGTTGCTCTCTCGTAATTGGATAGGCTGCATTCTCAGTGATGTCACCGCTGCTCTCTAATGATTGGATAGGCTGCATTCTCAGTGATGTCACCGCTGCTCTCTAGTGAATGGATAGGCTGTATTCTCAATAATGTCACCGCTGCTCTCTAATGAATGGATAGGCTGCATTCTCAGTGATGTCACCGCTGCTCTCTAGTGAATGGATAGGCTGTATTCTCAGTAATGTCACCGCTGCTCTCTAGTTATTGGATACACTGCATTCTCAGTGATGTCACCGCTGTTCTCTAGTGAATGGACAGGCTTCATTCTCAGTGATGTCACCGCTGTTCTCTAGTGAATGGACAGGCTGCATTCTCAGTAATGTCACCGCTGTTCTCTAGTGAATGGACAGGCTGCATTCTCAGTAATGTCACCGCTGTTCTCTAGTGAATGGACAGGCTGCATTCTCAGTGATGTCACCGCTGTTCTCTAGTGAATGGATAGGCTGCATTCTCAGTGATGTCACCTCTGCTCTCTAGTGATGGATAGGCTGCATTCTCAGTGAAGTCACTGCTGCTCTCTAGTGATGGATAGGCTGCATTTTGAGTGATGTCACCACTGCTCTCTAGTGAATGGAAAGGCTGCATTCTCAGTGATGTCACTGCTGCTCTCTAGTGAATGGACAGGCTGCATTCTCAGTGATGTCACTGCTGCTCTCTAGTGATGGATAGGCTGCATTCTCAGTGATGTCACCGCTGCTTTCTAATAAATGGATAGGCTGCATTCTCAGTGAT
The DNA here is from genome assembly GCF_035609145.1 of Eleutherodactylus coqui. Classification (NCBI taxonomy): domain Eukaryota; kingdom Metazoa; phylum Chordata; class Amphibia; order Anura; family Eleutherodactylidae; genus Eleutherodactylus; species Eleutherodactylus coqui. The sequence continues at coordinate 23,543,361 of NC_089839.1, read as the reverse complement.
GTCACCGCTGCTTTCTAGTGAATGGATAGGCTGCATTCTCAGTGATGTCACCGCTGCTTTCTAATAAATGGACAGGCTGCATTCTCAGTGATGTCACTGCTGCTCTCTAGTGAATGGACAGGCTGCATTCTCAGTGATGTCACCGCTGCTTTCTAGTGAATGGATAGGCTGCATTCTCAGTGATGTCACCGCTGCTTTCTAATAAATGGATAGGCTGCATTCTCAGTGATGTCACCGCTGCTTTCTAGTGAATGGACAGGCTGCATTCTCAGTGATGTCACCGCTGCTCTCTAGTGAATGGACAGGCTGCATTCTCAGTGATGTCACCCCTGCTCTCTAGTGAATGGGCAGCCTGCATTCTCAGTGATGTCACCGCTGCTCTCTAGTGAATGGATAGGCTGCATTCTCAGTGATGTCACCGCTGCTCTCTAGTGAATGGATAGGCTGCATTCTCAGTGATGTCACCGCTGCTCTCTAGTGAATGGGCAGCCTGCATTCTCAGTGCTGGTTTGGCCTCCTCTCTGTTCTGTGTTGCATTAGTTCTCTTTACTCCACATTGAGCAGATAATTTCCGGTACATTAATAGGTTATATATTTTTCACCCCTGCAGGATCGGCCGGAGATGGATGTGCGGCGCCCTCCGTCACCTCTCTCACGGCACGCTCACAGGTACGCCGCATCATGTAACATGAGAACTGTCAGCACGGACAGTAACAACTTACATATTACACCGGCTGGCACAGACATATTATATGACTGGTTGGTGACGTTCGGTTATTGGGGGGCCGAGAAGACAAATCATTGACTAATTGAAAAAATGTTAAACTTTACCTCGAAGTTACTAATCTCTGATGGTTGTTATGGTGCGGTCAGAGAAGAATGCTAAAATATTAAATCCCCCGTGGCCATATTAATACTAAGCATTACCAGCACTGGCGATGCAGGGGATGCGGTTGCACCCGGGCCCGGGAGCCTTAGGGGGCCATAAGGCCTCTTTTCTCCATATAGGGAGCCCAGTACTATGAATAAAGCATTATAGTTGCTTTATTGGCTAAGCGTTGCAGCACTCAGCCAATCAGAGGCAGCGCTCGATTAACCAATCACAGCCATTTATCCAGTGTTGGCTCTGATTGGCCAAGCGTCACAGTACTCAGCCAATCAGAGGTAGTGCTTCCAGGAGGCGGGGATTTTTCCATCCCCGGCCAGAGGAGAGATGATGAAGAATAGTGCCGGGGAGCGTGAAAAAGATGCAGCGCAGCCGGACAGCGCTTCTAAGGTGATGTATTATTTTCCTGCAGCTAGGGCTTAGTTTAGGGCTTTTACAGTAGGATTTACAATAGCAAATTGCGCGATAAAGTCGCCCGTGTGGATGCGGCCTTAGTCCGCATACAGACGGGCGATTTTCTCGCAATGCGACAGTGCTACAAATCGCATGTATGTAGAGCCCACGCTTTGCTATGGGTTCTTCCACATGAGCGATGTTTTGTAGCCTGCGACCATGCGAGAATACAAAATCATGCCATTCCCCATACAGCCGCGACTTGCGTTTTTTTTTTTTTTTTGCAGCCCATGTTTCCCTATGGAGCCTTCCTATGTGTTGCATCGCATGACATGGTTTTCGTTCTATGTACCTGTTAACAGTAGGAAATCCTATCATAAGAGCCCTAAACTAAACCCCAGCTGCATAGGAAAAAAAGAATACATCACCTCTCCGGCGCTGTCATCTCGCTGCTCGTCTCCCCTGAAGCTTCCCAGCAGTTGCTTCAAGTTCTCTTGCAGAGCTTCCTGGTCGGGACTTTGAAAATCCCTACCTTCAGGAAGCTCTGCCTCTGATTGGTTCCCGAACGCGTTGCTTAGCCAATCAGAGTCAGTTCCCGAGGAATCAATCACAGCCATGCAATGAAGCACCAGCTCTGATTGGCTAAACCATGGCGCTTGTGAACCAATCACAGCCAGCCCTTCCAGGAGGCAGGGATTTTGTACCTCCAATCCAGGAAGGGCTGGCAGAAGACTGAAGACGAGTACCGGGAGGCTTCAGGGTGCGAGTAAACGCAGCGATATCGCACGGACCACCAATGCGATAACCCTGCGATTTTCTTACGTCTATATCGCGTCTGCCGTGTGGATGCGACCTTAAGCTCATACAGGGAAAAGGGGGAGGTTCAACTTTTAATATATATTTTTAATACTTAAAAAAAGCTAAAAGTTAATTTAGTTATTTAATTAGAGTTATTTTTGCTACTTGAATTTGTGATCATTTGATTGTTTATACAATGCGATGCAATATTTAGGTACTGCAGTACATTGTATTTGAACAGTCATTCTATTAAGCCATGCCACAGGCACAGCCTTATAGGCAAACCGTCATGGCAGCCCTGGGGCCGTCACAACTGCCTGGCTGTTGACGACAGCTGACACCACCCCGCATGGAGCTGGTTTGGCTCCTGAACCCGCCCTATAGGAACCCAGCGCACATCTGATGTACATGCATGTCGGATGTTGCGAAGGGCTTACGGTAAACTCCGGCGGCCTTGTACGAATTCAGCAAGAGACAGATAAGGGCAGGTTTGTGGGGCCTTAAAAGTGTCAGATCTATGCTTGGTTTTCTGACGCGGACTCGCCACATAATCAGCCGCTGGGCTTCGGAATTCTGCGCCGATTTGCATAGGGATTGGCACACGGATTTAATCGCATTCAGTGGAGAATATCCACACTCGGCCATTTGATTCAGTTTCCACGTCAAGAATTGACAATTCCGTTTTTCTCCGTGACAAGATTCATACCCGCGCGTTGCCAACTGCGGCGTGGATTCCCATTGAAGTCAGTGGGAGGGTAAAGTGACGCGGCGTCCGAGGCTACTATGATACTGCCGCTGTGTACAGGGACCCGGATGTATCACCGCTGGAGCTGCCATTGAAGTGTATGGCACTGAGCCTGCAGGATCATCCTGAGTCACTGCATCAGCCCTGGCAAACAGCGAACCCAGCCGAGCAGCTATTGCTGAGCTCACCTGAGGGTAGATCATCATTATGGAGCTGGACAACGCCTTTCGGGCTTATTCACAGCGGCGATTTCCACGTTCGTGTTTGCAGCGAACGCCACACTAACCCTTTACACGCTTGTCTGAATGGGGCAAAAAAATAGGTGATAGATTACCTATAATTGTGGACAATCCCTTTAATGCCTAGGGAGGGTCCGTAGTGCCACAATGCCGGGGAGTTTCCTTTTTAGCGATTGCCCATTAGTTTCTGACGCATCTTCAGGGTTGTGCTTCATACTCTGCAGTCCTTCCCCTCCTTCAGCCAGCAGGGAGAACCGCTCCTGTATGTGCTGCACTCCCTACATGTTACTGATCTGCTGCCTCCATTATGGCGGACGGCGCGCTCACACCGCCGCGGCCTCCGCTTCCAGCCTTACCACAACAGATGAGCTTAGCAGATGTGGAGCCCGGGGGAGTCCACAGGAAAGTGTTCCTGCTCGCTTCAGCCGGGGTGTTAATTAGCTAACATTTCATAGCGTCCTTATACTTTATCCGTATAATCCGGCAGCGGACGCTCCCCCATTGTGCGCCAATCTCATGTATCGAATATCTGCCTTATTCATAAAGATTGAGATCTTTGTTCAGTTCTACCGAGGCCGCTGGATGCGGAGCTGAACGTCCGAAACGTCCCCTTACAAATATCCATATGATCCAGTGTTACATTGTGGTTTATGCTCCAGTCACATCCAGAGCTGCATTCATAATTGTTCTACTCTAGCCACATCCAGAGCTGCAGTCCTATTTCTAATACTCGAGTCGCATCCAGAGCTGCATTCACAATCATGAAAACAGTTCTAGATAAGACTGTAGTATTTGAATTATGAATGCAGCTCTGGATGTCACTAAGCTATAATCTGAATACTCCACCCACATCCAGAGCTGCATTCACAGTTATGAAAACAGCTCTAGATGAGACTGCAGTATCAAAATTATGAATGCAGCTCTGGGTGTGAGCAGAGTAGTATAATTATGGCTACTGCTCTGGATGTGACTGGGGTAGAATCTGAATGCTCCAGCCACATCCAGAGCAGCATTCATAAATCTAATACTCCAGCCACACTCAGAGCTGCATGCATAATTCTAATACTCCGGTCACATCCAGAGCTGCATTCATAAATCTAATACTCCAGCCACACCTAGAGCTGCAAGAATAATTCTAATACTCCGGTCACATCCAGAGCTGCATTCACAATTATGAAAACAACTTCAGACAAGACTGTAGTATTTGAATTATGAATGCAGCTCTGGATGTGACTGGAGTATTACAATTAGGAATGTTGCTCTGGATGTGACTGGGGTATAATTTGAATACTACAGCCACATCCAGAGCAGCATTCATAATTCCAATACTCCAGCCACACCCAGAGCTGCATTTATAAACCCTCATTCTCCCGGCAATAAACGCGGCTGATCTGCGACATATTTTTTTGATGTGAATGTGCCGCAACAATCCACAGCAGGAATCTGAGGCCGACCCTCAGTAGTGCCCCACCTCCCTGCCAACCCGTTTTTGAGAAGTTCCTTGCATGCCACCCTAGAAGGTAAGCTGGGACACAGAGGAATCGGGGATGTTCCCACCATCACGGGTAATTAACAAGAATTAATATCATTTTCGGTGAGAAGGGAAAACTATATTAAAATCACCCCTTTAAAATAAAGTTAGAAATTGGAATAGCTCTCTGCTGCCACCTGGTGGACAACATCTGGTAATGCAGATCTTGGTGTAGCTGTCAGGGATTATGTAGGGGCCATCGGTATAATAAACTGCTGAAATATAAGAGCGATTCCGTTCCCCCCTTATGCTGGGCATTGGGGTTCGCCCGTCTTGTTGCCTCTTCTCTGACTCTTCTCCTTCTACAGGATGTCAGATGCCGCGGATCTAGACGATAGCAGCAGCCATGAGAGCGCCGCCCAGAGGCCGACATCCAGCCACAGGTAAGAAGCATGGATGACCTCCTACTGCACACTCAGCATCTCTACCCCCTCCGCCCACCGGGACCACCGGCAGGATTGTGTCGAGTACCAGACGAGGAGTTTTTGTCTATCTATGGTGGAGCCGCTGCTGGCGCGGTGGGGGATGGGTCTAGGGATGGCAGTTGTGTCTCTGAACATCAGGGTTGGTTGCAGACTTCTGCTCTTAGAATCCCATAAAGGGCACATGTCACTATATCCAGGTCCGCCACAGTGGGAGTGCCTTTAGTCCTCGGTCCCATCCACCTGACTATCCAAATGTTGCTATGTGGCTTTAAGGCCACTTCCACATGGGCGACAGAATTGGGCAACATTCTCGTGATATGACAGCACTACAGATCCCACGTATGTGAAGCCCATGTATGTGAAGCCCATGTATGTGAAGCCCATGCTTCCCAATGGGTTCCTTCCGCCATGTTTTGTAGGCTGCTAGAAAAAAGATGGCATGCTGAATCTTGCTGCGATTGTGTAGCCCATGTCTCCCTATGGAGCCTTCCTATGTGTTGCATCATATGCGCAAACACGTGGCGATGCAACCTTTACAGTAAGAAATCCTACTGTCTCCCCGAAAATAAGCCCTAGCTGCTTAAAAAAACCCCACACAATACATTTCCTAACAAGCGCTGTCCATCTCCGCCGCACGCCTCCTCTGCAGCTCCAGCACACTTGCTTGTAGTCTTCACCCAGTGCTTCCTAGGCAGAGGTTCGAAAACGCCATCTCCAGGAAGCGCTTGCTGTGATTGGTTCTTGAGCGCCGCGGCTCAGCCAATCACTGCAGTGCTCCATGAGCCAATTACAGCCATCACATTGAAGGGCTGTTATTGGTTCATCGAGCACTAGCTCCGATTGGCTGAGCAGCAGCGCTTGAGAACCAATCAGAGCCAGCGCTTCCTGGAGGCAGGCATTTTGAACCGACAAGCCAAGAAGCGCTGGGTGAAAACCACAAGCAAGTCTGTCGGAGCTGTGGAGGAGTTTTTGTACGGTAGCTAGGGCTTATTTTTGGGGTAGGGCTTATATTTCAAGCCCCCCAAAAATCCTGGCAAAAGAGCGCCACAAAGGCGTGGTATTATTGCGAGAAAATGCAGCAATATCGCACAGAGCACTGATATCACTGTCACCCATGTGAAAGAGGCCTAAGCGGGACAACTACCGTCTGAATAGTCACTTGGTAGAGCGGAGTTGTCCGTGTAAAGGCGGCCACCAACCGGATGACGAGCAAGAAGTTGTTCAGTGGTCGCTTCCTTCCAGCTCACCTAAAAATAGTCGCTGCATGGTTCATTATCGCTTGGTGTGAAGCAGTAATCCTTCTCTTTCAACGAGCAGCCAAAAACTCTGCAGCGACCCTCGACTGATCAGTGCCCGCCGGTTGTGGACTGATTGCTCGCTGCTGCCGTCTCTGGCTGGTTTCGGTCTTCCATGGAGCCCTCGGTGCCGCAGCATTTAGTGTCCATGTGCATTGAGGAGGGGTTGAAAATCCAAAAACATGCCCGCCCAAGAGCCTCACGCCACCTAATTTCAGCCCGTGGAAGCGCCGCTCCCAACAGTTCATTCAGCAATTACATACTGGAACAAGAATTGCGCTGTGTGAGAGCGCACAAACAGTCATCCCTACACTTTAGCATGTTTCACTGGAAAATGCAATACCTGATGAAGTGCAGAGCAGGCACAATGGCCATAAGGCTGGCACAATGGGCGTAGGGTCGGCACAATGGCCATAAGGCTGGCACAATGGCCGCAGGACCTAACAATATGCAGTAAGCCAGACTATAAACCAGAGGAGCTAAGCTGCCCACTGCAGACTTATATGCAGCCACCCACCAACCAGCCAAGATTGGGGAGGAGCGACTGCAGAAGAACCTAGTCTGCATTGTGAATGATGGCATAGAAGCCCGCCAATAGATGGGTGCGTCCCACCATACAGGATTACAGCTCACACTGACATGGCAGTGGGTTGCCCCGTATGTCAACAGTGGGCTGCACTGGCCGACATCTTGGGCTCCCCCAGAAGTCTATAGCAAACTGCATAAAGGATCTATTAATTCACACTAATAAAATGCGGGTGTTAGTTAGCATTTTGGCCAAGACGCGTGAGCTGACGGGCCGACGGCATATAAGTCTGCAGTGCACGATTTAGCTCTGGTATATACTCTGGCTTGCTGCATGTTGTTAGGCTCTATGGCCATTGTGCCGACCTTAGGCCTCATGTCCACTAGGAAAATGGATTTAGCAAATCCTTGCGGGGGCGTCCCGCAGCGTGATCCGCACCTCATAGGGATGCATTGGACACCCACAGGTAATTAAATGCCTGTGGATGTCATTTTTTCCTGATTGCACATGCAGGAAATCACCCGCAGCATGCTCCATTTTTTGCAGGTTTCCCGCACAGATGGCTCCTGCGGCTTCCATTGAAGCCGTCCGCTCCCGCGGCACACCCACAGCTGTATTACTGCTCTGCCGTGGGACCGCAGGAAAGCAGGAGTTAAAAAAAAATGAGGGGTGCACGGCGCAAAAAAAGGAGATCCCGCTGCGACGGAGGGAAACCCGCATTATCTAATTTTTGGCCTCATGACTGCGGGAAGAGAGGGACCCGCTGCAGGATTCTGCATTGAGAGTCCGCGCCGGCCCGAATTTCCTAGTGGCGATCGTGCCAGCTCTGCCTTTTATCAGGTATTGCGTGTCCCCCTCCCCCCACCTCTGTGATTTTATTTTCGTACACTTTAGCGCCTATTTTGAGCGACAAGTCAGATGATAATGGTCTCATTTAGGCCACCCCTCAGGCTGGGACTACAAGCCGACTAATGACCGTGCGACACTAAGATCGCAAACATCACGGTGCCGGCCGCACCTAATGAGAGCGACTCCGATCACGTACGAATCCCGCCGCTCTAGATCTCTGACTGACGGGGCGCAACGAGACAACGTTCAGTAGGGGAAATACAATAGCGTGACATCGCAGTCTTGTGACACATGAGTAAAAGTCGCCAGTGGGGGTCATCCACTTGACACATTCCAGGAGCCAGATCCAAGGAGAGCCGGTACAGAAGGGGGGAGGAAGACATCAGTGGAGGCAGCAGGACAATTGTCCATCCGTTCAGGAAGCTTCTGCCATATTCTGCGCAACTCTTTTCAGGGCTTCCCGTGACGCAGACACTTCCATCCCGCTCACGGGGGACAGCAAGGTCGACGCTGATATCCTGGCGTTCGTCAAAGCGCGGCAGAAGGCGATGAACCTGCTGAACAGAAGAGGTAACCTCATGTGTCTAGATTATTAAAGGGGTCATCAATAGCTGATCCGTAGGGTCCACCTCATAAGACCCTCACAATTACCTGTTCGCTAGGCCAGCATATACATACAGAGCCCGGGTGTTGGAGCCCTGACGATCAGCTACTGGTGACCTAATACTGCGTTTCCCTGAAAATAAGACCCTGTCCTATATTAATTTTTGCCCCAAAAGCGATGCTAGAGCTCATTTTTGGGGCATGTCTTATACTTACCTAGTAGGCTTAGTCTAGGTCGCTCACGCTGCTCTCCAGACCCCAGACATGCTTCTTTCAGTCCTCAGCCGCCCACAGAAGACCACGACCTGCTTACGGGATTCATAAATCCCGCCTCCAGGGAGCAATGGCTCTGATTGGTTCTCAAGCGCTGCTTAGCCAATCAATGCAGCGCTCGATGAACCAATGCGATGGCTGTGACTGGCTCATCGAGTGCTGCATTGATTGGCTGAGCAGCCCCGGAGAGCAGCCTGCTAGGTAATTTATTCCTTTTTTTTATGTAATGCAGCTAGGGCTTATGTTTTGTGGGTGGGCTTATATTTCAAGCTTCTCCCATAAATCTTCAAAAATCAGGGTAGTGCTTATTTTTGGGGAAACAGGGTAGATTATGAATTCTTTGGAGCTACAAACCTCTTTAAATTTTTAAAGGGAACTCCCCCTTGATATTTCCTAATAATGTGTATGGAGATGATAGAAGGGGGTCATTTCTCACGGCGTCATGGGACATGCTGCTTGGTGTGTCCTATCACAGAAGGAGAAAGGCCCCACAAACCTTCCCCAACCCTCCAAGCTAGAAGGCCCTGCAGGGGTCAGGGATCAAATACTTCCCTTACACAAAACTTAAAGGGGTTTTCAGGGAAATACTATTGAGGACGCGTCCTCAGGATAGGTTATCAATAGTTGATCGGCTGGGGTCCCTCGCTCAGGACGCCAGATCATCAAATGGCTGCTGACAGCGCCGCAAATACACAGGGGTTTGAGTGGAAGCAGATGTCCTGACCCATCTGTAGTGGCCAGCACTTGTAACTGCAGGCGCAGCTATCAATGAGACCGCAGCCTGCAGTTACAAGCGCCGGCCACTACACAGGGGTCGGAGCATCTCCTTCCGCTTCGACCTTTGTGTATACCAGCGTTGTCAGCGGGCAGCTGATCGACCAGGGCCCTTGCCGATCAACTATTGATGACCTATCATGTGGATACATGATCAATAGTATTTGCATGGAAAACCTCTTTAAAGAAAGCCCAACTAGTTCCTGAGTTACCCCAAGGGCCAAAAGTCGATGTTGCTCTTCCTCAGAATGCAGTCAGGGTTGCAACAGGGGAGAGAAATCTAATGGCCCCACACTTCCTACCCCGACCTCAGGAGGGACATACCATATAGGGTTTGCACCCTTGGAAGGTCCTTGTGACAAACATGTACAGAGTGATAAGTAGGGATGTGCACCGCCAAGGGACAAGTGGAGGACCTTCTCCTGCCGAGGCCAGCAGAGTGGAGTTCTCAGGGGGTCAGTCATCCAAGTATCTCCTAGTCAGGTACTCTTACTCCTTATGGAGATCCAGCTGGTGTGGGAAGTCTAGCAGGCAAGGCTCCCTGGGAAAAAGAAGTATGCAAATTAGGGGTTTTCCTGGCAAATACTATTGATGACCTATCCTCAGGATAGAAGGAAGATGCCACAGCATTCATGGTGCAAAAAAGTTTCTGTTCCTCCAATGACATAATTTTGCAGGAGTTTCGGTTACGTAGTCTATATTGCAGCTGTGCTCCCTGATGGAGGCAGGAATTTAGGTTATATAGTCTATACTGCAGCAGCGTCCCCTGGTGGAGGCAGGAGTTTAGGCTACGTAGTCTATATTGGAGCTGCGCCCCCTCGTGGAGGCAGGAGTCTAGGTTACATAGTCTATACTGGAGCAGCGTCCCCTGGTGGAGGCAGGAATTCTAGGTTACATACTCTATATTGGAGCTGCGCCCCTTGGGGGAGGCAGAAGTGTAGGTTACATAGTCTATATTGGAGCTGCGCCCCCTGGTGGAGGCAGAAGTCTAGGTTACATAGTCTATATTGGAGCTGCGCCCCCTCGTGGAGGCAGGAGTCTAGGTTACATAGTCTATACTGGAGCAGCGTCCCCTGGTGGAGGCAGGAGTCTAGGTTACATAGTCTATATTGGAGCTGCGCCCCCTGGTGGAGGCAGAAGTCTAGGTTACATAGTCTATATTGGAGCTGCGCCCCCTCGTGGAGGCAGGAGTCTAGGTTACATAGTCTATATTGGAGCAGTGCCCCCTGAGGGAGCCAGGAATTTAGGTTATATAGTCCATACTGCAGCAGCGTCCCCTAGTGGAGGCAGGAGTTTAGGCTACGTAGTCTATATTGGAGCTGCGCCCCCTGGTGGAGGCAGGAGTCTAGGTTACATAGTCTATATTGGAGCTGCGCCCGCTGGTGGAGGCAGGAGTCTAGGTTACATAGTCTATATTGGAGCTGCGCCCCCTGGTGGAGGCAGGAGTCTAGGTTACATAGTCTATATTGGAGCTGCGCCCCCTGGTGGAGGCAGGAGTCTAGGTTACATAGTCTAAATTGGAGCTGCGCCCCCTGGTGGAGGCAGGAGTCTAGGTTACATAGTCTATATTGGAGCTGCGCCCCCTGGTGGAGGCAGGAGTCTAGGTTACATAGTCTATATTGGAGCTGCGCCCCCTGGTGGAGGCAGGAGTCTAGGTTACATAGTCTATATTGGAGCTGCGCCCCCTGGTGGAGGCAGGAGTCTAGGTTACATAGTCTATATTGGAGCTGCGCCCCCTGGTGGAGGCAGGAGTCTAGGTTACATAGTCTATATTGGAGCTGCGCCCCCTAGTGGATCTTCCCATGGTGTATTTCTGGTTTAGTTCACAGATTCTAGGGATTTTCATGTTAGTGTCTGCCATGTTGGTCCGGATCTCCTCCTGCTCATCCCCGGCCCGTATTTTATTTTCTGCATCTAGAAAAGTTCAAGTTGCGCCAAATCTTGATGAATATGACGCTTCTACTTATAAATGTCAGTGTAAGACACTTCGTGACCTCCCGGGTCTCCGCCTGGTAATTACTGTTCTCTGGCTCATTACTCTGCGGTCACTTACCCCCCCTCGTTATATCTGCCATTTATCTTGGTGCCGCTGAGTAGACTGAAGGCTCCGCTCATCCAGAAGGCCAATGCAAAGTGTTTTTCCACTGCAGCAACAGAAAACAGCTGACAACGGAGCGAGTGAGCGCACAAACCTGCCAAGCCCCCACACCCCCACCCCGGCGAGCCCGGGAGTCCTCAGAGCCTATAGATGTCACCCGGCATCTCTGAAAGCTGCGGACCGTTCATCAGTGACTCTGGGAATACTCTGCAGCAGCAATTCACCTGTTATACTCCAGTCACATCCAGAGCTGCATTCATAATTCTACTATTACAGTACATCTCCAGTCAGACCCATGGCTACATTTCATTTCTGCTGTTAGATGTCCTATGCTCCAGTTACATACAGAGCTGCACTCCAGAGCAGCATTCAGAATTCTTCTATTACATTAGGACTTAAACATGAGTCACATCCATAATTCTCCTGCTATATTGGGTCATATACACTAGTCCCATCCAGAGCTGCATTCACAATTCTCCTGCTATATTGGGTCATATACACTAGTCACATCCAGAGATGCATTCACAATTCTCCTGCTATATTGGGTCATATACACTAGTCACATCCAGAGCTGCATTCACAATTCTCCTGCTATATTGGGTCATATATACTAGTCACATCCAGAGCTGCATTCACAATTCTTCTCCTAGCCGGCATGGTGCTATAGCTGCCTAATGGCGTTATGCCAGCTGGTAAGTAACAGTTGGCGCTGTATCTTTGAGGTGTATATGTGAGATATACGCGCCATTAACACCAGTGTGTCGCTCTCATCCGCAGGCTCCGGGCATCAGTGAGATCTCATCACCTGCGCAGCGCCACACCTGACCAGCACTGCCATACGACAGACGCATCGGCCAGTCCTCATTCAGGGCAGAGCGCAGCGGGTCAGCGACTGCAATACCAGGAGACGAGGTGCGATCAGCGGCGCCGGCTGAGGATGGGGCCTTCACTCATCGGATACAACCACCATGAAGCCGTAGTACTGCGCTGGAAAAATGGGACCAAACCGCAGGCGCCGCGTCACTAAATCAGTACTAGCAGACCGTACGGCGGTGCGGACATAAGGCGCAGTTTTATATAGTCAAACGCAACAGAAAAACTGATGTAGAACTAACCTGCGCGGCTGAGGACATAGCGAGGCGGCGCCGGCGCCACAGAAGTCACACTGAGTGAACAAGACTTTTCACGATCTCATACGTTACAGCCGCCGCAATAAAACCGGAAAAGTGACAGTTTGTATGAAGACGCGGAAGCTGCAGACTTAAAGGGGCTTTTACCATTTTTATCTACTGGTTTTATACAATAGAGGGCGCTCTAGTTTAAGAACGTGGCGGTAAAGAAATATTTTCCGGAGCGTCATGTGCTGGAGGTTTGTTATTGTACCCCATGTTAAGGGGATGTTTTTGGCGCAGTCGGACGTATGCCTGCGACAGAAGTGATGTCCTCTGTAGTCCAGCCACTCAGAGTGGAGGAGCAGCGGTGCTGAGGACAGTGGAGGCCGCACTGCGGAGCGTCCGCTGCAGCGCCAGAAGCCGGGGGGGAGAGAGTCTGCCGAGAGATCGCCAGAACGAGAGAATCAAAGATAATAAATCCCGTGATCCATGCTGGCCACGGCAGCGGAGCGCACCGCGAGGGACTGTGACGCTGCTCACACGTGGAATCTTCTGCATGAATTCCGCCTGTAAAACTGCGGTATAAATCTGTGGCTGTTCTGCCCCGGAGCCGCACGCGGGTTTAACCCTATCAATGGGCAAAATCTGTGTGTGGGGTCCCAGCATGTCTCCACCGGACGTGTCTCTTCTTGACAACGATCTGCGCCGAAACACAACAGGGTTAAATTTGTGTGCTGCTCCGTGCCAAAACCGTGGCAGAATAGTCGTGGCTTTATAGACGGAGTCGGCATGGAGAATTCCACATGAGATTCCGTCGTGTGAACATGACTTACGGCGCTCACATGTCGGGGATTATCATCCGAAGCAGATTTGGCTCTTCCAATTGACGGAGTGACGTGCACTGCGAATCCACGTCATAACCCGCGCCAAAGTCCGAAACAAGTGGTGCTGAAAATCCCCACTAAATCCCCTTTGTGTGATCGCACCCTGAGGGGCCACGTGCCGTCCAGGACCTGCGGCAGTGCGACACTGCATGTCTGATTCTGGTCCGCGAAGAGGACGCGCTGCAAGTTTCGATAGTCTGCATGAAAACAACGCCCATCTGAATTGGGCGCCTGTGCTGTCCATGAAATACACGGACTGGAAGCGTTCACACGGCGGAATCCAACACAGATTTTTCCCGTATCGCTTCCGCCTCGCCGTGGATTTAGTCCTTTCAGCGGTCAAATCTGTGTGTGGAATTCCCATCGCGGGAAAGACGCAGAAACTGCATCACGAAGCAACGTGTCGCTTCCGCGGGGGATCTGCAATCTGCGAGCGGAAAACATCGGCGCCAAAGTGACTTCAACACGGATTCCCATTAAAAGTAATAGAATGCGGAATCGGGAGAGACTCTATTTCTAATTCCACGACAGAAGTCCTCCATACGGCCCTGCGCAGGGGGCCTGAGGGGCTCAGGTGCGAGTAGTCGGGGAGCCGTGATTGATACTCGCTGGCTCCCCGCTCCAGCGCTGCATGCAGACAGTGTGATGCATGGGAGAACGCTCGCATGGCTGAGAGGAGTCACACTGTCTGCATGCAGCGTTGGAGCGGGGAGCTCCGCTAGTATCAATCACGGCTCCCCGACTCTCCGGTCCCTCACATCTCGGCCCTTTAACATAGTTTAAAGGGCTCAACGGTAACGACAGCCGGCCCTTTAATTTTGTCGGCAACTTCACATCAATCCACATTTAGACCGGTTTTGACCGTGGAGTATTCTGAAGTGTCTTGCGGAATGTGCCGGCGTGTAAAAGCCCCCTTAGCATGCCTTCACACAGGACCGAATATTTCATTGTCAAAGTCCGCACCCTTCGAGGCCCCAGTTTGCACAGAGATGCGTCTCCCCGCAGGACGTCTATGCAGTAAACCCGCCCAGGAGCCGGCCACAGTGACTCGCCATCCGTGTTGTGGCTCTAGATTCGGCCATTGGAGAGTCGCCGCCACATCCAACCGTTCCTACCTGCAGTGTCTGATGATCCAGCTCCTGTCGGGCTGCAGATGACGTTTTCACCACAGGGGGCGACGTTGCCTCTTATGTATTTGACACATTTTGTAGGACAGATAGCGGACGAGTTGTAATAAACTTTGTGGAAACATTTGCGTTGCCTATGACTTCTGCGCTTCCCTCTGTCCGTCGTCAGTCCGTGCAGGAAGGGGAGTCTCTGGCCGCAGTAATTTCACGTTTTGCGCCGATTGCCTCAATTAGTTGACGCTCACATCAGATCACCTGCATTTCTCTGTGTCCACCACTATGTGGCGCAGATTTTAAAAAAAAACAGATCGAGGTGATTGCAAAGTGACAACCTTGCTGTATGCAAATGACTAGAGCCAATGATTGACCAAGCACATACATGTTCCCATGATGCTTTGCAGGATGAAACCCGCACACTTTCAGTTACATAGACACGTTATTACATGCTGGATATGCAGAAAATCCCTCTTCAGTCCCAGGAGGGTGTAAAAATTGTGTAATGAAAAGTTCTTCAAATTTCTAATATACTTTGTTTCCATTCATCACCATGATCAAAATCAGTGCTTGCTGTCAGTGAATGCGAAGACTTTTAATTCATTTTTATTTCTAAATGCCCTGAGGTCGAAAATCCCTGCAGATCTCTAAAATCTCTGACAGACGAGGGATCGTTATAGACTCCACACTGATAGGACTACAAGCTGTAACCCTGTTGCACATCGGTTTGTAATATAGCTGCAGTAAACATGTCTACCACTAGGTGGTGGTGTTGCGGAGCACCGAGCTGAAAAATACAGGTTTGGGTGTAACAGCACTCCGTGTGTTCAGGTGTGGTATTGATCATCTCGGGGTGCTTTCACACAGGAGCAGCGAGCTGAAGCAAAGCGACTAATGAACGCTTTCTCGCTCAGTAACCTGTCGGCTCCCGTTTTTACACGGACGACTATCGCTGGGGATCATTTGTTAGAGCGACTGTTCAGCTGATGGGTGTTCCATGTACAAGAACCCTTGTAATTACCTAAAGCGACCCTCCGGCCCCGGACAAACAAGGATGACCAAACTGCGTCTCTGACTACCAGATGACGCTGCAGCAGTATACATAAGTAGTCAGACCTACAGGCCGAGCTGACTGGCCAGCACTGATCACATGGGCAGTGCTGCTCAATTAACTCCTTAGTGACGCAGCCTATTTTAGTCGCTGACGATTTTTCAAAAGCCATCATTTTTTTAAATTTTACCGTATGAAGGCTTGTTTTTTGCAGGTGGAACTGTAGTTTTTATTGGTAAGTTTTGGGTCATATCATATTTTTTAGAACTTTTATTACATTGGAGGACAAGGAGAAAAAAAAAACACTAATTCCACCATTGTGGGTTTTTTTTTTTAAAGCATTAGGGCTTATTCACAGGAGCGTCCACAGCCAGCAATGGGAGGGGACGAGCTCTGTCCCCTCCCATTGGAAACAGCCAGAGGGGAGGAGAGAGGCAGAAAGCCAGCGAGGGGGAAGGAAGACAGCTCAGATGGTAGCGTATATCGGCCGGCCATGAAAGAGCGTCCAATATGCGCTCCTGTAAATAAGCCCTTAATCATGCAGCATAAATGACGTGATACATTTTTTCTGCGGGTCGGTATGACTACGGCAATACCAAAAATATTTATTTATTAGGTTTTTCCGCTTTTGCACAATAAAATTTTATTTTTGAAGTCCCATCATGAACGGAGGTCTGTGAGGACTTGTTTTTTCTGTGATGAGCTGTAGTTTTATCACTACCACTTTGGGGTACTTATGGCTTATTTGATCACTTTTACTGCATTTTTTTTTGGGGGGGGGGGAGACAAAATGAACAAAAAAAAGCATTTTGGCTGCTTTTTTTCTGCACAGGAAAAGGTGTGTTCCGTTTATCGTACGTCTCATCACGGATGTGATGATACCAAAAATTAATTGCGGCATGTAAGGGGTTAACAGCGGGGATCAGTGTTCTCACCGATCCCCACTATTGCAGCGGGAGGCCAGCTGTCAATCACAGCCGACTCCAGTTGTTCATGGAGCGGGTTCAGCTTCTGAGCCCATACCATCTATGGGACATAGGTTTGTGTCCATTTGTAGGGCCCCTTCCAGGATTAGTCAAAAGGGCGTAACCCTGTATTAACAGAAGAGCCTTATAGCAATATACACCATCCGATAAATAGGTTAGCACATTGAGCTCAATAAGAAGTATCAAACTTTATTTATACATATGAAAATATAAAAAAACACAGGAGGCGATGACAACTATGACAAGTGGAGATTGGCAGTTCCACCCAGCTCGGCTGTATTACACCCCCCCCCCCTTAGTATTATCACATCTAGGCCCCGCCTCCCTGGCCGCAGCGTTATATTAGCACAGGGATC
This sequence comes from Eleutherodactylus coqui, assembly GCF_035609145.1. Classification (NCBI taxonomy): domain Eukaryota; kingdom Metazoa; phylum Chordata; class Amphibia; order Anura; family Eleutherodactylidae; genus Eleutherodactylus; species Eleutherodactylus coqui. The sequence continues at coordinate 23,526,416 of NC_089839.1, read as the reverse complement.
ACCTCCTATGAGCAGCTCGGTGGACAACTGGTGCGGATTATGCTGCTCTGTATGACAACACCGTCCCCATTCTCCTCACACCGCCTGATACGGGTCAGCACCCTGGCATCTCCTCCCGGGCTCCTCATCTCTGACATCAGCGGTCCCTTCACAGCTCCACTCCGCACAGGAGTCACAGTGTCGGCACCTGCCATTACTCCATGAACACCGCCATCGCTGCCAGAAATGATCTGGCAACACAGAGCCAGGATCCTGCACACCTATCCCACCGGCTGCGGCAATGTGTGAACACAGCGGCACCACCAGCACAGAACAGCTCTAGCCACAAATGGCAACTAGACTGAAAAATGTTGGCGCAATTTGCAAAGTCTTGCTTACATTGCCAACCATTTTGGTTGCCATTTGGTCATAGAGGTGTGCCCTGCCACCACGCCTGTACAGTCAGGATTCCCTTCTGAAACCAAAATGTCACCCTGACCATGGATGTCCCCCTCTCTACTGATTGTATCACTTAGGCTATGTTCACACGGGGCAGATTTGCTGCACAGCAAAGTGGATCAGATTTTCAAAATATCCCCAATACCGTGAAAAAAACCGCACATTATGTGGAAATTGACATGCGGTGCAGAATTAAAGTCCGCAGTACGTCAATTTTGTCGTCGCTTACAATTGCGGAATCCACCTCTTCTCAAGGAGGGGGGGGGGGGGATTCCTCACCAAAATCCACACTAAATGGTGCAAGTTTTGATGCAGACTTTTAGCTGCGGATCCGCTGCGGACATTCCACAACCAGTCCGTTACGCGGTACTACATAATGGTCGTGCCAAGATCTGCTCTCAACTATTGTGCTGACCCCTCCTCTGTGCAGTCATGGGTAAACATGGTGACTTTGGCTGCGGGCAGATTGTTGGTGCCCGGAGGTGTGGTGCCAGTATTTCTGAAACAGTTGCATGTTGACTGTTCCTGTATCAAAATATCAAAAGAGTACCAACACTGGGTGAACCATGGACAGACATCTAACGGAAAATTTGGGGGGCTCAAGGGCCCACTAGGGTTAAATTGTAACCAATCCCACCACAGCCTTTGCCATAAGCTGAAACCCATAAAAAGTAACCTTTATTGATATCTAGTAAAATATACTGTAGCAACAATGAATTAAGGTCAGAGTCTCAATATAGTGTGAATGAGTGTAATATATGAGACAAAGCCAGTCTAAGGGCTCCCAACTACTGGTGATATTTTCTTTCTTGCGCTGCGAGAGTACGAGAAAACTCTCGCATCGCAGCGCAAGAAAGTGGCCGGTATAGAAACGGCATATCGCAAGTGGTTTCAATGGGGCCAGCGACAACAGCGCTACCCCCATTGAAAGCATAGGGAGAATGCCGCGGACTTCTGCCACAGCTGTGACAGCTGTGGCAGGAGTTTCCTTCATCCCTGCGGGGACCGCGGGGAGCTAAGATATAGCTATTCATGAATGAATAGCTAAGGGCTATGTGTGATTGGCTGAGCGCTCAACCAATAGCTAAGCAGTAGCTGCTATTGGCTGAGCCCTCAGCCAATCTACACAGCCCTTTCAGGAGGCGGGGATTTTTAAATCCCCGACTGCTGAAAGAGCTTAATAGCAGTGCTGGGGAGCCAGCAGGAGGACGCGGCTGAGCGCAGGAGAGGGGAGTAATATTTTAAAAAAAATTTTTACACACTTTTGGCAGATTATCGAGGAAGGGCTTATATTTCCAGCCCTTCCCCGATAATCATTCCGCGGGCCTTGGCAGAAAGCAGTGCTTTCAATGGGATCGGCAGCAGTGCCGATCCCATTGAAAGCAATGGGCTAGAATGCCGGGGACTTCTGCCACAGCTGTGACAGGAGTTTCCTTCATCCCTGCGGGCATTCTCCATCTCTTTTCAATGGGGCTAGCGCCGCTGCCGCTGGCCCCATTGAAAAGACAGGCGATATGTCGGCGTGATGCCGATATCCCGGCGTCATGCCGATTTTTTTCTCGCACTGCGACGCGAGACTTTAACTTTAGTCTCGCATCGCAGTGGAGAAAATATCGCCAGTGGGTGGGAGCCCTAAGAGAAACAATATCCTGCCTTGCTGATTATGAACAAATATCAGGCTCGCCACTGTAACACTTACTGAAAGTGGTGTGCTCTACCATGCAATAGTACACTGCTATGTACTGGAGATTTGGCAAGTGATTAGATCCCTGCATGAACTGCCAGCAGGTGTGATAAATGCTGCCAGATGAAATGCTGCCACCTGCAAACGTGACTATCCGGTAACTACTCCTGGCTTCTATCTGACTACGCTTCCTGCCTCATCCATTGGTACGGCAAACATGACTACCCAGACTGCCTCCTGGTTATTCTCCAGTGCCACACAGCTACAACACCCACGGCTCCTATCCAGCGCCGGTGAGACGTTAAAAACTGAGTCTGACAAGCATAGCAGGATGGACTACATGAGGATAAGCCAAAAAAAGAGAGATATGGGCTCACCTCACCAGCAGTAACTTTCAGTGTTGCAGGAAGGTCTGGGATCCAACAGGAGCTCCATCCTCAAGTAGCCGACGGCAAACGGCCAGATTCCATATGAGCAGAAAATAGAGATGGAGGGGAGCTGCTACCGTTAAAAATTTCCTTCTTTATTGAATAAAATAAAGCATACAGCTCACAAGTGCACGCTGAACGCGTTTCGGCAAAAGCCTTTGTCAACAGCTATGAGGTATGGAGTACATAAGACATTTATAGACCAAATACAAATTAAAATCAAAGGAGAGATACCTGTGTATGTTAGCTTGTCAGGGGGGGAAATGGTTGAGGGATGGTATAGAGGGTGTGTTCAAGAGCTAATTACATCACATGTTACAACCAGCATACAGAGATTTGTGGCAGGAGGATTCAAAACAGACAGAGAGAGAAACAAGTATGCATATGGATATCTGGGAAACAATTCTTAAATACATTTACATAGCGATAAATAGGTAAAGAATCTAAGGGGAAAAAAAATGTATATCTTTTCTTTTTCTCTCCCGTTCTTATCTCTTTTTTCAAATATATAATTGCACAAGTTGTTTCCGCATAATCATAAAGTGATTGCAGGGTATATAAATTCACCAGAGTAGAGGTCAAGAAAAAAAAACAAAAAAAACAAACAAACACATATATATATATACATTTTCTTCTTTCTTTTTTACCTATACTCCCCCCTTACTGTTTGTTAAAGGGGTTGTCCCGCGCCGAAACGGGTTTTTTTTTTTTTCAACCCCCCCCCCGTTCGGCGCGAGACAACCCCGATGCAGGGACGTACAGACAGCTTACCGGAGCGCTTACCTTGATCCCCGCGCTCCGGTGACTTCTATACTTACCTGTGAAGATGGCCGCCGGGAACCTCTTGCTCCGTGGACCGCAGCTCTTCTGTGCGGTCCACTGCCGATTCCAGCCTCCTGATTGGCTGGAATCGGCACGTGACGGGGCGGAGCTACACGGAGCCGCTCTCTGGCACGAGCGGCTCCATAGAAGACAGCAAGAAGACCCGGACTGCGCAAGCGCGGCTAATTTGGCCATCGGAGGCCAAAAATTAGTCGGCACCAAGGAGACGAGGACGCTAACAACGGAGCAGGTAAGTAAAAAACTTTTTATAACTTCTGTATGGCTCATAATTAATGCACAATGTATATTACAAAGTGCATTATTATGGCCATACAGAAGTGTATAACCCCACTTGCTGCCTCGGGACAACCCCTTTAATAAACACAGAATAGATCCGTTCTATAATTCATACCAAATGGAAATCTAGTATTTAATTCCAAGATCCAATACGCTTCCCTGCGAAGGATATCCTTCATTTCTACTTTTTGTTTCCTATTTTTCCAAACTCTGTCTATACCCAAACATGAGAAATTTTTTGTTTCACCACCATGTTTTAGAATAAAGTGATTTGCAACCCCTGATTTTCCTAATAGATTTTTTTGGATGTCCCTCAGGTGTTCTGCTATTCTAGTATGTAGTCTCCTAGAGGTGCATCCTACATAAAGTAAATTACAATGGGTGCATACTATTATATAGATTATTCCACTAGTTTTACAGTTAATAAAGACTACATGAGGCTCTGTGCTAAAAGACCAGCTCCCCTAATGTGTTTCACCAGAACTCTGGCATCATCAGGAGGATAGGAGCTATAGTTGAAGCCGGGAAATAATAAAGGTGGAAGGCGGGTTAAATTGCAACCATGTGGCCAATCAAACGACATAATGACTCAGCAAATGTTTGTGACAGCCAATGAAACACAGTCTTAGGCCTCATGTCCACGGGCAAAATAAGAATTAAAATCCGCAGCGGATTTTAACTCTTCTCCTGCCCGCGGATCCGCACCCCATAGGGATGCATTGACCACCCGCGGGTAGATAAATACCCGCGGATCGTCAATAAAAGTGATTTAAAAAAAAAATGGAGCATGAAAAAATCTGGACCATGCTCCATTTTCATGCGGGTCTCCCGCGGGGACGGCTCCCGCGGGCTTCTATTGAAGCCTATGGAAGCCGTCCGGATCCGCGGGACACAAAAATCAGATTTTACTCAAACGCTCCGGTTCTTCTCTTCGCAGCGGCGCCATCTTCTCTCAGTCGCGGCCGGATCATTTTGCTTCGGCCCGGCGCATGCGCGGGGCACGTCACCAACGTCATCATGCACATCCGCCGACCCGAAGAAAGAAGATCCGGCCGCGACGAGAGAAGATGACACCGCAGCGAAGGAAGTATCCGGAGCGTGTGAGAGGTAAGTTAATTCTGATTTATTCCTATTTTAAGCGCTCATGTCCGCGGGGCAGGAGGGACCCGCTGCAGATTCTACATGGAGAATCCGTAGCGGGCCAGATTTTCCCCGTGGACATGAGGCCTAAGAAACACCTAGCTTGGCTTTCAATCCCAGTCATTGTTACAAGGCTTGTATAAAGAGTCTAACATTGACTTGCAGGAATCCTGCCCTCCAATAGTTGGCGCTGCAGAGGTATTGTTCCATCTCCCTTATTTGCATATTACCCAGAGGAGCATGAATGGCCTTTTAAGTCTCCTCACTCACCTTCTAGGTGCTCTCCCTAAGAAAAAATTTGTCTAACCAGTGGCGTGTCCACTTTGGTTCTAACGGAAGATCATGCTATGTGTGGTTGATCTTAGAGGCGAGTGTTGGGTGGCACGTCTGATATCTCAGCAACAACGGGCCACAGTGGACAATCTGACCCGGCAGTACAGTAGCAGGAGAGTTAGACAAATTTCCACAATGACCATGAGGCATATCTTGTGTTGACTGGGGTTCAATAGCCAAAGACCGACAAGGGTGCCCCTGATGAGCCCCATGTCATTGCCGACAACGCCTTGCATGAGCCCAGGAAAGATATCAATGGACCTTGGACAGATACATGGCAGAAGGTTGTCTAGAGTGATGAGTCCTGTTTCCTACTGAATCATATGAATGGGCACATCTGGTGTAAAAAGCATGAAGCCATATCCCATGGGTTCAACGTTGAGGGTTTAACAGGCTGGTGGTGGCAGTGTTATGGTTTGGGGAGTGTTTTCCTGGCATGACCTACAATTATTGGTCATCACACACAATCCTTGAATGGTAAACACAACAGGGACCTGTTAGCTGACCATCTGCACCCATATCTTCAGGAAGTCTTCCCTAAACACAGTTCCATCTTTCAACAGGACAACGCTCCATATCATCGAGCTTGGATTGCTAGGGAGTGGTTGGAGGAACACAACAATAAATTCAGCATTGGTCTCCAAACTCACCTGACTGTAACCCCATTGAGCATGTTTGGGATATGCTGAAAAGGGCTGTGAGATCTGCTCCCCTTCATCCCCTCAATCTGTACCAGCTGCTGCAGTAAGCATGGGGGAAGTTGAGATATATATATATATATATATATATATATATATATATATATATATGCGCGCCATGAATAATGCTGGGTTCCATCCATCGGTTGTGTCCGGTCAGTGTTCTCGCGCTGGGGCCAGACACAAATGGTGCACTTTTTGCTCTGGTCTGTTGTCCATAGTTGAACATAGCCAGATAGAAAAACCATTGCAAGCCATATTTTTCTCCAATGTAGGGAGGCATCCTTCATCAAAACTGATGCCTTGAACTGCTCCGTAGAAAACTATGGGATCAGTTCTGGCATCTTTTGCCCTCCCTACAATGCTGGAGAGGACAAAAAGCCGTATGGCCAGCTACATGGGAACCTAATCTTATCCTCCCAGTGACAACTCTTACCTATTCCAGGACTTGTTAGCTAAAGATTAACCAGCTTCCTTCCTGCTAATCAGCTGCAGTAGAACATCTCTTATCTCTTTGGGCAGATGATTCTCCCCATTATCAGCAGGACACTCGTGAATCCAGGCAAGCAGAAGAGGACACCAACCTGCATCTGGCATATTGTCTGGGGTAGAAGACATAAGACATGGTCACAGTGTTTCATGGTGAGACCTTTAAAGAACATCTTGAAGAAGCTTCTTGGGTTTCATGACAACTCCTAACGAGGAACCTTGGGATTATAAGGAGGTAACAGACGTTCTCCATGCCTCATTTGTGGAATGGACTTACCGTTTCTGTGGAGAGACGCTCTAGATTGCTCGAAAGATGGTTCTCTAGTTTATGATCTCCCATATTGGTGCTTGTAAATAGTCTCTCAGCCATGTCTCCGCTCTTCCAATGCAGCCGGCAAACCATACTGGCAGTCGCCTTGTCCTTTGGATATTTCTTGTACCTGTTTATAGGAGCTATGATGTTCCAGTTGTTGGAGAAACAAGCCGAGACAAACTCCAAAGACAAGTTCCACCTGGCCAAGTTAGGCTTCCTCCAGAACAACACCTGCTTAGATGCTGAAGCCATTGAACACTTTGTAAAGGTATGGTCGACTAAAGCAATAGTCTAGTAGTAGTCTATGTATGAACGTTTTATAGTGTATCTACCTGGAATCACAGGAGATTTCGGCTTTTTAACACCTCAACTGAGAAAAATGCCAATTTCTAAAAGGCAAACGGTTATTAAAGAGGAAGTACCATGTATGCAACACATGTTAGGGTATGACTATCATAAAGAGTGGTCACCTACTGGAGACTCTCTACTACATTCGAAATTGAGAGTGGCTTCCATTGAGTTGCTGTAGGGAAAATAGCTTCCCCTGGTAAAATCTCCTTGGAGCAGGACCCGGGGCAATCAACTATTCTGAAAGGGGTTGTGTCTGAGGCCACAACCCCTTTAAGAAAGAGTAGTTATCTGCATAAGTATTCACCCCCATGCCAGTATTTTGCTGCAACATACATGAGTGATAATTTCATCTTTGACCCTCTTTGTCGCTGGGTCTCTAGCAGCTCGGTACATCTGACACTACAGCTCTTCCCATTCTTCTTTGTAAAACTGTTCAGGTTGCATGAGGGTGTGGACAACTACTGCAGTCCAGGACATTAACCCCTTTCGGACTTTTTTTTCCCCCCATTTTCGTTTTTTCCTCTCCTTTTAAAAAATCCTAACTCTTCTATTTAACCATCAACATCGTCGTATGAGGGCTTGTTTTTTGCAGGATGAGTTCTATTTTTCAATGATACCATATAATGTACTGAAAAACCTAAAAAAAATTCTTTTAAGTGGAGTGAAATAGAAAAAAAAATTCTGCCATCTTTGGGTGCGTCTTGTTTCTACGGCGTACTCACTGCAACAAAATGACCTGATAACTTTATTCTGTGGGTCGGTATGATTACTACGATACTAAATTTATATAGTTTTTTTTTTTTGCTGGACTGCTTTTATTTTTTTCCAAAGGTACTTAATTTTTTTAAATTATTTTCTGCCGCCATCGTCTGACCGCCATAACTTTTTTATTTTTCCGTTGACATAGTTGTGTGAGGGCTCATTTTTTGTGGGACCTTCTGTAGTTTCAATTGGTACATAAGACTTTTTGTTCGCTTTTTATTGCATTTTTTCTTGGAGACGGGGTGACCAAAAAAGGGTAGTTCTGGAGTTTTTGTTGATGATGTTTACCATGCGGGGTATATAATGCGTTACTTTGATAGATCAGACTTTTACGTACGCAGCGACACCAATTTTTTTTTTCATTTTAATATTTAAGTTATTTTATTATAAATATGGCAAAAAGTTTTTTTCTTTTTAACTTTTATCACTTTTTTTAAGAATTAATAAAACTTTTTCAAACTAATTTTTAAATTTTTTTTTAGTCCCCAGAGGGGACAAGAACTTGCGATGCTTTGATTGCTCCTGCAGTATGATGTAATGCCATAGCATTAAATTATATCACAATCTGACAGGCAATCTATCAAGCCATGCCACAGGCATGGCTTCATAGGCGACATGCAATGACAGCCATGGGGCTTATTAGAAGGCAGCCGAGTGCCATGTCAACTGTACGGCAACCTGCGATCTTATCGTGGAGGGCAGTGTGGGACCTCTGAACGTCGATTGGGGCATTTAAATTCCGTGGTCAGAATTGACAGCAGCATTTAAAGAGTTAAGAGCTCGGCTGAAACCTATTTCACATAAAAAGTCTGTTATTTTAAACTATTTTGCACTAGTTGTGCCCAAAAATATACTTTGTCATCTTTTCGTCCTTCTCTGTGGTCCCCTCAGTACCACTGCTAGCCTGTACCATAATGGCCGGGCTGCTGGGCAGTGTCACATGACCCATTTCGCCCTATTTCCTGCCAGCAATTCCCAAATCTTTTGTATGAACTCTACATGTTTTTCGCTCCCTCCTGCTCCCCATCACTGCCAGTCTCCTTTATACTCTGAGGGCAGCTTCAGATGACCGTATATCAGCCCGATTTTCACACCCGGCCGATATACAATGTCCCTCTCTGCAGGGGGAGGAGGATGGAAGAGCTGAGAGCAGTGCACTGAGCTCCCACCCCCTCTCCACCCCTCGCTACTATTTGCAATGGGAGGGGGTGGGGTTAAGTTCTGGAACTTAGCTCCACCCCGTACCACCCCCTCCCATTGCAAATAGTGCTGAGGGGCAAAGAGGGGGTGGGAGCTCAGTGCACTGCTCCCAGCTCTTCCAGCCTCCTCCCCCTGCAGAGAGGGACACAGTATATCGGCCGGGCGTGAAAACCCGGCCAATATACGGTCGTCTGAATAAGTAAATACAGTCACTACTAAGTTCCTTGGTCAGTCTCCTTCCCCCTCTAGGAGTTGTAAATACATTTACTAGTGAGTTTTCTAGTCAGTCCCTTTTGGTATCTGTAAATACAGTCACCAGTATGTTCTCTAGTCAGTCTCCTTCTTACTCTGGTAGTTGTAAATATAGGCCCACTTAAGTTTTCTAGTCAGTCTCCTTCCCCTTCTGGCAGCTGTGAATATAGTCCCTGTGAGTTTTCTAGTCCGTCTCTTTCCCCTTCTGGCAACTGTAAATACAGTCCCCAGCATGCTTTCTAGTAAGTCTCTTTCTTACTCTGGTAGCTGCAAATATAGCCCCCAGTAAGCTTGTTAGTCAGTCTACTTTCCTCTCTGTCTCCTACTTACCCTGATAGCCATAAATGAAAAGAAGGTAAATGTTCTCACTAGTAAGATTCTAGTCAGTCTTCTTCCCCCTCTGGAAGCTGTAAACACCATCTGGCTAGGATAGTGAGAGGCCAGTAACCTACTGCACAGTATGAGTAGCAAACATTCCAGCTGCCTATGTATGAATTATATTTTCCTTCTGGATTGTGGTTTTGGCTTATATTCCCAGTCATTGTTAGAAGGCCCGTTAAAAGGTCTGACATTGACTTGCAGGAATGCAACCTTCTAATAGGTGGCGCTGCAGAGGTATTGTTCCATAAGTCTATCTGCATATTTCCCAGAGGAACATGGATGGTCATATAAGTCTCTTCTAGGTGCTCTCCTTAAGGAAAAACGATACCCTTCCTGACACACATCATAAACCTCTGACATGGACTTGCTCCCTTCCAGTAGGTGGTGCTGTAGAGGTATTGTTCCATCTTCACATCACTGATATTTGAAATCTAGATATTTCAAGCAAAGTCTTAAAACTCCAAATGACCCCCCCCCCCCCCACACACACACACACCCAATCCACAGGATATGAAACGTTGGAAATCAGATTTTAGTCGACTGACGATTACCTGGGAAATTTGCTGCAGGTTCTGGCTGTAATACTTCCGCAGCTCAAAGGAACAATTCTAATAAGAAGAGGGCAGGATGTGACCCCACAAGTCATAAAGTGCTCTACAGAGCGAACACAACACTTTACTAATCTCAGGCTCAGCCAGGAAGCCGTAGAGCATGCAAACTCATGAAGTGCTGCAGTGCATGATGTGTAAGAGTCACCAATCACTGCGGAGCTCCTAACCGCCTCTCCAAGTACCATCAGGGGCAAATTATTACATGCACCCCCAAGAATTTATACATTCATTTTATTAATGGATACAAAATACCATTAACAACCAAACTCCATTAAGCTACAGCCGGTCCCAGTAATACATCATTCATACGAATGGCAATAAGCAAATGAATAAATAATATATTTCATCCCAAGATGCTCGCATAATTGTAGAAAAAGATTAATTCAAGGTGCAGAAAATGCAGCAATTAGTCCATTAGGAATCAGAGCAAACCACAAAAACAAAGCAGTAATGTGACATCTAATGGACACTCCTTGTCAAAACTATATCCGGCCCCCCAGAAGAAGTTGTCAGTTTGCAGTAAAACCCGTCCTGCAGTTCCATCTCAGACAGATCTGGAAATGATGAAAGTTGTGGGTGTAGTGGCCAGAACACCATCCTGCCCCCCTCCATAAATGTCATACATGTTTGTCCTATGTGGATGCACTGTGCAAGCTTGTCATATTGAGTGTGTGTGTTGCAGAGCTCCAGCACTTGAGAGGTTAACTTCGCTAAAATCATTGCCTGCATGTAAATGTATCAGTTTGTCATGTCATGTGGTGTGAGTGATGGTATAAATAGGAGTGATTGAGAGCAGGAAGAAAGTCTTCCATCTTGTATTCAGAGAGAGTGCTAACACAGAGTCCTTGAAGACTTGAAGAAGACCCCTGCATGGGATGAAACGTTGTATCATAAGCGTCTATGGAGTAAATAAAGAAGCATCAGAATGCATGCAATTTTAAAGAAGCACTCGTGACGCTGCTCAACTTTATTTCTACCTTTGACGGCCGCGTTAGTGTCTGCAGACCTCGGGGTGAGCACCTCAATCCTGCCTTTTCCATGGAGCGGTACACTGCCCCCTGCTGGTGTGAAAGACTGGGGAAGGTCATCGCATACAACAGTTGGTTCCCCTAGTAGTGGTATAAGGGACAATGACAGCTCAGTGATGTGTTCAGGACATCCTGCAGCCACATGTGTTCCTCTCATGGCGGCTTCCAGCAGGATAATGCTCGGCCGCACACACAAGGGGGTCCCAGGAGCCCCCACAACATTGTCACACTACTGTGGCCGTCCGGTCACCATATTTATCGCCAAAAGTACATATATGGGACCATCAGGTTCACCAACTTCCACCGCCTATGTGTTTACACAATCTAGAGATTCAGATGAAGCAAATATGTGGGTACTAGAGCCTACAAGTCCATCTGTATCACATCTTGTATACAAGCTAGAGGTGGTACAACAGGGTACTAGAGCCTTCATGCCTGCCTGTATTACATGTATCTAAGCTAGAGGCGGTACAACAGGGTACTAGAGCCTCCATGCCTGCCTGTATCACATCTTGTATCCAAGCTAGAGGCGGTACAATAGGGTACTAGAGCCTCCATGCCTGCCTGTATCACATCTTGTATCCAAGCTAGAGGCGGTACAACAGGGTACTGCCATCTCCTAATTTTTGCTAATGAACTATTTCCCCCAGAAAGCTGACAGTTTTCTCCCTTCTCCCTATAATCTCCCCGACGCCCATACTGTTCACCTGATTGGACGGCCGCTGCGAACGTTTCTTTCGGGGTCTGATTTACCCACTAGAAAATTACCGATGTAAGAGCGGCACAACTGGAAACCACGTGACCACGGAGAGCGTCCTTCATAAGGCAAGACCATGGTGACAATGGAATAAAGGCTCCATTCATGCTGTCATCACATGTCAAGACCACCTGACACATCGCTTGGCGCGCAGAGTTGTGATCGCTCATAAACATTTGCCTGCAGGAAACTCTGCATCTTCAGATCTTCCCGCAGGATGGTGGCCACGAATCCCATGGCAAATGCCGACTGCAGGCAGTTTCGTCAACAGTCAATCGCCGGTCCTCCATAACCACTCGCTCCGCTCGCACACTCATGTTGTCGGGCCGGCTGCTGGTGGCCCAGGCTCCTTGGGTTGATCTCACACAACATTCTGCCCTCTTTGAACTGTCGCACGCAGGAATGCACATTTTTGACGTCCATACCACCCTCCGCACCTGTATCACTCAAACGCCGATGAATGTTGATGGGCGTTGTTCCACGCAAGTGAAAAAACGGATGATTGCTTTTGGAACGTGAACATCGTCGTTTTAAGCAATGAAAACACTTCTCACTCCAGCCGCTGTTACGGGGTTCTGCCATCTGTCTCTCTCAGCCTCCAGGAATGCCCGCGTCTTCTAAAATGTGTCCCATGTTTCTATCTGCTCCTATTCCCCAGAAGAAAATGAGGAGACTTTGACGAGGTGCACGCACGTTCTAAACACTGCAGCCGTCCTCAATAATATGTGCCAACAATTACAAGAAATGCTTTTACCTTACACTTCCTGGACAGGTGGAAAGAATGAACCATTTCACTAGGACATTCTCACCCCAGCATTCCCACCTGGGAATTCTCATCCGGGCATTCTCACCCGGGCATTCCCACTCGGACATTCCCATTCGGACATTCTCACTCGCGCATTCCCACTCGGGCATTCATTCTCACTCGCGCATTCATTCTCACTCGCGCATTCCCATTTGGGCATTCATTCTCACTCTGGCATTCTCACTCGTGCATTCCCACTTGGGCATTCCCAATCACACATTCCCACTCGCGCATTCTTACTCGCACAAATAGAACATGCCCGTCTGCATAGGATTGTGTTTGTTAATGCAATCCTATGCAGGCTTCCAGCGGCGGAAATCCCGCCGCGAAATTTCCGCCCATCTGCTGGCGGCCTTACTCAACATTCTTATTCGCGCATTCCCACTTGCACATTCCCACTCGGTCATTCTCACCAGGACATTTTCACCTGGACATTCTTATCCTCACACATTCTCACCTGGACATTCTCACCTGGACATTCTCATCCTCACATTCTCACCCACACATTCTCACCCGCACATTCTCACTCGGACATTCTCACCTGCACATTCTCACTCACACATTCTCACCCGGACATTCTCACTCGCACAGTCCAGTGTAAATACAAAAGTACAGCAGCACTCCTAGAAAAAACACCAATGCTGTGAGGCACAGAGCAAACATGCAAAGCTCCAAAGATAGGTCCCATCTCCAGGGTCCACAGCCCACTTGAAAAATTATCGGAATACAGCAGCATGCCGGGTTTAGTAAATATGTATCAAAACGTTGCTTCTTTATTTCTCCATCCGGGATCTTTGTCAAGCTAAGACACAGACACAGCAACCTGACATTATATACAATAGTTAGACCAGTCAAGACATACCATTAAAATTGGAACCTCCCAGAACAGGTGAGTATGCTTACTGACTGGGCGGCAGGTGTGGAGCTGGGAGTGGCTGTGGCGCGTATCCAAACTCAATCCACTTCAATCACGTAGCGTCCCATATCACAACGCGCATGTGCAAGAGTATCAAGTTCAAAGAGCCATTTACACTTCAGTTTTTTCTCCCTTTCACCCCCTCTTAAACTAATGGGCACAGAGTCAATAATTTGGAAACGCAAGTGACTAATCGCATGTCCTTTCTCAATAAAGTGCTTCGCTCCGGGGACATCAGTCTCCCCTGTACGAATCGTGCTTTTAGGTTTTGATATTACACTCCATAGTGCTTTCGCCCACATGGGCACGAGACGACATCTATAACAAATGGTGTACTGCAAGTAAATCTAGCCTTCATTGGGTATTTTCTACCTGTCCAAGGGTGCGTAAGCGTATTGCCTTTCATGATGTTATGGCAACTGCTACAATTGAGACATGGAAAATTGCCCATTTTTAATGGTTCCAATAGTCTCTGGGCTGACTGCATCCTCAATGTACAAGACGTATGCATGAGTCTGTCCTTGAAGTTAGCACCCCTCCGATTGGCCATAATAGGAGGTCACTTAAACTCCTGAATCTCATTGTGGCAACGTGCCAAAATGGGTCAGTGCTTGCGTATAACTTGTGCAACCTGGCCACTCATAGGGCCAAAACCAGAAATATAGGGGATACATGTTGTGTGTAGTTTTCAGTTTGTATCCCGATTAGAGATGAGCGAGCATACTCGCTAAGGACAATTACTGGATCGAGCATTGTCCTTAGCGAGTACCTGCCCGCTCGGAAGAAAAGGTTCAGCTGCCGACGCGGGTGAGAGGTGAGTTGTGGCAGTGAGCGGGGGGGGGGAGAGAGAGATCTCCCCTCTGTTCCTCCCCGCTCTCCCCTGCCGCTCCCCGCCACCGGCAGCCGAATCTTTTCTTCCGAGCAGGCAGGTACTCGCTAAGGACAATGCTCGATCCAGTAATTGTCCTTAGCGAGTATGCTCGCTCATCTCTAATCCCGATCAATCAAACGTGCCTTTGCCCATAGTTGGAAAGTTCACCTCTCGGGATAACTCAAACTTCAAACTTGGCCCAAATCTCCTGTAAACGCCTGTCAACATTATCATCAGTCACAATAGGACGGACTCGTAAGAGCTGACTCCAGGGAGGGGGAGTCACGCACATGAAGGGGATGACCGCTACTGTACAGCAGTAAGCTGTTCCTATCCGTCTCTTTTCTGTACAGATCGTCCCATTCCAAATGATGAACACGTCATCAATGTAGCGGACCCACATGTGCACTTTGCACCAATGCCATGAAGTGTAAATATGTTGCTCCTCAACATATGCCATAAATAAGTTGGCATATGTTGGTGCCACATTGGTGCCCATGGCAGTGCCACGGCACTGCCTATAGTAGACATCACCGTACATAAAGACATTACTCTCTAGAACCATTTCCAATGGTGTCAGGATAAAGGAAACCTTACTGTTGTTAAAATCCAAGGCATTCAAGAAATAGTTGACATTTTGATTTACAAGGATGAGGGTAGATTCAAAACAGATCTGTACAGAAGAGAGACCGATAGGAACAGCTTACTGCTGTACAGTAGCTGTCATTGGCGCTACCCATGATATATATGTACAATATACACTCTGTTGAGTCGGACTAGTGCAACATCTCCATGGTGACAAACCGTTAGTGGCGCATGCGTCCGATGCGTTCACTGAAAATCTGGTGTGTACTGGATATTCTCGCGCATGCGCATTGTGATATGGGACGCTACATGGTTAAAGTAGATGGAGTTCTGATGCACGCCACAGCCACTCCCGGCTCCACACCTGCCGCCCAGTCAGTAAGCATACTCACCTGTTCTGTGAGGCTCCAATTTAATTGGTATGTCTTGACTCATCTAAGTATTGTATTTAATGTCAGGTTGCTGTGTCTGGCTCTTAGCTTGACAAAGACCCTGGATGGAGAAATAAAGAAGCAACGTTTTGATGCATATTTACTAAACCCGGGCATGCTGCTCTATTCCGATAATTATTCATTATAAATTAACATTCTCAATTGGCCATTCTCACCCAGACATTCTCACTCGCACATTCTCACCTGGACATTCTCACCCGGACATTCTCGCCCTGGACATTCTCACCCGGACATTCTCGCCCTGGACATTCTCACTCGCACATTCTCACCTGGACATTCTCACCCGGACATTCTCACTCGCACATTCTCACCTGGACATTCTCACTCGCACATTCTCGCCCGCACATTCTCCCTCGCACATTCTCACTCGCACATTCTCACCTGGACATTCTCACCCGGACATTCTCGCCCGGACATTCTCTATCGCACATTCTCACCTGGACATTCTCACTCGCACATTCTCACCTGGACATTCTCACTCGCACATTCTCACCTCGACATTCTCACCCGGACATTCTCACTCGCACATTCTCACCTGGACATTCTCACTCGCACATTCTCACCTGGACATTCTCACTCGCACATTCTCACCTCGACATTCTCACCCGGACATTCTCACTCGCACATTCTCACCTGGACATTCTCACTCGCACATTCTCACCTGCACATTCTCAATTGGACATTCTCACCTGGACATTCTCACCCAGACATGCTCACCCGGACATTCTCACTCGGGGATTCTAACGCAAGCATTCTGACTCGGGCATTTTTACTTGCACATTCTCACCTGGACATTCTCACATGGACATTCTCACCTGGACATTCTCACCTTGACATTCTCACCTTGACATTCTCACCCGGACATTCTCACTCGCACATTCTCACTCGCACATTCTCACCCGGACATTCTCACTCGCACATTCTCACCTGCACATTCTTAATTGGATATTCTTACCTGGACATTCTCACCCGGACATGCTCACCCGGACATTCTCACTCGGGCATCCTCACGCAGACACTCTCACTCGGGGATTCTAACTCAAGCATTCTGACTCGGGCATTTTTACTTGCACATTCTCACCTGCACATTCTCACCTGGACATTCTCACTCGCACATTCTCACCCATACACTCTCACTCGCACATGCTCACCCGGACATACTCCTACTTCATCCCATGTCCCTGCATGACTGTATAAATTCTTATCTCTACTCAAGCTGCCTTATTTGAAGCTTCTTCCCCGTTTTCACCTATCTTTCCCTCGTCAGGCCGCCATTACCTGACACTTGCGATATCTTGTTGCAGCCGTGTTATTACAAACAGTTTTTTAATGAGGATAACCTGATAGACTGATCATTGCCTTGTGCTCTTCGTGTCCCAGTCCCATTCTATGACATTTCCTAAGAGAAGCCTCACAAAGGTCATTCAGATAAATGTTCCTAATGGCTGCCAGCAGAAGCGGCCGGGTGCCAGGAGGTATTTACCTGTAACGGCGAGAAACCAGGTGATAACAGATCTGTAACATCAAAGACAAATAAGACGAGTCCAGACCGGGAGAAAAACAATGCGCCAAAGCTGCACGTTCCCCCGAAATCAATAACTCATCAGTAGGGAGGCTGCTGTGATCTTTAGGGGACCTTTAGGCATGTGGGGGGACATTATGGGAAACGCATCATGGGGCATTGATGACTGACAGATGGCATCTCATCTCCAGCGCACTATATGGTAATATATGTAATGCAAGACTAGAGTGCCGACCAAGGGCACAGAATGCAGGAGGACGAGAGGAACTCCCCTTCCCCTATGGCGGATGAGATAAGGATGCAGCATTCATTACCAGGACAGTGCAGGCCGTGTCCAATTACATATATGGATCATATGTGATGTAGCAGAGCTAGCCGAGTGCTGCCCCCCCCACTCACCATATGCCTCATACTGACTGTAGTGCAGATGGCAGAAGCCACAGAGAAATCGGTCACTCATCCTGGTGGCCTGACCACTTCCACCAGACATACCCGCTGATACTTGGGGTACAGGACAGGAAAGGGGTGCCTAAGTTAAACCAACGCCTGAAGGACCCCATTTTAATTTTGCTCCTATTTACACGCATATACACATCATTGCTGTGACCCCCTCTACGGCCCCTCTGCCCCCCCAAACCATCCATCTTCCTCTCTTCGCCTCTGACTTCTCCTTTTCCTTTTGCAGATCATCGTGGAAGCGTGGGAGAAGGGACTGAACCCCAAAGGGAACGCCACGACCCCCAGTAACTGGGACTTCAGCAATTCCTTCTTCTTTGCTGGAACGGTCATCACTACAATAGGTGAATCCAGGCGGTTGCACACAGGGGTCCCCAGTGGGGGGCTCTTAAAGGGATGTTCCACTTTTCAGCACTTTTCCCAAATGTCCAGAGAATTGTTTAAGTAACATTTTCCCCATATTCATGATTAACCCATAATGCTCCATGTGGCCGCTGCGCCGGTCTCTAGAAATCAAAACATCCTCCTCTAATCCTGTCCAGGTGTTTATCAGGGAACGCAGGATGACCACAAACATGGCTACCAGTAAGGCAACCGCAGGAGTCCAGACGAGATGAGTGATCACCCCTGGGGGGTGTAATAATGTCTTTCCCAGCAGGGTGATTTATGTATTCAACCAGTTAACAATAAAGTGACTCTGGGAACTATGTCACATGCTTGCAGATGGGAGGCTCAATGGAAACCATCAACAAGCAGATATTGACGACTCTTTATTGGCTTGTGATCCCAATTCACTCATTAAACGGGTATTCCGTTTTTTTTGTTTTTTTTGGTAACTGATGATGTATGGCCATCAATAGTTGATCCATCAGCTGATCGTCCGGCCCGCTGTCAATGCAGCAGGACAGAAAGTGACATCCTAACCAGGGTTCTGAACCAGAAGTGTAGGAGACGAGCGGCGCTTCCATTGATTTCAATGGGAGTCAAGTCGATGCTGCACTTTAACCCATAAACATCCAACAAGCTATAATAGCACTGAAGACAAAGTAATAGCAAGATCTGTCCGCAGAAGCAGCTAACCTGCTTGTTGATGGTTTCCAGACAGAAGTTAGGATTTTATATTATATGATTTAACAGACAATTTAGACGGCGTTCACACCTGCCATTTTTGGTGCATTTTTGAACCACAACAAAAAAAAAATGCATTAAAAAAATGTGTATTTGTAAACTGCATGTTTTTTTTTCTTTTTACTGCCGGTCAGAAACGCACCAGAATCACACCAAAAAATGCACCAAAAATACCAAGTGTGAACGCAGTCTAAGTAAAAATAAAGTAGGTTTTTTTTCACACAGCGGATACCAGCGTGGAATTTTACGCCAGGAATCCGCCTGTAAAACGTGTGGTAGAAATCCATGGTTATTCTGTTGCAGTTTTGGCTGTGAATATCAAGCAAAGTACAGCCTATTAACCCTTTGCAATCCAATTTTTCATTGAGGGTTTCCTAGGGTTTTTTTTCTCTTTCTGCCATTATACAATGGCACCATCTGCTGGCTAGAGCCAGTACTGCGGTATTGGACATGCCGGAGAGGCCCCCCCCAACAGCATAGTGGCCAGTAATCTACAGAAAGAATACCCTACCGGACGTCTTCCAATATCAGAACTGTACAGCCTTCAATCAGAATGTCTGAAGACGTGAGACAGTGGATTGGAAAGGGTTAAAGGGCAAAATCCCCACAGAGAATTTCAATGTGATTTCGCACGGATTTACGGGAACAAGTGACATGTCATTTCTTCCCAACGTCCTGCAGGAAAACCCGCAGCCGGACTTTGCCCATTGACAGGCCAACTCTGCGTGCCGATCTGTAGCTGAATAACTGCGGATTTGCTCTGCAGCCTTACATGTATGACATGTTAACCTGTTAATAACCCCAACACCATCCCGTTCCACTCCGTAATAACCCCTCCCACTTCCCTTCCCTGCAGGTTACGGCCACTTGTACCCGACCACGGTGCCCGGCCAGGTGTTCTGTGTGTTCTACGCTCTCTTTGGCATCCCTCTCAACGTGGCATTCCTCAATCAGATCGGTAAAGGCTTGAACGCCCATCTCGTCGCCCTCGGCAGGTGCACGCAGGAACCCGAAGGCTCGGGGGTAAAACTACCTGATGTTCCTTATGTGCAATGTAACACCTATAGGAAACTCGCTGTATAGGGGGCAGGGCCGGATCCTGCAGTCATGTGATGCTCCGCTCCGTCTACCTTCGCATCTTAATGGCCCACAGAGGGTTAAGCTCCTGTTACACGGCACGATTATCTGCAAGCTGCTCGTTAGATTGAGCGGTACACGTGATAATTGTGCCGTGTGACACATACAGCGACAGAACGATCAGCAATAAATCACTTATCGGATCTTTCACGCAGACCTAAAATCATGGCTGATCCATCGCTGCATCGTCCTTGTAAACAGGCAGGTGGCCATCTGTGAACGACTGCCTGTTTACTGTGAATGAAGAGAACGTCCAACGCGCTTCACCTCTTTTAACTGAGCAATGATCCTCCTATGTAAAAGCACAGGAGGGTTAACGGACGTCCGTCAGGTGCTTCAGCGACCGAGAGTCGTCCTATGTAAGAGGGGCTTAATGCATGACTGCAGGATCCGGGTTCTGGGGGGCACATAGATCTGCACAGAAGCTACATACACAAGACAATAGGACGATTTGCAAAAGTTGCTTTTTGCTTGGCTGGTGAGAGGAAGGGGGTGTCATCTCTGTGGCCTTATAAGTCTCTCCACTAACCCCACAGGTGTCTCCTTAAGTAGAGATGACAGATATTATTGTACCTTGTCACCACTGGAAGTTAGGGGTGGTGACAAGGTAGCAACTGTCAAACAATTTAGTAACACCCCAAGCTTCTGATTGGCTGGGGGGGGGGGGGCGTTACTAAATTCATACAGGGCAGGAGGACAGTGGCGATGCAGGGAGTGGCCGCGAAGACACAGCCAGAGGCAGTGCCATTGGACACCAAGCAGTGCCATTCTGCGACGCCATCAAGAGAGGGGCAAGGCTGGGAGCAGCAGCACACACAGAGGCGCTGGAGGCAGAGTTGGCACAGTACTCCAAGTGCTGTGCTGAGACATCAGGACCACCGCGGCAACAGTCCGAGTGGCGGGTGAGGCTGAAGCAGCGGTTGAAGGGTGTTCCTTTATCCAAGCCCTGTCAAACCCCTAGCTTCCGGTGGTGACAAGATACAATAATACCGAGACAACAACGCGCACAAAGGTGGCGCTGCAGAGGTATTGTTCTATCTTCCTTATTAGGAAGTCCAAACATGAGACACTGGAAACCAGGGATGTTGCTAAAGTCTGAAAATATCCACAGGCATCAACTCTACAAGACAGCAGCGGTCTTAGTTAGATCCAGTGAGTTAGCTCTAGGATCTCGGATACCTCAGAACAATGCAGCCACCATGTAATAGCCAGACATCGGCTCTACACGGGGATGGAGATTACATTTAGGGTTACTTCACATGGGACAACTGTCAGGACTATAAGCACATGACAGTTGTCCTGATGACTATTGTTCCTGCACGTTCACTCCGCAGCGATAGTCGTTCAGTGAATAGAGGTGAAGTGCGCTGAGATCTCTTCCACCCGCATCCATTCACTGTGAACAGGCAGGAGGTCAAAGATGAACAACTGCCTGTTTACACCGAGAGCGAGTCGCTCACTAGTCATTTAGTTTCAGTGAGCCGAAACAACGGGACTACAGACTATTGAGTGATTTATTGCTCCATACCGTGTGGGGTTCTGTGTTTACAGCAGACAACTGTCACCAAAAATCACTCATTTGAGCAATTTTATTGGCCGATAGTTATCCCATCTAAAGCTGCGCTTAAATCCAGTGATCACCGGGGACGTCTCTGATCGGTGGCATTCGGTGTGGTATAGTACTATTTTCCAGATCAGTATATGCCCCTAAATTATTCTTTCAGACCCAACCTACACAGCCTGCAGCCATCTGTACCTGTACCCATACCTAAACCATACAGCCTGCAGTAATATACACCTGTACCCATACCTAAACCATACAGCCTGCAGTCCCCTGTACCTGTACCCATACCTAAACCATACAGCCTGCAGCCATCTGTACCTGTACCCATACCTAAACCATACAGCCTGCAGCCATCTGTACCTGTACCCATACCTAAACCATACAGCCTGCAGTCCTCTGTACCTGTACCCATACCTAAACCATACAGCCTGCAGTCATCTGGAGTACGTGAAAATTTGTTTGTAGCCCCTTATCAATATATAGGGGGGAAACGTATAACTTATTCCAAGCTAGAGGCGGCTCAAGAGGGTACCAGAGCCTCCATGACTGCCTGTATCACATATTCTATCAAAGAGGCGGTACAACAGGGTACTAGAGCCTCCACGACCGCCTGTATCACATCTTGTATCCAAGCTAGAGGTAATTCAATAGGGCATTAGAGCCTCTATGCCACCTGTATCACGTCCTGTATCCAAGCTAGAGGTGCTACAACAGGGTACTAGAGCCTCCACGACTGCCTGTATCACATCTTGTATCCAAGCTAGAGGTGATACAACAGGGTACTAGAGCCTTCATGCCTGCCTGTATCACATCTTGTATCCAAGCTAGAGGCGGTACAACAGAGTACTAGAGTCTCCATGCCCCCCTTCCATATCCTATCTTGTATCCAAGCTAGAGGCAGTAAAACAGGGTACTAGAGCCTCCCTATTAGGGGTCGGTTTTTCTGGCATACATCCCCCTTTTGCTCTGATATTGGAATCACTTATATCAGCGTTACAATCACAGAGAGAAAGTTTCCTTTCCCTCCGAGAACTTCGGGGGGGGGGGGGGGGGGGTAGTTGGGGGCGCGAGGCGTTGGGTTTTGACAATAAGTGTTTTTTCTCTTCCCATGCTTGCAGCGATCTCCTCCCCTACGTGCCAGTGTTGTGCTGATAACGATGTCTGTGCTGCCCGCAGGTGATGAAGGTGATGATGATGGGCGTGTTCCTCACCAGCGGCTCGCTGCTCTTCCTCGTCTGTCCCCCCATGATCTTCAGCTACGTGGAGGGCTGGAGCTACGGCGAGGGGTTTTACTTTGCGTTCATTACGCTCAGCACCATCGGGTTCGGAGATTACGTATTAGGTAAATATCGGTGAGCCCGACGGCAGTGAGACCGCGTCCACAGGGCGCCGTTATCATGTGATCGTTATCGCACTCATATCAGCTGAGGGCGAGGTAAAAATCGCATCCCACCTGCATGAATCTCACATGTGCGGTACGTGTCAGCTTTATGGGAGCGCGATTTTACATTGTTTTCTAGTGAAACACACAATTTTCGTGCTCGTGTACCGCGGCGCAAAATCACATCACACTCGCATCGAAATCCCAGATTTAAGAGGGCGATATCATCTGATTATCTCGGACTGATATCGCACTCGCCGTGTAATATGGCCTTGGAGCGTCGGCTGCCACATCTCGCTGTAAACCTATACAAATGTAGTGGTTCTCACAGCTGAGGGTTTGTTACAATTGTAGACAATCCTCTGTGGACTCCAGACTGATACATTGTAACAAACTATCAGCACAGCAGAGATTGGTGCCACTGATAACTGTAACAGCGGAGGATTGGTGAGGATGGCACTGTTCAGCTTCGCTATGTTGATAATATATTAATGTGTAAGTCAACTCCAGTGTAATACTCTACTCACACCCAGAGCTGCACCTACAATCCTGGAATCTGCCAGCAATGCCCCTGACATATAATAACACTCTGCTGCTTTGCATTGGGGAAAATGTAGTTATTACAGATCAGACATTGCCTTCTGTGAACACTTCATTGTGAATGCAGCTTTGGATGTAACTGGAGAAGTAGAGGAATAGTGTAAAGTAATTTATACCATAAATTGGAATTTTATACCACAAAGTGCAGCTTTGGATGTGATTGGAGGAGAGTAAGAAATGGTGTTAAGTAATTTATACCACAAATCTGAACTGTGAGTGCAGCTTTGGATGTAACTGGAGGTGTATTGGAATTGATGTAAAGCAATTTATACCAGAAATCTCAACTGAGTACAGCTTTGGATGTGAACAAAGTAGTATTTATACCTTAAATGAAATTGTAAATGCAGCTTTGGATGTAACTGGAGGAGTATAGTAAATAGTGTAAAGTAATTCATGCCACAAATCTGAACTGTGATAATAGATGCAAAGCGATTTATACCAGAAATCTCATCTGAGTACAGCTTTGGATGTGAATGGAGTAGTTTTTATAGCATATATGAGAATTGTGAATACAGCTTTGGATGCAACTGGAGAAGTATTTATACCGTAAATATGAACTATTAATGCAGATTTAGATATAACTGGAAATGATGAAAAGTCATTTACACTGCAAACCCGAACTGTATATGCAGCTTTGGATGTGACTGGAGTAGTATTTATAGAATAAATCAGAATTTTGAATGCAGCTTTGGATGTAAGTAGAGGGAATTGTGTAAAGTAATTTATGCCACAAATCTGAACTGTGAGTGCTGCTTTGGATGTGACTGGAGGAATATAGGACAAAATGTAAAGTATTTATATCACATGATATGTAGATTTAACCTGTAAAATGCTGACTATATAGATGCGTGACGTCTTCTCGTTGTTTCCAGGATCCAATCCCAGCAAGTATTACATCTCCATCTACCGGTGCCTGGCGATACTGTGGATTATTTTCGGCTTGGCTTGGCTCTCCATCGTCTTTAACCTGGCAGCAGAGATGGTAGAAAACCTAATCTACCTGAAGATGCACAAATCTGAGGTCATTAAGGAGGAAGCCGCCACTCAGAAGACGGAGGAACAAATCGTCCAGCACAGGGTCGAAATCTGAGGTCTCCAGGGGACCGTCCGCCATTACTGTGGCCCTATGGACAATGCTATGCATCATTATGGACTGGAGGGGCCCCTACCGAGCAGTGATGTCACCCTAAGCCGTATTGTATGACATCACACCATATAGGACCCAAAAGGGGCATCGAAGAAATTGGGGATCATTTCTTGACACTGTACTGGGGACAAAAATGCCGCCACTCTTAAAGGGACCAGACATGAGAGATGAACGCTCAACTAAAGGTCACGATGACAGCCCCCCACGAAGAGAGCATCTCCCACTCTATCCTTCTTCATTACTCCTGTCAGCCAATCAGCAGAGTCCAGAAAGGTCACATGACTTTTTAAATGTATTAAGCAGAGCCTTGTGCTTTAGACATGAATGGGAGGGGGTTTTCTCGTTGCCCCGACTGCCATTTTTTCTTACCGTGTTATCAGGGGAAATGCGCTGCCGATAACAATAATTTTTTCGGCTGCACAATCATGAGGCGACTTAGAACTTTTCATTTTTTTCAGTGTAATTTGGCCCACTAGGGGGCGCTGCTCTGTTTGTGGAAATAGAAATCATCCTTGTTACGTTTTCTTCAATGTACCTTTAAATTATAACTTATGTATCCGTCTCTCATATCCCGCACTTCAGGCTGAAAGCTCTTCTCCATACTGATACACTGTAACAAACCCTCAGCTGTGTGAACAGGACTGCATCAAAAAGGTTTTTCAGCCTCTGGATTCAAACAGGAATGTCTTCATTCAATGACAGGAAGCAGAGATTGTGAAAATAATTAGAAATGGAAACCAATGGGGACATTTACCTAGACTTATGTTCTATCTACCGGAATTAATTACACACCACAGGATAGGTGATAAGTCTGGACATTGGGGGTCCTGTGTCCCCCTCTCTTCCTCACTGTGGGCTCTCTGCACCCCTGAAGTGATGCGGTGAACGGGATGGCTGTCGCACATTGGCCATGCTGCTTCATTCATTTCAGTGGGACTGCTGAAGGAACGGGGCTGCGTGGCGCATGTACGACTGTCGCTCCATTCTCCGTGTCACTGCAGGGTGCAGGGAGCCCGCAGTGATAAGAGGAGGGCAACACGGGACTCACATTCTTGGAATTGGGGGAAGTCTCAGCAGTGAGACCCCCAATGATCCCTATTACCTATCTGAATGGCCCTTTTAGACGCGCCGCTTCTCCCTGCATAAGCGAATGAGAGGACCGAACGATTTAAAAAAAATTAAGCGTGACAAGAATGGCGCCAAGACGTGTCATCCTAGGTATATAGTCACATGACCACACCGTCCTCTAACGAAGGCCCACAGTGACCTCCATGACATAGAACTGAAATTCTACAATATGGGAGGACTGTAACAATGTGGAAGCATAGGACAAAACTGGCACAGAAGGGGCGAGGCGGCAGCGGTGACACACTCTGCCACCCCTGCCTTCCCCTGATGTTCTTATGTACAGAGCTGGAGGAAGGATCCTCTGGAGGGTTTCTTGGGAAAGAAGGGGTTAAGTGACCGCGTTCTGTCCGTGGAAATGAATGGAAAGGTAAAGCAATCTGGGCGATAAGAGGCAGACAAACATCACTAGACATCTGCTGATCCCCGATAATCACTGCTCTATTTGTCTAGTAGCACATTCATCACAATTATACTTCCTGCGCCAAACACACATCACACCATTAATACAAGTGACCCCAATCAATCACCCGCAGAGGCGATAAAAGGCGGCTAATAGACTGGAAGTGTCTGCGGAAACCTGCGGAGGGAGCACCCCAACACCCCTGCCGCTCGCTGGCACCTACTGCACCAGGACAACCGGCTTATAAGAGACAATGGTACACTGACACTGGGGGTATAGGGTAAGGACACGCTGACACTGGGGGTATAGGGTAAGGACACGCTGATACTTGGGGTATAGGGTAAGGACACGCTGATACTTGGGGTATAGGGTAAGGACACGCTGATACTGGGGGTATAGGGTAAGGACACGCTGACACTGGGGGTATAGGGTAAGGACACGCTGATACTTGAGGTATAGGGTAAGGACACGCTGATACTTGGGGTATAGCGTAAGGCCATGATGATACTTGGGGTATAGGATAAGGACACGCTGATACTTGGGGTATAGAGTAAGGACACGCTGATACTTGGGGTATAGGGGAAATACACGCTGATACTTGGGGTATAGGGTAAGGACACGCTGATACTTGGGGTATAGGGGAAATACACGCTGACACTTGAGGTATAGGGTAAGGACACGATGATACTTGGGGTATAGGGTAAGGACATGCTGATACTTGGGGTATAGAGTAAGGACACGCTGATACTTGGGGTATAGGGTAAGGACACGATGATACTTGGGGTATAGGGTAAGGACACGCTGATACTTGGGGTATAGGGTAAGGACACGATGATACTTGGGGTATAGGGTAAGGACACGCTGATACTTGGGGTATAGGGTAAGGACACGCTGATACTGGGGGTATAGGGTAAGGACACGCTGATACTTGGGGTATAGGGTAAGGACACGCTGATACTTGGGATATAGGGTAAGGACACGCTGATACTTGGGGTACAGGGTAAGGACACGCTGATTACAAAACTAACCTGTGGTTGCATAAGTGTTCACACCCTCTTATATTTGGGGGGGTGGTTGTGTTCAGAATCAGCCAATCCCATGTGACCTCCTCATAACTAGTAGTCTGCACTCCGCTGCCGTTATTTACAGGGATTCTGGTTCCCCCATATAAAGTTCGGCTCTTCTAGGAGGATTTCTTGAAGTTTTCTTAGTTGGTCGGTAAAGATCTTATAGAACATCAAAGGGGTCTGATTGGTGGAAAGTGTCAGTCAGGAGAAAAGGGACAAGACATCTCCAAGACATTACATGTACCATGGGACATAGTGAAGACTTCAGCAAGAAGTGGGTTACATTCGACCCAACAGGGACATTACCAAGGACTGGATGTCCCTCAAAGATTGATGAAAGACCAGGAGAACATTGGAGGCCACCATAAAGCCAACAGCAACAGTAAAGGAGCTGCAGGAGTTTCTGGCAAGTACTGGTTGTGTAGTCATGTGACAACCATCTCCCGTATTCTTCATACGTCTGGGCTGTCGGGTAGGGGGACAAATGGAAGCTTTTTGTAGCAAAGACAAACACCCAAGTCCAGCTAACACTGCCATCACCAGAAGTCAACCAACCCGCAGTGAAGATGGTAGGGGCAACAGTATGTGTGTGTGTGTGTGTGTGTGTGGGGGGGGGGGGTGGGGGGGGGGGGGGGCTGTTCTGCTGCTAGAACTGAGGTTTTAGTCAAGGGGAAGGGAATTATGAACAGACCCAAATATTAGTCCATTTTGGCACAAAACCTTCAGGCCTCGGCTAAAAAGATGCAGAGGAATTTCACCTTTCAGCACTACAACCCAAAGCAGACCTCCAAATCACCAAGAGAATGGCTTCCCCAGAAGAAGACGACAGTTTTGGAATTGCCCAGCCAGAACCCAGACCTGAATCCCATTGAAGATCTGTGTGTTGGCCTGAAGAGGGCGCTACACATGAGATGTCTGACAGTTTGACAGATTTGGAGCGCTTTTGCAAGGAAGGACGGGCAAAGATTGCCCAGTCAGGATGTGCCATGCTGGTAGACACCAATCCAAAAATACTAAATGCCGTCATAAAGTCAAAGGGCACATCAACAAAATATTAGTCTTAAGGCCCCTGTAGACAACAGTTATCGCTCAAAAGATGTTTTTGAGCGACTTTTGAGTGATAATCGTTGCGTGCATTTACAGGGCAAGGGGATCGCTTAAACGTTGAGCAGTCACCCTGCGCTCCGAGCGGGGGATGCAGAAGACAAGTGGCCCCGCTTGTCTTCTGCATCCAGCTGTTCTCTGCTCAGAGCGCCTGGCTGTTATACAGTCGAGCGCTCCGAGCGGGGGATGCAGAAGACAAGCGGGGCTGCTGTGTTCTTAATACCCTGACTGTGTTCACAGAGCGCTCAACTGGTATACAGCAGAGCGCTCCGAGCAGGGTATGCAGAACACAGCTGGACCGCTCTGTTCTCCATACCCCGCCTGTCATCAAGGAGCAGGATACAGCTCAAACAATAGTATCAGCTGTATCCCGCTGTGAATCCCTGATAAGGCTGATCGCTGCCTTGCAGCATGCTGAAAGACAACGATGAGCGATGGCATAACGAAAACTGCATGATGCCAATGCAGATACACACAACGATTATCGTTCAAAAGAGAGTGAAGACTTTATATCCGCTGTATATTATGGACCTGATGTTATTTACCAGCTATACACTAAATCTGCTGCTACCAATTGGCTCGTGTGGTGAGGAGGTGGCTAATGTGCTCGGAGTATAATGGCTGCATGTTATTTTCCGCGCTGGCACCGTCTACATCCACTCCGGCGGGTTCCGGTTGACTACAGGATCCACTTCCCGGCTGTATATATAAGCAGGATGCTGGAGTTTATAGAAGCAGAAGAGATGGTCGTAGTGTGACGTCTGCTGAGAAGTGGAGACAAGAGGATGGAGCACTCCAGAATCCTCTGTAGACTTGTATCATAGCACGCTCCTCTTCACACTGAACTCTGTGCGGTAACACCAAACTCCTTCAACCGCCTCGTTCCGCTATTGTCAGGTCTTGGGAGTGAAAGCAGAACTACTAGGAGAGACGTATAAAGCCCCAATATCTTCCTTCTGATCTTTTGGTTTCACTGGTATTTATTAGCATTTTATATCCAAAATTTTGGTGGGATTAAGAGTGCCAAGTATGGGGTCTTCTGAACCTCACATCCCACCAAAGCAGATAGCGTCTGGACACAGAGTCCCACTATTGCTGATTTAAAGGGCAACTCCACAATACATGCAATAGAGTTCCCCTACCTCCACAATTCCTCCAGCAGTTGGCCATGCATTTGGGGCATGTCTCCACCGGCGGTCCACACTCATGTGCTCTGTGTGTTAGATAAAAGGCTTCTTTCCATTCTTTGTCACTGAACTCTTCAGCTAGTTCTCTCTCACATTTCCTTTTTTTCTGAAAGGCTGCCCGATCACGCATTAAGGTATATAAGGATTTTAACTCTTTGGTGCCTCTGGAAAACATTTTGAATATATCCAGGTTACCTTGAAGCAAAGAAGGTTTGTGAGCATTTAAGAAATGAGAGATCTGCAAATCCAAGAGTCTGCTGAAGTCAGAGGATATTGGGATACCAGCTGTTCAAAAGGCACCCCACAAATAATTGTGTCAAGGTAGAGACTTACTGCTTACTGGCCTTCCCTACACCAGGCTCTCCCCTCTCTAATCCATACTAAATGCGGCAGCTAGACTCCTCTTCCTATTCAGCCGCTTCTCAGACGCCTCTGCACTATGCCAGTCGCTGCATTGGCCGCCCATACACTACAACTCCTCACCCTCACCCACAATGCTCTCTACGGTGCTGCGCCACCGTACATCACTTCCCTCCTGTCCGCACACTCCGATCAGCTGACACACTCAGACTAAAAACCCCTCTAATACAAGCATCACACACTCGCCTCCAGGACTTCACCAGAGCCGCACCCACCCTCTGGAACGCTCTACCCCAAGGCATCCGCACAATTCCTGATGTACGGAATTTCAGACGTGCCCTAAAGACTCACCTCTTCAAAGAAGCATACCAAACCTCCTGATCTAGTCCCCGGCTCCCATATCAGGCCCATCACGTACATCCCCTGTCCCAGTACCTCCTCTATTACCCACATCCCGTCTGCTTCCAATTTAAAAAAATTTAATACCATTTGTTATTGTCGCAATTGTTGTATCCCTCTTTGCCCCATCTCCTAAGATTATTATTATTAACCCTTTGCAATTCAATTTTGGATTCAGGATTTCCTAGGGGGGGGTTCTCTTTCTGCCATTATACAATAGCGCCATCTGCTGGTTAGAGCCAGTACTGCAGTATGGGACATGCTGGAGAGCCCCCTGAAAACAGAACAGACAGTAATATACAGTAAGAATACCCTGCCGGACGTCTTCTGAGATTGGAGCTGTACAGCCTTCAATCAGAATGTCTGAAGATGTCAGACAGTGGATTGGAAGGGGTTTATATAATTTTAGGGGGGATAAATCAGGGTTTGCATGAGTGTGAACTATTTTCCATGCCTGTAGTGAAGCGTCTACATTCACTTTCAGTAAAATGACAGGTGCCACGCCTCTTTTATAGCTTAATGACCACGGCCACCCTACCTGCCCCTTTGGTAGCCCGATTGCCAGTCCCTTCCAGGCAATGGATCTACGCCTACATTAGCATATGTTATTATATGGCCCTGTGCCAAATTAGCATATTTTATCAGAAAACAAACCCCTATGACATATCGTGATAACCAAATTGGATAAAGCTAGCATTTTACATGCAAAATTTCGGTGGGAGTGCATGTGAGTCAATGTTCACGAGTGCCAAGTATGGTGTCTTCTGAACCTCACAGAGCTGAGCTGTCTTTCCCCCCGCTTGGTGGCATATACACCAAGCCTGTGCATCAGATGGTAGCGTATATCAGCTGATATATATTCATGTGTACGAGCCCTTAATGGAATAGATCCATAGACCCATACATACATATACATATAAGGGGGCACAGACACAGTGTGATTAATTGGCAGGACGTTATTCAAGTCATACTAATATTCACAGCTCCCGGATATGAAGAATTCCAGCGGCGCGTTGTCAGCCAGAGCCGCTATAGGCTGGACATCAACAAATAGTGATTGTTCAACATTGCGTGGGCGGTATGTCAAAAATACCCAGTTCAGACTTAGCGCACTCTACTGATCCGTCGTGTATGAAAGCCATGTTATCGGATTAGAAGATATCGTTTGCTGAGCCTCTAGCAGGTTTCTGATGTTGTCGTCTTTCACATAAAGCGCTCCATGAGCATCAGATGAAATGTTGTGGCGGCGCGCCTTTTTTTTTACACCCCGAGCCTCGCTCTTCTTGCGGGGGGCGATCGATCCGATCCATAACAGCCGTAGAGACGGTTGTGACGATGTCCTTAGCGATGTTTTTCGGCAGCCTTTACATGAGGCTTTCTAATTCTATACCTTTTCTGAATGGAGGAACGGCTCTTCTGAAATGCCCCCCAAATAATCCAGCGACACCCCATACATGCATTCATCACCGCCGAACCCCTCCAGGTCTTATTACCTCATCATAGCGCAGCTTAAAGGCTTAGCTTGCTATTAAAGTATCGATTCGTTCCTGGATGGCCCTTGTCAGCTCGGCTTTCATATGATATTCCTTAAGCACGTCGCCATGTTTAATGATGAAAACCTTGCCTCATACGGATCAATCATATCCCACGTATGGGGATACTGTAGCGCTATTTCATACAGTCCTGAGCAGAGGCGTAACATGAAGCTTCTGGGCCCCAATGCAAAACCTGTAACGGGGCCCCCAACTATAATGCTTTACTCATAGTACTGGGCTCCCTATATGGAGAAGAGAGGCCTTATGGGCCCCCTAAGGCTCCTGGGCCCGGGTGCAACTGCATCCCCTGCACCCCCTATAGTTACGCCCCTGATCCTGAAAGGTGAACCCGAGTTTGCCGATTTAATGGCATAGATAGAAATTTTGGAGGAGGCATTGCTAGGTAGAGTTATATAAGATGACCCCCTCTTCATGGTTAATGGGGGCATCAGTTGTTTTTCCTCAATCCAGCTGTTACATTTGGCAGGGTAGTCGAGCCACTTTAAAACATAAAATATTTTACCGCGGGTTTGTTTCTTTTGCAGTATTTTTTTTCGACCCTGTAGACACAGTTCGCATCTGCGGGTGCCCTCTGTACCTCCTTTTTATAAAATGAACCCTCTATAGGTTCCCTGCTCAAATCGGGTAATTTATAGAGGGGGTTTTGGAATTTGAGCCTCATTTGCTGCAGAAATGCAGTCCTAAGCTCTCGCTCACAACCTGAAGGTTGCAGGTTCAATCCCAACTTGGTTCAGGTAGCCGGCTCAAGGTTGACTCAGCCTTCCATCCTTCCGAGGTCGGTAAAATGAGGATCCAGCTTGCTGGGGGTGTAAAAGATGACTGGGGAAGGCAATGGCAAACCACCCCACAAAAACAGTCTGCCAAGAAGACGTCACCCCAGGAGTCAGTCGTGACTCGGTGCTTGCACCAGGGGACTTTACTTATTTAGTATTGATAACGACGATGGCAAAATAGAGATAGTGTTTTTACATTTCCCCGTATTTCATCTTAGGAGCATCTGTCTAGCGCCAAGTGGGCCCATAGGTGTATGCAATAAGAAAAGAACAAAAAACAGAGAAATGTAACATGAAGGCTCCTTCAGACGGGCAGATGTGCGCACACAGAAACTGTGTCCATAAAAGGCAGAGAAGAGAAGCCATTGATTTCAGTGGGTTTGTTCTTCTTTCCCTTCACGGCCGTGCATTTCACATGTTTGCAAATAAATAGGACACGCTCTATTTTGTGCACATTTACACTCCAAAAGGCCCCCCAAAAATCTACGGGGTGTGCAAATATATGCAAAATACAAGGGGATGCGCAAAGTACAGCGCAAAACTGTGGGCAAAAGAACACATCTGGACTAGAGTTGAGTGAACGTACTCTGCCGACCTTGATGCTCGTTGGAGTATTAGCATACTCGATGGGGCTCGTTACTCGAACGGGCATCAAGCCGAGTTCGACCGCGCCCCAGTTTTTGGCTCCTCCCCGCTGCGACGTGCCTGTTTTGGCCCCTCCCAGCCGCGACGTAGCGTGCGTCAATGGCAATTTTTTTGTCTGGCAGGCAGGGGAGAGGGAGAGGTAGAGAGAGAACGAACCAAGAAATAAAAAAAAAATCTCGGCACCCGGTGTCCCACATACAAAAATGCTCAAGTCTCCCATTGTAGCCAATGGGGTTCGTTACTCGAGTAGAGCTCTCGAAAAGCTCGACTCGAATAACGCGGACCCGAGCATTTGGGTGCTCGCTCATCTCTAATCTGGACCTCATTATGATAAATAGCCTTTTTAAATCAGGCAGGGATGTGCCGCGCACCCATGTGATCATGCACAAAAAAGTACAGAGAAATGTGCATGCATGCACACAAAAGCATCCCGTTCACTGCGCAAATGCGTTGTACTGAGGTGTGCACAAAAACGCATGAAGGAGCCCTAACAACTAACAGTCCTTCACATGGCAGTGAGTGCGGACAGTCATGGAACAGCTTCTCTGAAGCTGCATGAAGGCTCTTTTATATGATCAAACTTGCGAAAACGAACAATAATCTTCCGTCTGATCGCGGCGTCCATCGAACTACGAATGATGAATTGTCCACTTTTTGCTCGTGTTTCATCCCATGCAAACGTAACAATCGTCGTTCGTCCGTTCACTAATACAGCGAATGCGAGCGACTGAACGAATTCTCATTTGAACACGCCAACGATGTATCTGCTGTATAAATAGGCGGCCCGGGAGCGAGCGCTGACGTTTGCTTGTTCGCCTGTTCAAACAAGGAATCGACTCGTCTAAACGGACCCTGACTAAGTTCTCAGGTGTTTCCGGGATTTGAAAGGTTCATAGTAACACACCAACAGGGCAAGCTTATCAGCAAATGCCGAAGTTGCTTATGAGGTTTCACAGTGCGCCATTCTTCTGTCCGCTGTTGAGGAAGTTGGTCGGGTCTTTGTTAGTTAGCGAGACATTTAAATTCTATTGACATAAAAGGTTAATTCCGTCTTCCGCAGATTTGCCGACAGAGCTGGTCCTGTTATTGGTAATCAGGAGACGGACTGGAAATCCCCACTTATGAGGAATTGTGTAGTAATGGAGTATTCATCGCTGCTGGGCTGCGGATAGATCTGTGTACAGAGACAAGGACTGATTTGGCACAGATAATGGATTTATGTTCCTTGTGGCCCCCCGGACATCTCTTGGCATATGGACCGCTAGGAAGTCTATGTGTCCTATCAATTACAAAGTCCTGCAATGAACGCTCGGGCAGCAAGGCTTTCCGAAGGCTTTGTAGATATTGTACCAGTTCAGAGGCGGACGCTCTTTCTGGAATTTCTTGAAATTTGACGTGGTTACGGCATGACCGCTCTTCCAGGTTCGCCATTTTGAGAACCTGTCTTTAAAGTGTTATCTCATGTTATATTGTATGAACTGCTATTACTCTATGGTGTCAGCCATTTCTAAGAATTTGTATTGTGTGTTGGCAGAGATATACCTAAACGGATGTTCTTCTTCTATAGGATGCTACCAGACAGCAGCCTGCAGGAAATAGCTCAACCACGAAGTGATAACCACTTAGACTTAACTAAAGCATCATTTCATAGCGTTCTTCGAATGTCTTTCATTGCTAAATGTGAAAGTCACGTGAGCAGGAGAAGTCGCTTGTGAACCAATAGTATTGTGACATGTATATGATTACATAGGGGCTTTGTGAATCTATAAAACTCGCTGTATTTCCTTATTGGCGCACTTAGGATTTGGAAGATGCTTTGGCCTGAGTCCTGCTAGCGCAATAAATCTTGCAAACTTCCTGGAGAACTCCTCCTGGTGTCCTGATTATCCTATAAGGGTGGGACATCCAGTCTGTAGGGATGTAAACTAGAGTAGCAGAAGGACTTGCGAGTTTCGTTAGCATGTTACAAAGGCATCCTGGAGTGTCTCAAAAGAAGCAAATGGGAACAAAGGCCCCTGTTGTACAGATGTGAAAGGTTGTTGTTAAGTCCACTTCACACCCATGAACTCAAACCGGACTTCATAGCTTCATACTCACTGACAGGTGAACTCAGCCATAACCGCAGAACTGCGAAACAAACTTCATACTCACCGACAGGCAACCTCAGACGGAACTACAGGACTGCAAAGCGGACTTCATACTCGCCGACAGGTGAACTGAGATGAAACCACAGAACTGTGAAACGGACTTCATACTTGCCGACAGGCGAACTCAGGCGGGACTGCAGAACTGCAAAACAGACGTCATATTGGCCAACTGGCGAACCCAGACGTAACCGCAGAACTGCGAACTGGACTTGATACTCGCACACATAACTGAAAAACAGACATAAATCAAGCACTCACCTGTATAGCTGCACACATAGCCAGATGGAATAACTATAGAGTGTACAAGGTATCAATTCGTCTTTTAGTCCAGGTACTTAAGCCTGCGAGCCCACTTCAAGGGTCCTCGTTGTCTCGTAGGTCCCTACTCTAATGAGACAACTAACCCCAGGAAACGTGCTTGCATGCACATGATCATCCCGACAAGGATGCCCCAGCGCTGGAGCCTAGGGACCTACTTAGACCTGGATGACAAAGGATCCACAGCAAGACACAGTTCACACCACACGTACCAATAACTGCAAGAACTTGACACTGATCACATCTAAACACACACTGAACAGGCCTGCTCACATCTCATGTCCAGCTACATGCACAGATATGCAGGAACATGACACTGTTCACACTGAAAGCTGCACAGACATGTATAAACATGGCTGTTATGTGTGCTGCTGGGATCTGTAGTTCTAAGCTTCCTAGCAGCACAACCCTCACAGGGTTAATTGATTGAGCTAGCTGGGTGTGGTACTTCCTGCTAGCCTATCTCCTGGGTCTATGCTCACATATAAACCCAGCTCCTGGTCAGTCTCTGTATTGTGTTCAGGGTGAGCAGTCATGAATCCTTGTTTGTTGAAGCTTGCTGTGTGATCTGCTATCTGTGTTCTGTTGCAGCTTGCTGTGTGATCTGTGCCTTGCGGTTCATGTCTGTTTGTACGTTTATTTTGTGTCAGTTTGGTCTGCTGAGTTTGTTTGCTATGTCTGTGCTAGGTTGGCCTCTAGGGCCCTCTAGTAGATGTGTCTTGCTAGTGTAGGGACTGCAAGATACGAGGGGCCTTGCAGCTTAAGTTTATTGGCCAATGTACGAACTAACACCTCGCATTTATATTCAGCTCATCATTTGCTATTAGTGGTTGCATTGTGGCTGCTGTATACTGTGTATTCTGCTCTGTGTGTCCTGTTGTTCAGTCCCTGGCATGTGGCATGTGTATGTATCCTGTTCTGGTGCGTGGCTCCTAGGATCAGCTAGGGCCGAGATGCAAAGACCGCTGGGCTGCCCTTATTGAGGCAATGTCCCCACTTAGGTAGGGCCAGGTCAACACCCTCGTAGCACAGGGTCAGTTTGTCAGAAACCCATGTGCGTACCCAGTCTCCTTTGGTCAAGATCGTGTGGGCCCCGTGCTCAGTTTGCCCACAGGAACATAACAATGGCACTGTTCACACTGAACATACTGTACAAACAGGAGAAAGACCAGCAGCCACAGCAGAGGAGCTGGTATTTATGAGCAGCAGACCTTATTTGACAAAGTATCTCATACCATACTTATTGAAAAAAAAGACCAAATCTGGGATTGACAAGGCAACTGTTAGGTGGATTCACAACTGGCTGAGTGATCGTACTCAAAGAGTGTCATAAATGGCTGCACATCCAAGTGGAAGAATGTATCAAGTGGGGTACCACAAGGCTCTGTCCTCGGCCCAGTGTTGGTCAACATTTTTATAAATGATCTGGAGGAGGGAATTGATGGGAAACTGATCAAATTTGCTGATGACACAAAGCTAGGAGGATTCGCTAACACTAGGGAAGAGAAGCAGAGTATTCAAAAAGATCTAGTAAAGCTTGCACAGTGGGCGGCAAATAACAGAATGGTATTTAACAAGGAGAAATGTCCAAAAATGTCTGGCAAGAAAAATGAAAAAAGCACATACAGAATGTGAGGAATTGGGCTAAGCTGCAGCACATGTGAAAAAGACTCGGGTATATTAATAGATTATGGACTGAACATGAGTCAACAATGTGATGCAGCAGCCAAAAAGGCAAACACAATTCTGGGATGTATTAAGAGAAGCATAGAGTCTAGATCACGTGAGGTCATTATCTCCCTCTACTCTTCCTTAGTCAGACCTCATCTGGAATACTGTGTCCAGTTCTGGGCACCCCGCCTGCTGAAAGTGCTGGACAGCAGTGCCGGGGAGCCAGCGGGAGGACGCGTCTGAGTGCAGGAGAGGTGAGTAATTTAAAAAAAAAAAAAATTTTAACCACTTATTGTTGATTATTGGAGAAGGGCCCTTTTCAAGCCCTTCCCTGATAATCTTACTGTGGGGCTTGGCAGAAACCATTGCATTGAAAGCAATGGAATAGAATGCCGCGGACTTCTGCCACAGCTGTGGCAGAAGTCCGCGGCATTCTCCCTATGCTTTCAATGGGCCTAGCACTGCTGCCGCTGGCCCCATTGAGAGCACTAGATTTATGCTGTTTCTATACCGGCGTCTTTCTTGCGCTGCGAGGCGAGAGTTTTCTCGTGCTCTCGCAGCGCAAGAAAGAAAATATCGCTAGTGAGTGTTCACCCTTAGTGATTATCATTGCGTTTAAAAGGGCCTTAAAACATTTGCCTT
This sequence comes from Eleutherodactylus coqui, assembly GCF_035609145.1. NCBI lineage: Eukaryota > Metazoa > Chordata > Amphibia > Anura > Eleutherodactylidae > Eleutherodactylus > Eleutherodactylus coqui. Next base: position 23,488,471 of record NC_089839.1, on the reverse strand, counting down.
AATCCACTCAATGTTGACAGACCAGAAAGGTGGCAGATAACAGAGAGAATAGTTGACACGCAAAGATGGCTGACAATCTACTAGTATCAGTTCAGCACAATAAAAACGTAAGGAAGCCGGGACGCCCCCCCCTCCCCCTTGGTGAACCTCAACCACTTTTCTCTTTTGACAAGTGCCGAGAAAAGACCTATGTCTTGTGCAGAAATGGTGCAGGTCAAAATCAGTGCCTTATTTACTCTGGCGCAAGACAGATGATACGAATACGAAAGACGAACGAATGCCTGTTTGCGTGAGAGCTCGCTCAATGCGCACTTAGTTTCAAAGCGACGAGGACTACTGAGCGGGAGGATAACTATCACTGAAATGTGCTAATTTCAATGATTTTTCACCCAATAGTTGTCCCATGTACTTCCCTGACACAGCTGATGGACTTGTTACAATGTACAGCTGGGGCTACAGGACAACTTTCTCCTGGCAGGGGTGGTAGACCAACAATTGTTGGGCATCTTCGCACTTTCAGAGAAGTCTATGGGGTCAGGGTGCGACTCGGAAGTTGCCAAAAACTACAGCTGGCAAAAATCCAACGTTGGTGGATTTTTTTACACTGGCAGCTCATGGTCATGGCAACTTGAGGTTGCATTGCTTTGATTGTGTCCTGTCGTGGCCAAAGTCACCGCGCATCCTGAGGCTATCAGTGGAAGTAAGACCAAGCCGGAAGAACTGACGAAAGGAGATTTGTGCTGCTGGGTATATTTGTTATATCACTTGCGCCAGAACTCTGGGGGCAAAAGTCACACTTTTGGCGCAAGTGCCAAAATAGTGCCTTTTTTAAGGTGTATACCAGGACCCACCGCTTTTTAAAATGTGGGCATGTCCTCAGGCGATGAGATTTTCCAGCAAGTGTCCAGTAATGTCAATGGCCGGTACACGAGAAGTGCGTCCTCCTTATGAGACCCCAACCCTGAGCGCAGGGGAGGCGACGCATCTCTGGGTTACCTTCAGTTCATTGTGGTTTTACTTCCGTTGCCACAAGTTCATGAATATTAGTCAACTGAGAACCGAGGAGCTGCAGTTCTCACGCTGTCACTTCTCCCTCAGCGAGCGGCTGAGCGCACAAGTCTGCTGGAGGCTGAGAACTCCGTACAGGAATAGAAAGACACCCAAGTGACAGCTAAATATATATTACAGGGATAGCGAAATTATACTTCCCCAACCCAGAGGCCTCTGGAGGACATTCTGCTGCTCCTAAGGAGACAAGATTGTGACAAAGGCCACCTCGGACGATGCGCTCGCCATTTATAAAGAAAAAAGTTTGTAAAAGAGTCACCGATAGGTGGCGCTGTAGTGGACCAGCTCTGCTGTGACAGACCTGCAGCAGCGTCAGACCTGAAGGACAGTATTTGTCAGCATGCTGCAGCGATTAAAGCTGACAGACCGTGTTCAGAGGTAGAAAACACAGTTTTGTGAATGGAGAGCATTGTTGAAAACCAAGGCGGTAAATTGAACATTTGTAGCATGATATGCATAGCTATAGCGCCCCCTATCAGCAACTTTTTAACTTTTTTTTTTAAATAAATATCGAGCGCTTCGTCTGAAGTGTTCGATTTTGTCTCATCTGGTGCAGCAGAACATCATCCAGAGGTCTCTGAGGAAGTCTAATTTCACAAACTCTATTAACATATATATATATATATACACACACACACACACACATATATATATATACACATAAATATATATATATATATATATATATATACACACACACACACTATTAAGGCTCGTTCACATGAACATGCTTTTAGCGCATTATAGATGCATGAAAAGATCGCATCCACTAGAGCCAATGGTTTCCTATGGAAATGCTCCCATGAAGGAATTTTAGACGCGCAAAGAAACTCGCACCTTCAAAAGATGGACATGCGTTGCTACAATGTCTACATCTGAGGTCCGTGCTATGAGAATAGATAGGACCTGACCTATATTTGGTGCAAGTTGCACAGGAGTATCCATTGACTTCTATGGGAGCTGGTCACCAAAAAAGAAATTTAGTTAAAACTACTAACTTTATTAAAGATCCTTAAAAACCCTGTTACTGGACAGACGGAAGCATATATTTAAAATGAGGAGGGGAGCTGGTTAACAGATGGAAGCCCAATATCCCCCCATTCCAAAGAAACCCGTTCTCCGTGATCGTGCTATTATTAGGGATACCACGTATCAATCCTCTCAAATATTAGTATTGGTATGGCATGTGGAACAACCCCTAACCGTAAGTTCAGTAGGATCACCAGATCGGGAAGGCTAAACCTTTATCCAGACCAGTATGGACACGTCATCAATGAACCTAACCCATAAATCGATGAGGTTCGGCCATTTTTCATTTGGCTCCTGGAATACATATTTCTCCTCCCACCAGCCCAGGAAGAGACATGCATAAGTAGGGGCACAGAAGCTCCCCATAGTGGTTCCCCTGAGCTGGTGAAAGTATCGTCCCTCAAACAAAAAGAAGTTATGTTCCAGGAGGAACTTGAGCAAATCAAGGACAAAATTATTCTGGGGTTTCATATTGACTCCTTTCTGGTCAAGAAATAAGCGACTAGCCTCAATACCATCACTGTGTGAGATGTTACCATACAGGGCCTCCACATCCAAGCTGGCCAGCTGACACAATGGGCCTTCCCTTCAAGGGGGTGAGGCCCTTGTGAGTCTTCGGGAGTGTGTAAAATGTTGCTTTCTGAGACAACGGGGGACAGATATACTCATATTCACTATTCCCCAGGATTTTTTCATCCCATGCTTTATGTAGCAAGGTTCTCAGGTCCGAGAGGAAACCATCCGTGGGATCAGAGGGTAAAATCCCATAGTTAATGGTGTCCCTCAAAATTTCTGAGGCCCATTTCTTTATATTCCTTGCGTCCCATTATAATCAGGTTGCCCCCCTTATCCGATGGTGACAAGTTGGTACTAGAGTCCTTCTCTAGGGATTCCAGCGCTTTCTTCTCGTCATTTGAGAGATTCTGAGTTCGGTAATTTTTAGTTCTGGCGAGTTTCTCAAGCTCCTCCACTACCAATGTCTCGAATATGTCAATCTATGGACATTCTCCGGATGAAGGCATACTGGTGCTTTTGGGTTTCAGTTCCATGAATGATCCTTGGCCAAGGGCCCCTCACGCTCCTAAGATAATTCCTCAAGGAGGTCTAAGGTCTCCAAGCCCTCAGGATTAATACCCAATTGTTCGCATCTGGTTTGTCCCTTGATCACAACATATTTCCTCCATCTAACTTTATGGAGGAAAATGGCCACATCCTTTATCCAATCAAAAGATTTGTATTTATTGGTTGGAACAAATGAAAGGCCTCTTTTTAGTAAACTCATCTCTGCCTCAGATCGTTGTCTTGTAGATAGATTAATAATATCTAGTTCATCCTTTTTTTATTTTTTCCATCACTACTCTCAACTTCAGGACTGCTGACCCTCTCCGATGAGTCTATTTCTATGGAGCCTGACTGGGGCCTCCTGGTCTCGTTCTCAACATATACTGGGATATCGGTGTCTCTAAAAAAGTTGTCCCCAGTTTCCTCTTCCTCTCGTCCTATGTCTTCCTCCTCCTCTATTTCTGCCCCTAACATATTGTGGTATTCTTCACTGTCTGATAGATCACATTCAGAAGAGCTTAGTTCAGACTCACGGAGAACAGGTTTCTTTGGAATGAGGGAATATTGGGCTTCCATCTGTGAACCAGTTCCGCTCCTCATTTTAAATATATGCTTCAGTCTGTCCAGTAACAAGGTTTTCAAAGATCTTTAATAAAGTTAATAGTTTGAACTAAATTTCTTTTTTGGTGAATAGTTCTAATACTTTTAAAAATATATACTGGAGTCTATGGAAACTCCTGCACAGGAAAAATAAAAGGGATTTCTCCATAGCAGGGAGAGAGAGACAGCAGGGCTATTGGGAAATTCCCCATAGCAGGGAGAGAGAGAGTGGGGCTAATGGGGATTAACTCATAGCAGGGGGAGAGAGTTGGGCTATGGGGGATTTCCCCATAGCAGAGAGACAGCAGGGCTATGGGTTGATTCCCCATAGCAGGGAGAGAGAGAGAGGCTATGGGGATTAACTCATAGCAGGGGGAGAGAGTGGGGCTATGGGGGATTTCCCCATAGCAGAGAGACAGCAGGGCTATGGGTTGATTCCCCATAGCAGGGAGAGAGAGAGGCTAGGGGGGATTTCTCCATAGCAGGGAGAGATAGAGCAGGGCTATGGTGAATTAACCTATAGCAGGGAGAGAGAGGGGCTATGGGGAATTACCCCATAGCAGAGGGAGAGCGGGGCTATGGGGAATTAAACCATACCAGGAAGAGAGAGAGTGGCTATTGCAAATTAAGTAGGGCTATGGGGGATTTCCACATAGTAGGAAAAAAGAGCAGGGCTATGGATTAATTCCCCATAGCATATGATCGTGTGGGCACACTAAGGACGGGGCCCACACGATCGTGACCAAAAAGGATTGGAAGGGATGCACGCACACAGGTTGCACTAGGGTAACACGGGTTTCAGGCAACTGACCCTGTTCTACATTGGAGGATGGCATGGCCCTACCTAAGCGTGGGGATTCACCCCAATAAAGGGCGGCCCAGCGGTCTTCGGATCTGGGTCCAAGGTGCTCCTAGGAACCATGCACCAGAGCAAGACGCATTCACAGGCCACATGACAGGGACTGAGCAATAGGACACACAGAGCCAGAATACACAGCATACAGCAGCCAAAATGCAAACACTAATAGCAGATGATAAGCTGAATGTAAATACCAGGTATTAGTTGACATTTTGTACAAAACGTGGAAGCTAGCGGGCCACTTCATGGCTCCTGGATATACCGCTAGTCCCTGCACTAACCAGGAGTCCAGCAGAACTGGACAGAGTTCACACAGCACACTGCAACAGGACAGGACACAGATCGCAGGTCATACAGCAAGCTAACACAAAACTGACAGAAAATAAACGTACAAGCGAACATGAACCGCAAGGCACAAATAACACAGCAAGCTGCAACAGAACAGGTAATAGGACACAGGACAGGACAACCAGGGCACGGACTCTACCGGCACGGACCCATACACATAGTGAAAACCAAACAGACTCCACCCAGAACTCACATGCACACAGATTAAACTCACAGCAAGTCCATGTGTCCTCATACAGGGGGGATAGACAGTCAGCCACAGAGCTGACATAGGGAACAGTGTCAGGGATCCACCAACTGACACACAAAGAGAGACATAAGACGTTTGGAGGCCACACCTGTAAAGGGATCTGCATATAACACACAGAAGGACTACAGGTGTCCAAACCATCGTGGGAGCAGAGAGCCACAAAAGACCTGCTTGCAACAGACAAGGATTCATGACTGCTCCCTCTGGAACCCAGCTGAGACTGGCAGAAGCAGGGTTTATATGTGAGCACAGAACCAGGGGATTGGCTAGCAGGAAGTACTACACCCATCCAGCTCAATTAACCCTCAACCACCTGTAGCTATGCTGCTAGGAAGCTTAGAACTACAGATCCAAGCACACGTAACAGCGGGGCTATAGGGCATTTCCCCATAGCAGGGAGAGAGCGGGGCTCTGGGGGATTTCCCCATAGCAGGGAAAGAGAGCGGGGCTATGGGGAATTTCTCCATAGCAAGGAGAGACAAAGTGGGCCTATAGGGGATTAACCCATAGCAGGAAGGGACGGAACGGGGCAAAGGGTTAATGCCCCATAGCACTACTCTTTCTTTTCTTGCTATGGGGAAATCCCAAAGCCCCGCAGGGCTTCTTCTCTCTGCCCTCATGGAGTTGCTGCCACTACTCCAGTGAATGCAAGATTTTCACGCACATGAAGCTCGGCTCTTCTACGTGTAAAGAATTGCCTGTTCATGCGATTTTTAGTGCAGTATAGGCACAACTTTTTCATGCTCCTATACTGCGCTATAATCACGATTGTGTGAATGAGGCCTTACTAAGTAAGGGAATAAGGGCCATATACGATTCTTGTAGCGAGGCCCATGCTCCCACCCCCCACCAACTTTACTGGGTAGTTATATCTTAAAAAGTTGAACATTCTCTATGAGGCTCATTCACACGGGCTATAAAATCATGTATCTGGAACTGCAAACAAATTGTCCGAATGGATAATTTTCTGCATCGCTAGTTGTCAGGTTCAGGGCCATTCACACACCGAGCTGCTGGAGACAGAGAAGAAGGGCATCCCCGGGGAACCCCCTTCATGTCTCTCCAGTGAAGATAAGACCCGCCACTAAAGGGGGTTCCCACAGGGCTTCCCTTCATCGCCGGGGACTCCCTTCATCTCTTGTGTGAAGGAGACCTCATTCTGAGTGATAATGAGGACTACTACACCTATAATTCTTTGTAGCAGTACTACATACCTGTCATTCTATGTGGATACATTACGACACCCATTGTTGCCATACTACAAAACTCATCACTACCTATACACATACTACTACCCCCAGTACTATGTACCCTACAGCCATCATGCTACAACCCTCATCAGTGTATATACATGTCACTGCACCTATCACCTGCCTATACACATACTACTACCCCCAGTACTATGTACCCTACAGCCATCATACTACCACCCTCATCAGTGTATATACATGTCACTGCACCTATCACTGCCTATACACATACTACTACCCCCAGTACTATGTACCCTACAGCCATCATACTACCACCCCCATCAGTGTATATACATGTCACTGCACCTATCACTGCCTATACACATACTACTACCCCCAGTACTATGTACCCTACAGCCTTCATACTACCACCCTCATCAGTGTATATACAGGTCACTGCACCTATCACTGCCTATACACATACTACTACCCCCAGTACTATGTACCCTACAGCCATCATACTACCACCCCCATCAGTGTATATACATGTCACTGCACCTATTACTACCTATACACATACTACTACCCCCAGTACTATGTACCCTACAGCCATCATGCTACAACCCTCATCAGTGTATATACATGTCACTGCACCTATCACTGCCTATACACATACTACTACCCCCAGTACTATGTACCCTACAGCCTTCATACTACCACCCTCATCAGTGTATATACAGGTCACTGCACCTATCACTGCCTATACACATACTACTACCCCCAGTACTATGTACCCTACAGCCATCATACTACCACCCCCATCAGTGTATATACATGTCACTGCACCTATTACTACCTATACACATACTACTACCCCTAGTACTATGTACCCTACAGCCATCATACTACCACCCTCATCAGTGTATATACATGTCACTGCACCTATCACTGCCTATGGAGATACTACTACCCCCAGTACTATGTACCCTACAGCCATCATACTACCACCCCCATCAGTGTATATACATGTCACTGCACCTATCACTGCCTATACACATACTACTACCCCCAGTACTATGCACCCTACAGCCATCATACTACCACCCCCATCAGTGTATATACATGTCACTGCACCTATTACTGCCTATGGAGATACTACTACCCCCATCAGTGTATATACATGTCACTGCTCCTATCACTGCCTATGGAGATACTACTACCCCTATCAGAGTTTGTAAAGACTCCCCTACATCCACCATTACCATCTATTTTAACCCTTTTAACTCCATGAACTAATGAACCTCCCGAAAACTCTGATGCAAGTTCTCCAGGAACAGGGCACTTCGCAGACCACGCCCTCTTCCCAGGAGGCTCCTCCCCCCCGGGCTCGGACTCCAGAGCAGCTAGCGTGTATTATGGGTTGGCGGATGACAGGAGTCGTACAGCTGCCGGGTCTGTATGTGGAGGGGTCTCCGTATTAGGGTCAGTCTCTCTGTATGAGGCGGTGTCTCTCTGTGTATTAGGAGCAGTCTGCATGTGAAGAGTTGCCCCTGTCTCTATATTAGCAGCAGTCTCTCTGTATATCAGGGTTGTCTGTATATTAGTGCATCTCTCTATATAAGATGTTTGTAGACTTTTTACTTCGGAGCAGTCCCTGTATATTAGGAACATTGTATGCTTATTGCAAGCAGTCTCTGTTGCAGTCTGTATATTAGTTGCAGTCTGTATATTAGTTGCAGTCCGTATATTAGTTGCAGTCCGTATATTAGTTGCAGTCTGTATATTAGTCGCAGTCTGTATATTAGTTGCAGTCCGTATATTAGTTGCAGTCTGTATATTAGTCGCAGTCTGTATATTAGTTGCAGTCTGTATATTAGGAGCCATCTGTTTTATTTGAGGGATTCTCCGTGTTTATTGCACAGGCTCCCTATATTAGGCTCAGGATCTAATTGGCATCCTGTATATTAGAAGTCGGCTCTGTATATCAGGATCAGTGTCTGTATTCTAGGACAGGATCCATATGTTAGGTTCATTCTGCATATTAGGATCAACCTCTATATTAAGAGTAATTTCTGCTTATTAAGGTCAGTCTCTATATTTGGAGTAGTCCCTGTATATTAGGAGTAATATTTCTATATCTGGGGCATAATAAGGAGCAGTCTTTTTATCAGGAGCAGTCTCTATACTAGGAGCAGTCTGTTTATTAGGAGCAGTCTGTTTTTTAGGAGCAGTCTGTTTATTAGGAGCAGTCTGTTTATTAGGAGCAGTCTCTATACTAGGAGCAGTCTGTTTATTAGGAGCAGTCTGTTTATTAGGAGCAGTCTCTATACTAGGAGCAGTCTGTTTATTAGGAGAAGTCTCTATACTAGGAGCAGTCTGTTTATTAGGAGCAGTCTCTATACTAGGAGCAGTCTCTGTATTTTAGAGATATTAAGGTCAATTTCATGGAGGGTCTTTTCCCGGAGACTATACGCCCACAGTGACCTGGGACCATCATGCACTGCTGCAGTAAGTTGCGCCGCTGCCGTGTGCCAGTCACCCTGATCTTACTGGTCATCTACTTCTGTTACCTGGCGCTGGGGGCCACAGTCTTCTGGGCCCTGGAGAGCCCAGCTGAACACAACCTGAGCCTCAACTTCCAGCATGAGAAGTGGGAGCTGCTGCGGAACCTCACGTGTATGGACAACCAGACCCTGGAGAGGTTAATCGTGGTGAGTACCAGGCTTTCGGGATCAGGGGCCACTGTACAGGGGTCAGACGATTAACACTATACAGGGGTCAGGCCGATAATTAGACCAACTATGTATAGGGGTTAAACCGATTAGCACTATACAAGAGTTAGACCAACTAATACTATACAGGGGTCAGACCAGCTAACACTATATAGGGGTCAGGCCAACTAACACTACAGAGGGGTCAGGCCAACTAACACTATATAGGGGTCAGGCCAACTAACACTATATAGGGGTCAGGGCGACTAATACTAAATGGGACAGACCAATTGTCACTATACAGCAGTTGGACTCACTAATACTATAAAGTGAGGGTTGCACTATACAGGGGTCAGCCAAGTAACACTGTTCAGGGGTAAGCTCATTGGCTCACTGTCACTATACAGGGGTCATCACTAGAAATATGATGCACATTATATACATGTTTTTAGAGCAGTGAGATCTCTGCTGTTTTATGGTGATCCCCGTGGGTTGGATGGTGCCAGTGACTGGTGGTGGCGCTCTGGTGCCCTATGTTTGTCTTGTCTGTTTGTCCTCCTTAGTGATCTGGTGATGAGTGACAGTGGAATCATCTGCTGTGTACATGAGATCAGGAGAAAGTAAATGTAACGACTGCTGCCACCCAACACAAATACACTGAGGTCTACACTCAGGTCATCCTGAGAGTCTCGTGGCCTCCGACGGCTGCTCTTCATCTCTACATCATCTACAATGTGGTCTCTTCTCCCTTGTGCTCTGCGCGTCTCTGTGGTCTCTGCAGTCTGCTCTCCACTGAGCCTTTTGCTCCCCTACGGTCTCTGCTCCTCAGACATTCCTCCATAGGTTTTAGTCCTTCTTGGTCTCCCTACTGCACTTCTATATTGTTCACCCATCACATGTCTCCATCAGTCGTCTCCCTTCTTCATCCTTCAAGCATCGGTATTCCAGTCTATACTTATCTTCTGTTATCAGTGGTCTTCCATCATCATTGATCTTTGTCTATCCATATCAGCAGTCTTCTCTCATCATTTGCCAACCTTCATCTTCGGTCTTCTGTTAAACTCGGTCTTCAGTCAGCTTCAGTCTTCATTTATCATTAGACTTCTATTGTTGGTTTTTAATTATCATTGGCCTTTCCTCATCCTCGATCTTCTGTTGTTGGTCTTCCCTCACCTTTGGTATTCCCTGATCCTTGCTCTTCCCTCATGCTGAATTTTTCCTCATGGTATTCCTTCATCTTTGGTGTTCCCGAATTATCAGTCTTCTATCATGGGTATTCCCTAATCACTGGTCTTCTCTGTTCCTCTATTTTCCCTCATGCTTGGTCTTCCCTGTCTTCTATCGTTGGTGTTCCTTGATGATTGGTCTTCCCTGATCTTTGGTATCCCCCCATCCTCGCTTTTCTCTCATCATTACTCTTTTATTGTTGGTCTTCTCTCATCCTCTATTTTCCTTCATCTTTGGGCTTCCATTGTTAGTCTTGTCCTATCCTTGGTATTCACTCACCTACAGTCTTCCCTCATCATTGGTCCACCCTCATCTTCAGTCTTCCTTCAACCACAGTCGTCGGTCAGCCTCAGTTTTCCTTCATCATTGGACTTCTATTTTTTGTTTTCAATCATCATTGGTCTTCCCTCATCTTTGGTTTTCCATTGTTGGTCTTCTCTCATCATTGGTCATTGTGGGTCTTCCCTTATCCTTAAATTGACCTCATTATTCATCTTTCATTGTTGGTCTTCCTTCCCCTATACTATTCCCTCACATTTGGTCTTCCATCATCATTGGTCTTCCTTCGTCTTCAGTTTTCTCTTAATCACAATCTTCCCTCACTTTTGGTATTCCCTCATCATCAGTCTTCTATCATGGGTCTTCCCTGATCACTGCTCTTTTCTGTTCCTCTGTTTCCCTCATGATTCGTCTTCCATTGTTGGTCTTCCCTCATCATCGGTCTGTTATCATTGGTGTTCCCTGATCATTAGTCTTTTCTTATTCTCACTCTTCCATTGTTGGTCTTCCCTCATCCTTCATCTTCAGTCTTCTATTGTTGGTCTTCGCACATCCTTGGACGTTTTTGATCTTTGGGCTCCTATTGTTGGTCTTCCCTCACCTTCAGTCTTCCCTCGTCCTCTGTCTTAACTCATCCATGGTGTTCATTCATCTTTGGTCTTCCATTGTTGGTCATCTCTCATCCTAAGTCTTTCTCCATCCTTGGTCATCACTCATCCTCCATATTCACCCACCATTAGACTTGGCTCATCATCAGTCTCATACAATTAACCACTTGTCATTTTCCTTTTCTCATCAGTTTTCCTCTTTATCGATCTTCAGTCTTCATCCATCTTCACCATCAGATTTGCTCTCTTTATTTTTTTTGACTCTTCACTCCTATTTACTTTATTCTTCGTTATCACTTTACACACATTTTATCAAAACTCACTTTCTCATAGCGACCAGATTACAACTCTCATTTCTTGGAAATGGAAATTGAAAACAGCAACTTCACAGAGTGCCATGGACAGCGCCCCCACTTGGATGTTCTCGCATTCACTCTTCATTGATCCTCTGTATGTGTGGTCCAGGTTTATGTCTACTGACACAGACCTGTTTCAACCCTACACCTCTCAGCATGCAGTGATAGTCACTGAGAGTTGTAGGACCTGCCGATGGGGTGTTGTAGTTATTGGGGATGTGAAATGTTTGCCATAAAATAGTAATAATGAAAATCACTTCTTAATATAAACAGCGAGGTCAAAGTTCAGATGATATCTCCGTATCCGACTTGAAAGCACCAATTATACGACCCAATTACCGAGATATAAGACCATAAAAGAAAATACCCTGAGATCAAAGAGGAATCCAGCATCTTCGAAGACTCTGCAAACACTTCCTGTGTGACCTTTACAGATAAATGTCTGGAGTGTAATGAAAGCCATAGAAGGAGGAGGGGCTACAGGATACAATGTGCAGAACATACCTGGTGTGAAGCTCTAACCAAGGCTGAACCAGGACTGCAATACCCATGGGGGCCTCCCGACATTGTACGGGTAGCAAATGATGGTGAGGAAAAGAATAGGGCCAGTCGCATTTAAGCATTCCCAATCCACTATTCAAAAAGAAAATAAGATGCTGTCAAAGGTGCCTGATTGTGGCTTACTCCCCCCTTCCCACTCATGCATGCTCAACCACATTGCATTCTTGTACATAGGGGGCAGTATTATAGTAGTTATATTCTTGTACATAGGGGGCAGTATTATAGTAGTTATCTTCTTGTACATAGGAGCAGTATTATAGTAGTTATATTCTTGTACATAGAAGGCAGTATTATAGTAGTTATATTCTTGTACATAGGGGGCAGTATTATAGTAGTTATATTCTTGTACATAGAAGGCAGTATTATAGTAGTTATATTCTTGTACATAGGGGGCAGTATTATAGTAGCTATATTCTTGAACATAGGGGGCAGTATTATAGTAGTTATATTCTTCTACATAGGGGCAGTATTATAGTAGTTATATTCTTGTACATAGGAGGCAGTATTATAGTAGTTATATTCTTGTACATAGGGGGCAGTATTATAGTAGTTATATTCTTGTACATAGGGGCAGTATTATAGTAGTTATATTCTTGTACATAGGGGCAGTATTATAGTAGTTATATTCTTGTACATAGGAGGCAGTATTATAGTAGTTATATTCTTGTACATAGGGGGGCAGTATTATAGTAGTTATATTCTTGTACATAGGGGGCAGTATTATAGTAGTTATATTCTTGTACATAGGGGGCAGTATTATAGTAGTTATATTCTTGTACATAGGAGGCAGTATTATAGTAGTTATATTCTTGTACATAGAGGGCAGTATTATAGTAGTTATATTCTTGTACATAGGGGGCAGTATTATAGTAGTTATATACTTCTACATATAGGGCAGTATTATAGTAGTTATATTCTTGTACATAGGGGGCAGTATTATAGTAGTTATATACTTGTACATAGGGGGCAGTATTATAGTAGTTATATTCTTGTACATGGGGGGCAGTATTATAGTAGTTATATTCTTGTACATTGGGGGCAGCATTATAGTAGTAATATTCTTGTACATAGGGGGGCAGTATTATAGTAGTTATATTCTTGTACATACGAGCAGTATTATAGTAGTTATATTCTTGTACATAGGAGCAGTATTATAGTAGTTATATTCTTGTACTTAGGGGGTCAGTATTATAGTAGTTATATTCTTGTACATATAGGGCAGTATTATAGTAGTTATATTCTTGTACATAGGGGGCAGTATTATAGTAGTTATATGCTTGTACATAGGGGGCAGTATTATAGTAGTAATATGCTTGTACATAGGGGGCAGTATTATAGTAGTTATATTCTTGTACATAGTGGGCAGTATTATAGTAGTTATATTCTTGTACATAGGGGGCAGTATTTTACTAGTTATATTCTTGTACATAGGGGGCAGTATTATAGTAGTTATATTCTTGTACATTGGGGGCAGTATTATTGTAGTTATATTCTTCTACATAGGGGCAGTATTATACTAGTTATATTCTTGTACATAGGGGGCAGTATTATAGTAGTTATATTCTTGTACATGGGGAGTAGTATTATAGTAGTTATATTCTTGTACATAGGGAGCAGTATTATAGTAGTTATATCCTTGTACATATGGAGCAGTATTATAGTAGTTATATTCTTGTACATAGGGGAGCAGGATTATAGTAGTTATATACTTGTACATAGGAGCAGTATTATAGTAGTTATAATCTTGTACATAGGGGGCAGTATTATAGTAGTTATATTCTTGTACATAGGGGGCAGTATTATAGTAGTTATATTCTTGTACATAGGAGCAGTATTATAGTAGTTATATTCTTGTACATATGGAGCAGTATTGTAGTAGTTATATTCTTGTACATAGGGGGCAGTATTATAGTAGTTATATTCTTGTACATACGGAGCAGTATTATAGTAGTTATATTCTTGTACATACGGAGCAGTATTATAGTAGTTATATTCTTGTACATAGGGGGCAGTATTACAGTAGTTATATTCTTGTACATAGGGGGGCAGTATTATGATAGTTATATTCTTGTACATACGAGCAGTATTATTGTAGTTATATTCTTGTACATAGGGAGCCGTATTATAGTAGTTATATTCTTTTACATAGGAGGCAGTATTATAGTAGTTATATTCTTGTACATAGAGGGCAGTATTATAGTAGTTATATTCTTGTACATAGGGAGCAGTATTATAGTAGTTATATTCTTGTACAGCGGGAGGCGGTATTATAGTAAATATATTCTTGTACATAGGGGCCGTATTATAGTAGTTATATTCTTGTACATAAGGGCAGTATTATAGTAGTTATATTCTTGTACATAGGGAGCAGTATTATAGTAGTTATATTCTTGTACAGCGGGAGGCGGTATTATAGTAAATATATTCTTGTACATGGGGGCCGTATTATAGTAGTTATATTCTTGTACATAAGGGCAGTATTATAGTAGTTATATTCTTGTACATAGGGGGCAATATTATAGTAGTTATATTCTTGCACATAGGGGCAGTATTATAGTAGTTATATTCTTGTACATAGGGGGCAGTATTATAGTAGTTATATTCTTGTACATAGGGGGCAGTATTATAGTAGTTATATTCTTGTACATCGGGGGCAGTATTATAGTAGTTATATTCTTGTACATAGAGGCAGTATTATAGTAGTTATACTCTTGTACATAGGAGGCAGTATTATAGTAGTTATATTCTTGTACATAGGAGCAGTATTATTGTAGTTATATTCTTGTACATAGGGGGCAGTATTATGGTAGTTATATTCTTGTACATAGGAGGCAGTATTATAGTAGTTATATTCTTGTACATAGGAGCAGTATTATTGTAGTTATATTCTTGTACATAGGGGGCAGTATTATAGTAGTTATATTCTTGTACATAAGGGGCAGTATTATAGTAGTTATATTCTTGTACATAGAGGCAGTATTATAGTAGTTATATTCTTGTACATAGGAGCAGTATTATTGTAGTTATATTCTTGTACATAGGGGGCAGTATTATAGTAGTTATATTCTTGTACATAGGGAGCAGTATTATAGTAGTTATATTCTTGTACATAGGGGGCAGTATTATAGTAGTTGTATTCTTGTTATAGGGGGCAGTACTATAGTAGTTATATTCTTGTACATAGGAGCAGTACTATAGTAGTTATATTTTTGTACATAGGGGGCAGTATTATAGTAGTTATATTCTTGTACATCGGGGGGCAGTATTAGAGTAGTTATACTCTTGTGCATAGGGGGCAGTATTTTAGTAGTTATATTCTTGTACATAGGGGGCAGTATTATAGTAGTTATATCCTTGTACATAGGGGGCAGTATTATAGTAGTTATATTCTTGTACATAGGGGGCAGTATTATGGTAGTTATATTCTTGTACATAGGGGGCAGTAATATACTAGTTGTATTCTTGTACATAGGAGCAGTAGTATTGTAGTTATATTCTTGTACATAGGAGCAGTATTATAGTAGTTATATTTTTGTACATAGGAGGCAGTATTATACTAGTTATATTCTTGTACATAGGAGCAGTAGTATTGTAGTTATATTCTTGTACATAGGAGCAGTATTATAGTAGTTATTTTCTTGTACATAGGAGGCAGTATTATAGTAGTTATATTCTTGTACATAGGGGGCAGTATTATAGTAGTTATATCCTTGTACATATGGAGCAGTATTATAGTAGTTATATTCTTGTACATAGGGGAGCAGGATTATAGTAGTTATATACTTGTACATAGGAGCAGTATTATTGTAGTTATATTCTTGTACATAGAGGCAGTATTATAGTAGTTATACTCTTGTACATAGGAGGCAGTATTATAGTAGTTATATTCTTGTACATAGAGGCAGTATTATAGTAGTTATACTCTTGTACATAGGAGGCAGTATTATAGTAGTTATATTCTTGTACATAGGAGCAGTATTATTGTAGTTATCTTCTTGTACATAGGGGGCAGTATTATGGTAGTTATATTCTTGTACATAGGAGGCAGTATTATAGTAGTTATATTCTTGTACATAGGAGCAGTAGTATTGTAGTTATATTCTTGTACATAGGGGGCAGTATTATAGTAGTTATATTCTTGTACATAAGGGGCAGTATTATAGTAGTTATATTCTTGTACATAGAGGCAGTATTATAGTAGTTATATTCTTGTACATAGGAGCAGTATTATTGTAGTTATATTCTTGTACATAGGGGGCAGTATTATAGTAGTTATATTCTTGTACATAGGGAGCAGTATTATAGTAGTTATATTCTTGTACATAGGGGGCAGTATTATAGTAGTTGTATTCTTGTTATAGGGGGCAGTACTATAGTAGTTATATTCTTGTACATAGGAGCAGTACTATAGTAGTTATATTCTTGTACATAGGAGCAGTATTATAGTAGTTATATTCTTGTACATATGGAGCAGTATTGTAGTAGTTATATTCTTGTACATAGGGGGCAGTATTATAGTAGTTATATTCTTGTACATACGGAGCAGTATTACAGTAGTTATATTCTTGTACATACGGAGCAGTATTACAGTAGTTATATTCTTGTACATACGGAGCAGTATTATAGTAGTTATATTCTTGTACACAGGGGGCAGTATTATAGTAGTTATATTCTTGTACATAGGGGGCAGTATTATAGTAGTTATATTCTTGTACATAGGGGGCAGTATTATAGTAGTTATATTCTTGTACATAGGGGGCAGTATTATAGTACTTATATTCTTGTACATAGGGGGCAGTATTATAGTAGTTATATTCTTGTACACAGGCGGCAGTATTATAGTAGTTATATTCTTGTACACAGGCGGCAGTATTATAGTAGTTATATTCTTGTACATAGGGCGCAGTTTTATTGTAGTTATATTCTTGTACATAAGGGGCAGTATTATGATAGTTATATTCTTGTAGATAGGAGTAGTATTATTGTAGTTATATTCTTGTACATAGGGAGCCGTATTATAGTAGTTATATTCTTTTACATAGAGGGCAGTATTATAGTAGTTATATTCTTGTACATAGGGGGCAGTATTATAGTAGTTATATTCTTGTACATAGAGGGCAGTATTATAGTAGTTATATTCTTGTACAGCGGGAGGCGGTATTATAGTAAATATATTCTTGTACATAGGGGCCGTATTATAGTAGTTATATTCTTGTACATAAGGGCAGTATTATAGTAGTTATATTCTTGTACATAGGGGGCAATATTATAGTAGTTATATTCTTGTACATAGGGGCAGTATTATAGTAGTTATATTCTTGTACATAGGGGGCAGTATTATAGTAGTTATATTCTTGTACATAGGGGGCAGTATTATAGTAGTTATATTCTTGTACATAGGGGGCAGTATTATAGTAGTTATATTCTTGTACATAGGGGGCAGTATTATAGTAGTTATATTCTTGTACATAGGGGGCAGTATTATAGTAGTTATATTCTTGTACATAGGGGGGCAGTATTATAGTAATTATATTCTTGTACATAGGGACAGTATTATAGTAGTTATATTCTTGTACATCGGGGGCTGTATTATAGTAGTTATATTCTTGTACATAGAGGCAGTATTATAGTAGTTATACTCTTGTATATAGGAGCAGTATTATAGTAGTTATATTCTTGTACATAGGGGGCAGTATTAGAGTAGTTATATTCTTGTACATCGGGGGCAGTATTATAGTAGTTATATTCTTGTACATAGAGGCAGTATTATAGTAGTTATACTCTTGTACATAGGAGGCAGTATTATAGTAGTTATATTCTTGTACATAGGGGGCAGTATTATAGTAGTTATATTCTTGTACATCGGGGGCAGTATTATAGTAGTTATATTCTTGTACATAGAGGCAGTATTATAGTAGTTATCCCCTTATACATAGGAGGCAGTATTATAGTAGTTATATTCTTGTACATAGGAGCAGTATTATTGTAGTTATATTCTTGTACATAGGGGGCAGTATTATAGTAGTTATATTCTTGTACATTGGCAGCAGTATTATTGTAGTTATATTCTTGTACATAGGGAGCAGTATTATAGTAGTTATATTCTTGTACATAGGAGGCAGTATTATAGTAGTTATATTCTTGTACATAAGGGGCAGTATTATAGTAGTTATATTCTTGTACATAGAGGCAGTATTATGGTAGTTATATTCTTGTACATAGAGGCAGTATTATAGTAGTTATATTCTTGTACATGGAAGGCTGTATTATAGTAGTTATATTCTTGTACATGGAAGGCTATATTATAGTAGTTATATTCTTATACATAGGAGGCAGTATTATAGTAGTTATATTCTTGTACATAGGGGGTAGTATTATAGTAGTTATATTCTTGTACATAGGGGGCAGTATTATAGTAGTTATATTCTTGTACATAGGGGGCAGTATTATAGTAGTTATATTCTTGTACATAGGAGCAGTATTATAGTAGTTATATTCTTGTACATAGGAGCAGTATTATTGTAGTTATATTCTTGTACATAGGAACAGTATTATAGTAGTTATATTCTTGTACATAGGGGGCAGTATTATAGTAGTTATATTCTTGTACATAGGAGCAGTATTATAGTAGTTGTATTCTTGTTATAGGGGGCAGTATTATAGTAATTATATTCTTGTACATCGGGGGGCAGTATTATAGTAGTTATACTCTTGTACATGGAAGGCTGTATTATAGTAGTTATATTCTTGTACATGGAAGGCTATATTATAGTAGTTATATTCTTGTACATAGGGCGCAGTTTTATTGTAGTTATATTCTTGTACATAGGGCGCAGTTTTATTGTAGTTATATTCTTGTACATAGGGGGGCAGTATTATGATAGTTATATTCTTGTACATACGAGCAGTATTATTGTAGTTATATTCTTGTACATAGGGAGCCGTATTATAGTAGTTATATTCTTTTACATAGGAGGCAGTATTATAGTAGTTATATTCTTGTACATAGAGGGCAGTATTATAGTAGTTATATTCTTGTACATAGGGAGCAGTATTATAGTAGTTATATTCTTGTACATAGGAGCAGTATTATAGTAGTTGTATTCTTGTTATAGGGGGCAGTATTATAGTAATTATATTCTTGTACATCGGGGGGCAGTATTATAGTAGTTATACTCTTGTGCATAGGGGGCAGTATTATAGTAGTTATATTCTTGTACATAGGGGGCAGTATTATAGTAGTTATATTCTTGTACATATAGTACAGTATTATAGTAGTAATATTCTTGTACATAGGGGGCAGTATTATAGTAGTTATGTAGTTGTACACAGGGGGCAGTATTATAATAGTTATATACTTGTATATAGGGGGCAGTTTTATAGTAGTTATATTCTTGTACATGGGGAGCAGTATTATAGTAGTTATATTCTTGTACATAGGAGGCAGTATTATAGGAGTTATATTCTTGTACATAGGGGGCAGTATTATAGTAGTTATATTCTTGTACATATAGGACAGTATTATAGTAGTTATATTCTTGTACATAGGGGGCAGTATTATAGTAGTTATATTCTTGTACATATAGGACAGTATTATAGTAGTAATATTCTTGTACATAGGGGGCAGTATTATAGTAGTTATATAGTTGTACACAGGGGGCAGTATTATAATAGTTATATACTTGTATATAGGGGGCAGTTTTATAGTAGTTATATTCTTGTACATGTGGAGCAGTATTATAGTAGTTATATTCTTGTACATAGGAGGCAGTATTATAGGAGTTATATTCTTGTACATAGGGGGCAGTATTATAGTAGTTATATTCTTGTACATATAGGACAGTATTATAGTAGTTATATTCTTGTACATAGGGGGCAGTATTATAGTAGTTATATTCTTGTACATATAGGACAGTATTATAGTAGTTATATTCTTGTACATAGGGGGCAGTATTATAGTAGTTATATAGTTGTACACAGGGGGCAGTATTATAATAGTTGTATACTTGTATACAGGGGGCAGTTTTATAGTAGTTGTATTCTAGTAAATAGGGCGCTGTATGCTAGTGTTTTTACTTTATTACAGTTGCCCTTTCAATGTAGTGGTCCTAACACCCAGTGCTGCCGGCACTAAGCCTTTGTAGCTTTTACTGTGGTAGAATTTCCCACCACAATTCTGCTATCTTTAATTGACTTTTTACCTGAGGATGTTATAGGTAAAATCATATGTTCCGAGGAGAACCTTCTGCAGCAGATTATTATAGGGAACGTTGGACATGGTGTATTTGGGTGGAGCTGACCTTCACGCTCTCTCACAGTAGCTGATCCATCTCCTGAAGGATTATTTGCTCAGAGACAGATCTTGTCATCGCTGCTGTAGATTCTTTGGGCGGCCCCCTGTATTTGTATATTCTCTCAGGTGATTTACTTTTCCTTGGATTCCTTCCTCTGATTAGAGCAAGATTCTGATTTAATAGAGCAGAAAGGAAACACACAATCCTGAGAAGTTCAGAAGCAGGAAGCGGAGTCTTCCTCTTATCCCTTATGTATATCGTACTTTGGATTTCAGTTACAAAAAAGGTGGTCAGTAAGAGCCTTTTAAAGGGGAACTCAAGTTTTCGACTTTCTAGAAGGGCAGCATATTACTTGCATTATTGGCCCCTCCCTCCTCGTCGTATACCACTATTATGCCTCATACTCGAGTTACGCCTAGAGCAGACTTCAAATTTCTGCTGCTTTTCTGCAAACTCTCAAGATACAATGACAATCGGCAAATTCATTCTTCATTCAGAATATACCCAGTTGTAATGCATTGTGGAAAGCATCATGTTTACTCCCAGAGGAGCATGCACGGCCGTATAAGTCTCCTCACACATTCTAGGTGCTCTCCTTAAGGAGAAATTATACCCTTTCTGACCCACATCTATAGGCCTCTCACTAGCCAAGCCAGGGACCCGCTGCACACAGATGAGGGGCAATCACACCAAAAAAGCTGACTGTGCATGATTATTTTGGTTTTGGCTCACAATTCCCAGTAATTATTATGAGGCTTGTTTAAATAGTCTAACTGTCACATCTGTGTGGAACATGAGCACCACGCTCAGCACGGACGCAGAGTGACATTCACATTACTGCAGTTGCAATACTATGCACTGCAGAACAGTACATACTGCATCAGAAATCTGAAAGCCCATGTGGCACAAGAGTACCACGCTCAGCACGGCGCAGGATAACGTACACACTGCGGGAACATAGGAAAACACCACACTATGCAGATCAGTAGCACCACTCCAGGGGGAGAGCAAGTCTAGCCCTAACCTAGCAGGGAAGTGACGGGTCCCTGTCTAAAATCGGAGTCATCGCCTTGATAAAGGCGGCCGCACTGTCTTTTTCCTGGGCCCTGATTGTCCCTATAGGAACCCCTGGAGAGATGAACTGACCCCACCAAGCAAAAACAATAAGGGAAACCAAAATACAACTGATAGCAAACAACAGCACTTATCTGTATTCGTAGCAATTCACCTAGCCTAGAGAAACACCAAACTCCAGTCTTTCCTCTAGGGAACTGAATAAGCAGTAGTGAGCAGAAGGGAGGGGTAAGAATATAAAGCTCTACACACCTGAGGACTGACAGAGCAATTAGAGAACCACACCCCCAACCTTCTCCCAGGAATGACTAATAGTCAGCATGAACCATGCCGCATAGTGAGACAGCAACCAGCAGTTTCTGCACATAGTGCATTAATCCTTGACCTGCATAACAAGAAAACAGGTCTTGGCCTGCGTCGAGGCCACCATGCGAGGACGCTGTGGCGACCGACAACCTGCGACACTGACATTGACTTGCAGGAATGCTGTCTTCCAGTAGGTGGCGCTGCAGAGGTATTGTTCCATCTTCCCATTTGCATATTTTACAGATGAGTATGGATGGCCTTTTAAGTCTCCTCACACACCTTCTAGGTGCTCTCCTTAAGGAGAAGCGATACCCTTCCTGACCCATTTTTTACTCCTTACACTGTGCAGTATAGTAACAGTTTGTAAGGCTGATGAAAGACATTTGCCCATCCAGTTCAAGATATGTGAGATTCAGTGACTGATCCATTCTGGGAATTATTTCCTCATAGAAGTTGATCAGATTGGTTTGAAAGGATCGATGTCTCACCAACCTGTGCTGATATGGAGTTGAGATACAGCCGGGTCCACTGAAAGTAATGGTCTGCCGGAAAGGCCTGCATTGATTTTTGTGGAACGGCGTAAAATATAAGCCCTTCCCTGAAAAGCATCCCAAAAATGTGTAAAAAATAAAAAAAATCTATACTCACCTCTCTGCAGCTGCCGGGCTCAGCCGCATCCAGCCGGCTCTTCTCCTGCACTGCTATGAGGAGCTTTCAGCAGGTGGGAATTTAAAATCCCTGCCTGCTGAAAGGGCTGCCTCTAATTGGCTAAGTGCAGGGACCAATCAGAGACAGCTCTCAGCTGTCATTCAATTGCCTCTGATTGGTCACAGTGCTCAGCCAATCAGAGACAGCACTTTCAGCAGGCGGGGATTTTAAATTTAAAGTGACCCTCCAGCCCTAGAGAAACAAAGATGACCGAACTGCTTCTCTGACCACCTGATGCGCACTGTGCATAGTATGTATCGGTAGTCTTAGACAGTACATGCTGCTCTGATTGGCCAGCACTGATCATGTGGACAGCACTGGTTAATCAGAGCAGGTGTAGCGCCTTAGACTAATGATGCGTAGTATGCATCAGGTAGTCAGAGAAGCTGGTGCAGTCATCCTTGTTTCTCCTGACCCAGAGGGTTGCTTTGTGTGCAAAAGAGACATTGATCTAGTTGGGTCCTGCACTAATGTGGAGAGAGAATTATCTACCCCCATTTCCATTACTTATCCTCAGGTCACTGTCTACACTGTCTTCCCCTCTATCTCTCTGGTTGCCCTCCCCAATCCCTAGTTGAAACACTCCTCCGACTTTCAAACCATCTTCTGCCCCAGCACAGCTGCCTCCTCCCCATTGAGATACAGCCCATTCCTATGGTGGAGTCTGAAGCCAACAGCAAAGTCAGCTCAGTTCTCCAGGAACCCAAACCCTTCCTACCTACACCAACGCTGGAGCCACTTGTTCACCTCCCTAATCTTCGGTTGCCTTTCTGGTGTAGCACGAGGCACAGGTAGTACTTTAGAAAATACTACTTTTGAGGTTCTTGTCCTAAGATTACATCCTAGTTCCTGTTTTTAAGGACCTTCCACCTACCTCTAACTTTTTCATTGGTGCCAAAGTAGTGCCATGACCGCTGGATCCTTCCAGAAATCTGTCAACCCGATCCTCGATGTGTCGAACTCGAGTGCCAGGAAGACAACACACTAACGATCCTGGTCTTTGTTCTCCCTCTTACTGGAGCAGACATCCCCTGGTGGTCAGAGGGCACGCCATGCTGCAGTAATGCTAACCCTGTAACGGCATCCCCCTCATCTGCCAACTTTGCAAACTTGTTGGGGTGTGCCAGTTCAGGACCAGCCTCCAAGGATCTCTTCCCTCTACTTCTCGCAACTGTCACCCAGCTAGCTGCCTGCTCATCCTGCTCTTCCAAACTACCATCCACCTCTACATCTACCCCAGCGAGTGCTTAGAGAGCAACAAACCCCTTTCCATGGTGCCAATGGATCTCAGTGTTACAAGCTCCTCCATTTAGATCCAGGGTCTGGGCTTCCAAATGCGCAACACGTTCACATACAGCAGTATGCCCCCTCGACCGGCTGATCAGGGACTGCATACCTGGCACAAGACATACAGTGGACTACATTGTCCATCATGGGGCACACAAAGTAGATGGTGCAAGTGAAAAATCACAGAGATAAACAATGAATAAATATAAGTGACTGCCGTCTAAAGTCCCTGAATCTGAAGTCACACACTTAAAACACAACACACTTTAGAACACAGCACACACTCCTACACTCGCACACTCGCACACTCGCACGCTCACACGCTCACACACTCACACGCTCGCTTTTTTTTTTTGTGCTAAGAAATCTCTTAGCCGCAGTAACTCCTGCAAAACAATCCTCAGTTTGGAAAGGGAAAGAAGTAGAAAGCACATATAATATAATCAATTAGAATGATTGGAGCTGGGATGTTACAGAATGAGATGTGACCTCAGTATAAGGCAGGATATAACAGCAGAATACTGAATGCAGCTCTGAATCTAACTAGAGCACAATATGTGATGTAAGAGCAGGTTTATGAGCGCAGCTCTGGAGGAAAAGACCTGATAGAATTTACTAGAATCATTATAGGTTACAGGTATGTACACTGAATGATAATTCCGATTCCTGCTGGATACAGGAATGCGATCGATGTATCGCCCAGGGTAAGAGGGCTGTAGGAGGTCCTGTACATGTTGGTTGCTATGTAACCGTGTGATACAATGTAACAATGCGGCTGCTGTTATGCAGGATCTGACTGATACATTGTTTCTATGTTTACACAATGCAAATAATTGATACACAGTTATTATGTCACATAGATCCTATCAGCCTGAAATAATGGCATCCCCTCCCCCACGGCGCAGCCCGCCAACGCAATGAGAGAAACACTGCTTCAGAATGACTAGAAATATTTTATAATTTGCATCATTGCTTGGAATATAGACCTGAACTGCTGCAGAACCTCTTTTGGAAAAATAAGTTGACGGAAAGTTTCCTATAATAGAAGGCTTTGCAAAGGAGTGGGTTAAAGGGTTCTGCAGCAGCTGAGGTGTGTATTAGGATGTTCTGCAGCAGCTAAGGGGCATGTGATGAAGTTCTCCAGAAGCTGATGTGTGTACTACGAGGTTTAGCAACAGCCGAGGTGTGTACTAATATGCTCTGCAGCAGCTGATGGATGTACTGTGCAGTTTCGGTGCAGTTGAGGTGTGTATGTCAATGGTTTTCAGAAGCTGAGGTGCTTATTATGATGTTCCACAGCAGCTGAGGTGTGTAATATAAAGTTCTGAAACAAGTGAGGTGTGTATTTTAATGTTTTTCAGAAGCTGACGTGCGTACTATGATGTTCTGCAGCAGCTGAGTTGTGTATTATGATGTTCCGCAGCAGCTGAGGTGTGTATTAGGATGTTCTGCAGCAGCTGAGGTGCATATTATGATGTTCTGCAGCACCTGAGGTGTGTATTGTAATGTTTTTTAGAAGCTGACGTGCGTACTATGATGTTCTGCAGCAGCTGAGCTGTGTATTATGATGTTCCGCAGCAGCTGAGGTGTGTATTAGGATGTTCTGCAGCAGCTGAGGTGTATATTATGATGTTCCGCAGCAGCTGCGGTGTGTATTGTAATGTTTTTCAGAAACTGATGTGCGTACTATGATGTTCGGCAGTAGTTTGAAGTTAATAACAATGTTCAGCAGCAGCTGAGGTGTGTATTATGAGGTTCCGCAGAGGTTGACGTGTATATTATGAGGTTCTGCAGAGGCTGAGGTGTGTATTATGAGGTTCCGCAGAGTCTGAGGTGTGTATTATGAGGTTCTGTAAATGCTGAGGTGTGTATTATGAGGTTCCGAAGAGGCTGAGGTGTGTATTATGAGGTACCGCAGCAGCTGAGTTGTGTATTATGAGGTTCCGCAGAGTCTGAGGTGTGTATTATGAGGTTCTGCAGCAGTTGAGGTGTGTATTATGAGGTTCTGCAGAGGCTGACGTGTGTATACTGAGGTTCTGCAGGGGCCGAGGTGTGTAAATTTGATGCTTAGCAGCAGCTGAGTTGTATATTATGATGTTCTGCAGCATTTGAGGTGTGTATTATAAGGTTCTGCAGCAGCTGAAGTCTGTATTATGAAGTTCCGCAGCAGCTGAGTTGTATATTATGATGTTCTTCAGCAATTGAGGTGTGTATTATGAGGTTCTGCCGAGGCTGAGGTGTATATTATGATGTTCCACAGCAGCTGATGTGTGTATTATGCTGGTCTGCCTTTTTGTGACTTTTTGCCGTTTTTTGTCGGCCTCTGGCACTTTTGTATATATGTGAGCAGGCAGGGCAGCATGTGGTTGTGGTACCAGTCCCGTCAGGTGGAGTATAACATATACCACAAACCGGCGTAGGATTCAGTCTGGCACAAGGAGGTGAAACACCGGATGCGACAAACCTATTAAGACACTTGTGCCCCTTAGTACATTCACAGCACTGACTCCCATGAATACTTTATTTAGACCGACGCAAAAAACACCAGTGTAAGTAAATGCCCCCTGTTATCTGCAGACACTAGGCCTCCTTCCCACGAGCGTGACGGGCTCCGCCACATAATATTACGCAGTGAAGCCCGTCACGGCGCCCCCCAGAGCCCCTATACTTACCTGCGGGAGATAGCATGAAAACGCTTCCCCGCCCACCGCCGCCGCGTCACCGCCCGTCACCGCCCACCGCCGCCGCGTCACCGGCCGTGTCACGTGCGCGGCCGGCCGTGTCACGTGACGTGGCCGGCCGCGTCATATGGCGTCATATGACGCGCGGCGGTGGGCGGGAAAGCGTTTTTTCACGCTATCTCCCGCTGGTTACAGCGGGAGATAGCGTGAACGGACGGCTTCCATTGACTGCAATGGAAGCCGTCAGCGCGTACAGCCCGTCCTCACCCGCAGAAAATAGAGCATGCTGCGGGTGAGGACGGGAGAAATCGCGGTGCGTAATTCCGCGGTGGAATTCCGCATCGTGAGCATTGTGCTATTAGGTTCAATAGAACCTAATAGCAGGGGGCAACGCAGCGGATTTTTGCCGCGAATTTACGCGGCGTAAATCTGTTCGTGGGAAGGAGGCCTATGATTCCTGGTATAATAAAGCTACTTATATGGAATGTGTCAGCGCCACCTGGTGGCAATATTCTGATACTGCATTGAATTATAATTTTCCTTTGAGCTGATATAGTGATTTCCCTCCAGAATAATTATATATAAAGCTAAAAGCGGCCGTAAAAATGCACTAACAAATAAGCAGCAATGTGTAAAATACAGTAAAACAAAAAGCACTATTTTCAACTTATTGACCCTGCCCCGTGCCCACTCCACCATCCCTGCCAATCCCCGTACAATTTGTATGCTGGTTGTGTACGATGAAATAACGTTTGAAAACCCACTAAATGCTATATATTATATTAAAGGAGTTGTCCGGTTGTAAACTATTCATGGCGAATCTTCAGAATAGGTCACCACGAGTAGATTGGTGGGGTCTCTCGCCCAGAACCCCTACTGACCGTCTCGACTCATTCACTGAGCTGATTTCTACAGGAAGCAGACAGCTCTGTTCCAACTTTAGTGGCCAGGCTTGGTATTACAGACCAAGTTCTCATTCATGTCAACTGAAGCTGCGCCTGTAATACCAAACCTGGCCACTGCAATGGGAACGGAGCTGTCTACTTCCTGTAGAAATCAGCTCAGTGCACAAGCACACTGGCCCAGCTAACAGAGGATCAGCTTGGGTCCCTGACAAAAAAAGCCCTTCTAATCCACTACTGAGGTTTCTCCTGAGGATGAGCCGTCAACACTAGAACTTGGCTGTTTTTTTAAAAACTGGAACATGACCTATTTTTTTTTCAATTTTTGAGTCCATATTTGCATTTCTTAGTATTTTTTTCGATTCAGCAAATACGGATCAAACAGTGATGAAAGTACTGATGACGTACGCTTGCATTTCTGTCTATTTTTGTGCGCATTGGCACTCAAGGCTCAATAGGAGTCTATGGGGTGCGCAAATCTGTACCCATCTACATGAAATTGTGTGCGTAACCGTGTCATTTCGCAGTGTTAATTGCTAACAGCGGCCGTTAATTAGGCTGCTGAGCCGGTTCAAAACCGACGCGGAAATGTGAACGGACTGCCAGCGGAAAAAGGATACTTACCTGCGCAGAAATGCTCGCGAGACGATGTGATCAGGCTCTGTTCAGAGCGCAATTTTGTCACACAAGTGACATCACGCAGGTTGCTAGAGATGCTCGTGATGCGCAAGATTTTGAAGCCCATGTTTCCCTATGGAGCTTCCAGCTTTTACAGTAGGAAATCCTATTGTAAATGGCCTAAACTAAGCCCTAGCTGCAGGGAAAAGAACCAAAACTACATATACATCACCTACGAAGCGCTGTCCGGCTCCGTTGTGTCGCTCCCCAGCACTGGTCTTCAGGCATCTCTTCTGGCCAGGGATTGGAAAATTCCCACCTACAGGAAGCGCTGCCTCTGATTGGCTGAGGGCCACAGCTCAGCTAATCAGAGCCAGCACTCAATGAACCAATCACAGACATTTAATGAATGCAGCGCTCGCCCCTCCCCCCCCCCCCCCCCCGAAAATCATCGAACGTGGTGCTACAAAGTCGCAATATCGCCGAAGCTCCCTGTGTTTACTGCGAATTCCATTCTTTTGTGCGCACATTAATTACATACTTCTTTGATTTTCTGCATACATACACACTAAATTTGCATATTCACAGCATATTTATTAGATCCCATTGCCTTTAATTGGTTATTGCGGTCCGTAATACGGGCAGCACAAAGTGTGATAGAAAGTTGCAAAACTTCAGTAATACAGGAATTGAACTTTATTTTCATATCCCCATAAACGGCGCGGTCAGCGGTCAGCGGTCAGTTTGCTGTTCCGAGACGTGACTGACGTAACTGTTGTAGCTTCAGAGCAAAACATCAGCAATGATGACAGATGAGCCTAATAATAAAAGCGATCAACCGTAAAATCACAAATAAACAGTAACAGAAGCTGCGGCCCCATGAAACTCCTCCACTGCCTTATAACATTATACCTCCTGACCACGGACCCTTTAACCCCTCGCTGGCAGGAACACATATCACGTAAAGTAAATATTTTGATCTTCTCCGACTCTCATCAACTCAGAGCAAGTAGCAGGAACTACAACTTGATCATCTAATGCAGCGTACACATCATAAAGCAGATGTAACGAGGAACATCATGAAAAATGATCAAAGTGTAATCTGAGAAAACAGAAATAATCAAATGAAAGCTATTTATATGAGGATGGAAAATGTAAGTCACTGAGCCAACATTATACGCTATAAAATACTGCCCCCTATGTGTAAGATTATAACTGCTATAATACTGCTCCCATGTACAAGAATATAGCTACTATAATACTGCCCCCCTATGTACAAGAATATTACTACTATAATACTGCTCCCTATGTACAGGAATATAACTACTATAATACTGCTCCTATGTACAAGAATATAACTACTATAATACTGCCCCCCTATGTACAAGAATATAACTACTATAATACTGCTCCTATGTACCAGAATATAACTACTATAATACTGCCCCCAATGTACAAGAATATAACTACTATAATACTGCCCCCTATGTACAATAATATAACTACTATAATACTGCCCCCTATGTACAATAATATAACTACTATAATATTGCCCCCTATGTACAAGAATATAACTACTATAATACTGCCTCCTATGTACAAGGATATAACTGCTATAATACTGCCCCCTATGTACAGGAATATAACTACTATAATACTGCCCCCTATGTACAAGAATATAACTACTATAATACTGCCCCCTATGTACAAGAATATAACTACTATAATACTGCCCCTGTGTACAAGAATATAACTACTATAATACTGCCCCTGTGTACAAGAATATAACTACTATAATACTGCTCCTATGTACAAGAATATAACTACTATAATACTGCCCCTATGTACAAGAATATAACTACTATAATACTGCCCCCTGTGTGCAAGAATATAACTACTATAATACTGCCCCCTATGTACAAGAATATAACTACTATAATACTGCCCCCTATGTACAAGAATATAACTACTATAATACTGCCCCCTATGTACAAGAATATAACTACTATAATACTGCCCCCTATGTACAAGAATATAACTACTATAATACTGCCCCCTATGTACAAGAATATAACTACTATAATACTGCCCTCTATGAACAAGAATATAACTACTATAATACTGCCCCTATGTACAAGAATATAACTACTATAATACTGTCCCCTATGTACAAGAATATAACTACTATAATACTGCCCCTATGTACAAGAATATAACTACTATAATACTGTCCCCTATGTACAAGAATATAACTATTATAATACTGCCCCTATGTACAAGAATATAACTACTATAATACTGCTCCTATGTACAAGAATATAACTACTATAATACTGCCCCCAATGTACAAGAATATAACTACTATAATACTGCCCCCTATGTACAAGAATATAACTACTATAATACTGCCCCGTATGTACAAGAATGTAACTACTATAATTGTGCCCCTATGTACAAGAATATAACTACTATAATACTGCCCCCTATGTACAAGAATATAACTACTATAATACTGCCTCCTATGTACAAGATTAAAACAACTATAATACTGCCCCCTATGTGCAAGAATATAACTACTATGATACTGCTCCTATATACAAAAATATAACTACTATAATATTACCCCCTCTGTACAAGAATATAAATACTATAATACTACCCCCTATGTACAAGAATATAACTACTATAATACTACCCCCTATGTACAAGAATATAACTGCTATAATACTGCCCCCTATGTACAAGAATATAACTACTATAATACTGCTCCTATGTAGAAGAATATAACTACTATAATACTGCTTCTATGTACAAGAACATAACTACTATAAGGCCTTAGTCACACGGGCGTTTTTTCACGCGATTTGCGCATCGCATGACGGATGCGCATGCGCAAATCGCGTGACCGGCGCCGAAAAATCGGCCCAAAAATCGCCCGAAAATCTGCTCCTAGCCGCGTTTCATTAGAAACGGGCCGGAGCTGTCCAGCTCATTGCATTCAATGGAGCCGGCAATACAGCGGCTCCATTGAATGCAAGCGCTGCGGGCGTGCGCGGGGTTAATTGTCGGGAAGGGGTTAAATATATAACCCCTTACCTGCAATGCATCCTTAAATGTGAAAAAATAAAAAAAAAGGATGTACTCACCTGCTCCCGGCAGCTGGAGATCCCGGCGGTCGGCCTGCAGTGGGTGTGAAGGAGGTGTGACTCAGGCTTGCCCCTGATTGGCTCAGCGCTGAGCCAATCAGAAGCAAGTCTCAGTCACACCCATTCATGAATTCATGAATGGGTGTGACTGAGCTCAGCCTCTGATTGGCTCAGGCTGAGCCAATCAGGGGCAAGCCTGAGTCACACCTCCTTCACACCCACTGCAGGCCGACCGCCGGGATCTCCAGCTGCCGGGAGCAGGTGAGAACATCCTTTTTTTTTATTTTTTCACATTTAAGGATGCATTGCAGGTAAGGGGTTATATATTTAACCCCTTCCCAACAATTAACCCCGCGCACGCCCGCAGCCCATTGCTTTCAATGGAGCGGCTGTATTGCCGCTCCATTGAATTCAATGGGCAAACATCGTTCTTCTCTGCCACAGCTGTTCCAGCTGTGGCAGAGAAGAATGATTTGTCTTCTATATGTTCTCAATGGGGTCGGCGCTGCTGCCGCCGGCCCCGTTGAGCGCATATAGAGAAGAGAACAGGAATCGCAGATAGGTGCGTTCTGCGATTTCTGTTCTCTAATTTATCGGACGAGCGCATAAAAAGCGCTCATGTGTCCGATACCATTGCAAAGCAATGGTTTTAAAAAGTCGCCGGACGCATGCGCATGCGCAAATCGCGGCAATAAACGCCCGTGTGACTAAGCCCTAATACTGCTCCTGTGTACAAGAATATAACTACTATAATACTGCCCCCCTATGTACAAAAATATAACTACTATAATACTGCTCCCTATGTAGAAGAATATAACTACTATAATACTGCTCCCTATGTGCAAGAATATAATCACTATAATACTGCTCCCTATGTACAAGAATATAACTACTATAATACTGCCTCCTATGTACAAGAATAGAACTACTATAATACTGCTCCCTATGTACAAGAATATAACTACTATAATACTGCCCCTTATGTACAAGAATATAACTACTATAATACTGCCCCTTATGTACAAGAATATAACTACTATAATACTGCCCCTATGTACAAGAATATAACTACTGTAATACTGCTCCCTATATACAAGAATATAAATACTATAATACTGCCCCCTATGTACAAGATTATAACAACTATAATACTGCCCCCTATGTGCAAGAATATAACTACTATGATACTGCTCCTATATACAAAAATATAACTACTATAATATTACCCACTCTGTACAAGAATATAACTACTACAATACTGCTCCCTATGTACAAGAATATAACTACTATAATACTACCCCCTATGTACAAGAATATATCTACTATAATACTACACCCTATGTACAAGACTATAACTACTATAATACTACCCCCTATGTACAAGAATATAACTACTATAATACTACCCCCTATGTACAAGAATATAACTACTATAATACTGCCCCCTATGTACAAGAATATAACTACTATAATACTGTCCCCTATGTAAAAGAATATAACTACTGTAATACTGCCCCCTATGTACAAGAATACAACTACTATAATACTGCTTCTATGTACAAGAATATAACTACTATAATACTGCCCCCTATGTACAAGATTATAACAACTATAATACTGCCCCCTATGTGCAAGAATATAACTACTATGATACTGCTCCTATATACAAAAATATAACTACTATAATATTACCCACTCTGTACAAGAATATAACTACTACAATACTGCTCCCTATGTACAAGAATATAACTACTATAATACTACCCCCTATGTACAAGAATATAACTACTATAATACTACCCCCTATGTACAAGAATATAACTACTATAATACTGCCCCCTATGTACAAGAATATAACTACTATAATACTACACCCTATGTACAAGAATATAACTACTATAATACTACCCCCTATGTACAAGAATATAACTACTATAATACTGCCCCCTATGTACAAGAATATAACTACTATAATACTGTCCCCTATGTAAAAGAATATAACCACTGTAATACTGCCCCCTATGTACAAGAATTCAACTACTATAATACTGCTTCTATGTACAAGAATATAACTACTATAATACTGCTTCGATGTACAAGAATATGACTAATATAATACTGGCTCCTATGTACAAGAATATAACTACTATAATGCTGCCCCCTATGTACAAAAATATAACTACTATAATATTGCCCCCTATGTACAAGAATATAACTACTATAATACTGCCCCCTATGTACAAGAATATAACTACTATAATACTGTTCCTATGTACAAGAATATAACTACTATAATTCTCCCTCTATGTACAAAAATATATCTACTATAATACTGCCCCTATATACAAGAATATGACTAATATAATACTGCCCCTATATACAAGAATATGACTAATATAATACTGCCCCCTATGTACAAGAATATAAATACTATAATACTGCCCCTATGTACAAGAATATAAATACTATAATACTGCCCTCTATATACAAAAATATAACTACTACAATATTGCTCCTATGTACAAGAATAGAACTACTATAATACTGCCCTATGTACAAGAATATAGTAACTATAATACTGCTCCCTATGTACAAGATTATGACTAATATAATACTGGCTCCCATGTACAAGAATATAACTACTATAATACTGCCTCCTATGTACAAGAATATAAATACTATAATACTGCCCCTATATACAAGAATATAACTACTATAATACTGCCTCTATGTACAAGTATATAACTACTATAATTATGCCCCTTATGTACAAGAATATAACTACTATAATACGGCTTCTATGTACAAGAATATAACTACTATAATACTGCCCTTTTTTGTACAAGAATATAACTACTATAATACTGCTCCCTATGTACAAGAATATAACTACTATAATACTGCCCCCTGTGTACAAGAATATAACTACTATAATACTGCCCCCCTATGTACAAGAATATAACTACTATAATACTGCTCCATATGTACAAGAATATAACTACTATAATACTGCTCTATGTACAAGAATATAACTACTATAATACTGCCCCCTATGTACAAGAATATAACTACAATAATACTGCCCTATATGTACAAGAATATAACTACTATAATACTGTCCCCTATGTACAAGAATATAACTACTATAATACTGCTTCTATGTACAAGAACATAACTACTATAAGGCCTTAGTCAGACGGGCGTTTTTTGCCGCGATTTGCGGATCGCATGACGGATGCGCATCCGCAAATCGCGTGACCGGTGCGCGCAAGTCGCCCGCAAATCGCCCGAAAATCTGCTCCTAGCCGCGTTTCATTAGAAACGGGCCGGAGCTGTCCAGCGCATTGCATTCAATGGAGACGGCAATACAGCCGTCTCCATTGAAAGCAATGCGCTGCGGGCGAGCCCGGGATGAATTGTCGGTAAGGGCTTAAATATATAAGCCCTTACCTGCAATCCATCCTAAAATGTGTTAAAATAAAAAAAAATTGCATTCTCACCTTCTGCCTGCAGCTCCGGGCAGCCGTCCTGCAGTGGGTGTGAAGGGGGTGTGAGTCAGACCTGCCCCCTGATTGGCTCAGCGCTGAGCCAATCAGAAGCATGCCTCACTCACACCCATTCATTAATTCATGAATGGATGTGAGTCAGACCTGCCCCTGATTGGCTCAGCGCTGAGAGGCAGCAGTCACTCACCCATTCATGAATTCATGAATGGGTGTGTGAGTGAAACCGGCCTCTGATTGGTCAGGCTGTGACCAATCAGAGCAGATCATTCAGCAGGCGGGGATTTTAAAGCCCCGCCGGCTGAATAGTGCCGAGAAGCAGTTCAGGAGAACTGACAGCGGCAGCGGCTGGACTCCGGCTGCAGCGGAAAGGTGAGTATACAATTTTTTTTTATTTTAACACATTTTAGCATGAATTGCAGGGAAGGGTTTATATATTTAAGCCCTTCCCGACAATTAACCCCGCGCACGCCGGCAGCCCATTGCTTTCAATGGAGCGGCTGTATTGCCGCTCCATTGAATTCAATGGGCAAACATCGTTCTTCTCTGCCACAGCTGTTACAGCTGTGGCAGAGAAGAATGATTTGTCTTCTATATGTTCTCAATGGGGTCGGCGCTGCTGCCGCCGGCCCCATTGAGCGCATATACAGAAGCGAACAGGAATCGCAGATCGCAGATAGGTGCGATCTGCGATTTTTTGTTCTATAATTTTTCGGACGAGCGCATAAAAAGCGCTCATGTGTCCGATGCCATTGCAAAGCAATGGTTTTAAAAAATCGCCGGACGCATGCGCATGCGCAAATCGCGGCAAAAAACGCCCGTCTGACTAAGCCCTTATACTGCTCCTGTGTACAAGAATATAACTACTATAATACTGCCCCCCTATGTACAAGAATATAACTACTATAATACTGCTCCCTATGTACAAGAATGTAAAGAATATAACTACTATAATACTGCCCCCTATGTACAAGAGTATAACAACTATAATACTGCCCCTATGTACAAGAATATAACTACTATAATACTGCCCCTATTTACAAGAATATAACTACTATAATACTGCCCCCTGTGTGCAAGAATATAACTACTATAATACTGCCCCCTATGTACAAGAATATAACTACTATAATACTGCCCCCTATGTACAAGAATATAACTACTATAATACTGCCCCCTATGTACAAGAATATAACTACTATAATACTGCCCCCTATGTACAAGAATATAACTACTATAATACTGCCCCCTATGTACAAGAATATAACTACTATAATACTGCCCTCTATGAACAAGAATATAACTACTATAATACTGCCCCTATGTACAAGAATATAACTACTATAATACTGTCCCCTATGTACAAGAATATAACTACTATAATACTGCCCCTATGTACAAGAATATAACTACTATAATACTGTCCCCTATGTACAAGAATATAACTATTATAATACTGCCCCTATGTACAAGAATATAACTACTATAATACTGCTCCTATGTACAAGAATATAACTACTATAATACTGCCCCCAATGTACAAGAATATAACTACTATAATACTGCCCCCTATGTACAAGAATATAACTACTATAATACTGCCCCGTATGTACAAGAATGTAACTACTATAATTGTGCCCCTATGTACAAGAATATAACTACTATAATACTGCCCCCTATGTACAAGAATATAACTACTATAATACTGCCTCCTATGTACAAGATTAAAACAACTATAATACTGCCCCCTATGTGCAAGAATATAACTACTATGATACTGCTCCTATATACAAAAATATAACTACTATAATATTACCCCCTCTGTACAAGAATATAAATACTATAATACTACCCCCTATGTACAAGAATATAACTACTATAATACTACCCCCTATGTACA
This sequence comes from Eleutherodactylus coqui, assembly GCF_035609145.1. NCBI lineage: Eukaryota > Metazoa > Chordata > Amphibia > Anura > Eleutherodactylidae > Eleutherodactylus > Eleutherodactylus coqui. The sequence goes on along the minus strand of NC_089839.1, from coordinate 23,451,904 downwards.
AGAATATAACTGCTATAATACTGCCCCCTATGTACAAGAATATAACTACTATAATACTGCTCCTATGTAGAAGAATATAACTACTATAATACTGCTTCTATGTACAAGAACATAACTACTATAAGGCCTTAGTCACACGGGCGTTTTTTCACGCGATTTGCGCATCGCATGACGGATGCGCATGCGCAAATCGCGTGACCGGCGCCGAAAAATCGGCCCAAAAATCGCCCGAAAATCTGCTCCTAGCCGCGTTTCATTAGAAACGGGCCGGAGCTGTCCAGCTCATTGCATTCAATGGAGCCGGCAATACAGCGGCTCCATTGAATGCAAGCGCTGCGGGCGTGCGCGGGGTTAATTGTCGGGAAGGGGTTAAATATATAACCCCTTACCTGCAATGCATCCTTAAATGTGAAAAAATAAAAAAAAAGGATGTACTCACCTGCTCCCGGCAGCTGGAGATCCCGGCGGTCGGCCTGCAGTGGGTGTGAAGGAGGTGTGACTCAGGCTTGCCCCTGATTGGCTCAGCGCTGAGCCAATCAGAAGCAAGTCTCAGTCACACCCATTCATGAATTCATGAATGGGTGTGACTGAGCTCAGCCTCTGATTGGCTCAGGCTGAGCCAATCAGGGGCAAGCCTGAGTCACACCTCCTTCACACCCACTGCAGGCCGACCGCCGGGATCTCCAGCTGCCGGGAGCAGGTGAGAACATCCTTTTTTTTTATTTTTTCACATTTAAGGATGCATTGCAGGTAAGGGGTTATATATTTAACCCCTTCCCAACAATTAACCCCGCGCACGCCCGCAGCCCATTGCTTTCAATGGAGCGGCTGTATTGCCGCTCCATTGAATTCAATGGGCAAACATCGTTCTTCTCTGCCACAGCTGTTCCAGCTGTGGCAGAGAAGAATGATTTGTCTTCTATATGTTCTCAATGGGGTCGGCGCTGCTGCCGCCGGCCCCGTTGAGCGCATATAGAGAAGAGAACAGGAATCGCAGATAGGTGCGTTCTGCGATTTCTGTTCTCTAATTTATCGGACGAGCGCATAAAAAGCGCTCATGTGTCCGATACCATTGCAAAGCAATGGTTTTAAAAAGTCGCCGGACGCATGCGCATGCGCAAATCGCGGCAATAAACGCCCGTGTGACTAAGCCCTAATACTGCTCCTGTGTACAAGAATATAACTACTATAATACTGCCCCCCTATGTACAAAAATATAACTACTATAATACTGCTCCCTATGTAGAAGAATATAACTACTATAATACTGCTCCCTATGTGCAAGAATATAATCACTATAATACTGCTCCCTATGTACAAGAATATAACTACTATAATACTGCCTCCTATGTACAAGAATAGAACTACTATAATACTGCTCCCTATGTACAAGAATATAACTACTATAATACTGCCCCTTATGTACAAGAATATAACTACTATAATACTGCCCCTTATGTACAAGAATATAACTACTATAATACTGCCCCTATGTACAAGAATATAACTACTGTAATACTGCTCCCTATATACAAGAATATAAATACTATAATACTGCCCCCTATGTACAAGATTATAACAACTATAATACTGCCCCCTATGTGCAAGAATATAACTACTATGATACTGCTCCTATATACAAAAATATAACTACTATAATATTACCCACTCTGTACAAGAATATAACTACTACAATACTGCTCCCTATGTACAAGAATATAACTACTATAATACTACCCCCTATGTACAAGAATATATCTACTATAATACTACACCCTATGTACAAGACTATAACTACTATAATACTACCCCCTATGTACAAGAATATAACTACTATAATACTACCCCCTATGTACAAGAATATAACTACTATAATACTGCCCCCTATGTACAAGAATATAACTACTATAATACTGTCCCCTATGTAAAAGAATATAACTACTGTAATACTGCCCCCTATGTACAAGAATACAACTACTATAATACTGCTTCTATGTACAAGAATATAACTACTATAATACTGCCCCCTATGTACAAGATTATAACAACTATAATACTGCCCCCTATGTGCAAGAATATAACTACTATGATACTGCTCCTATATACAAAAATATAACTACTATAATATTACCCACTCTGTACAAGAATATAACTACTACAATACTGCTCCCTATGTACAAGAATATAACTACTATAATACTACCCCCTATGTACAAGAATATAACTACTATAATACTACCCCCTATGTACAAGAATATAACTACTATAATACTGCCCCCTATGTACAAGAATATAACTACTATAATACTACACCCTATGTACAAGAATATAACTACTATAATACTACCCCCTATGTACAAGAATATAACTACTATAATACTGCCCCCTATGTACAAGAATATAACTACTATAATACTGTCCCCTATGTAAAAGAATATAACCACTGTAATACTGCCCCCTATGTACAAGAATTCAACTACTATAATACTGCTTCTATGTACAAGAATATAACTACTATAATACTGCTTCGATGTACAAGAATATGACTAATATAATACTGGCTCCTATGTACAAGAATATAACTACTATAATGCTGCCCCCTATGTACAAAAATATAACTACTATAATATTGCCCCCTATGTACAAGAATATAACTACTATAATACTGCCCCCTATGTACAAGAATATAACTACTATAATACTGTTCCTATGTACAAGAATATAACTACTATAATTCTCCCTCTATGTACAAAAATATATCTACTATAATACTGCCCCTATATACAAGAATATGACTAATATAATACTGCCCCTATATACAAGAATATGACTAATATAATACTGCCCCCTATGTACAAGAATATAAATACTATAATACTGCCCCTATGTACAAGAATATAAATACTATAATACTGCCCTCTATATACAAAAATATAACTACTACAATATTGCTCCTATGTACAAGAATAGAACTACTATAATACTGCCCTATGTACAAGAATATAGTAACTATAATACTGCTCCCTATGTACAAGATTATGACTAATATAATACTGGCTCCCATGTACAAGAATATAACTACTATAATACTGCCTCCTATGTACAAGAATATAAATACTATAATACTGCCCCTATATACAAGAATATAACTACTATAATACTGCCTCTATGTACAAGTATATAACTACTATAATTATGCCCCTTATGTACAAGAATATAACTACTATAATACGGCTTCTATGTACAAGAATATAACTACTATAATACTGCCCTTTTTTGTACAAGAATATAACTACTATAATACTGCTCCCTATGTACAAGAATATAACTACTATAATACTGCCCCCTGTGTACAAGAATATAACTACTATAATACTGCCCCCCTATGTACAAGAATATAACTACTATAATACTGCTCCATATGTACAAGAATATAACTACTATAATACTGCTCTATGTACAAGAATATAACTACTATAATACTGCCCCCTATGTACAAGAATATAACTACAATAATACTGCCCTATATGTACAAGAATATAACTACTATAATACTGTCCCCTATGTACAAGAATATAACTACTATAATACTGCTTCTATGTACAAGAACATAACTACTATAAGGCCTTAGTCAGACGGGCGTTTTTTGCCGCGATTTGCGGATCGCATGACGGATGCGCATCCGCAAATCGCGTGACCGGTGCGCGCAAGTCGCCCGCAAATCGCCCGAAAATCTGCTCCTAGCCGCGTTTCATTAGAAACGGGCCGGAGCTGTCCAGCGCATTGCATTCAATGGAGACGGCAATACAGCCGTCTCCATTGAAAGCAATGCGCTGCGGGCGAGCCCGGGATGAATTGTCGGTAAGGGCTTAAATATATAAGCCCTTACCTGCAATCCATCCTAAAATGTGTTAAAATAAAAAAAAATTGCATTCTCACCTTCTGCCTGCAGCTCCGGGCAGCCGTCCTGCAGTGGGTGTGAAGGGGGTGTGAGTCAGACCTGCCCCCTGATTGGCTCAGCGCTGAGCCAATCAGAAGCATGCCTCACTCACACCCATTCATTAATTCATGAATGGATGTGAGTCAGACCTGCCCCTGATTGGCTCAGCGCTGAGAGGCAGCAGTCACTCACCCATTCATGAATTCATGAATGGGTGTGTGAGTGAAACCGGCCTCTGATTGGTCAGGCTGTGACCAATCAGAGCAGATCATTCAGCAGGCGGGGATTTTAAAGCCCCGCCGGCTGAATAGTGCCGAGAAGCAGTTCAGGAGAACTGACAGCGGCAGCGGCTGGACTCCGGCTGCAGCGGAAAGGTGAGTATACAATTTTTTTTTATTTTAACACATTTTAGCATGAATTGCAGGGAAGGGTTTATATATTTAAGCCCTTCCCGACAATTAACCCCGCGCACGCCGGCAGCCCATTGCTTTCAATGGAGCGGCTGTATTGCCGCTCCATTGAATTCAATGGGCAAACATCGTTCTTCTCTGCCACAGCTGTTACAGCTGTGGCAGAGAAGAATGATTTGTCTTCTATATGTTCTCAATGGGGTCGGCGCTGCTGCCGCCGGCCCCATTGAGCGCATATACAGAAGCGAACAGGAATCGCAGATCGCAGATAGGTGCGATCTGCGATTTTTTGTTCTATAATTTTTCGGACGAGCGCATAAAAAGCGCTCATGTGTCCGATGCCATTGCAAAGCAATGGTTTTAAAAAATCGCCGGACGCATGCGCATGCGCAAATCGCGGCAAAAAACGCCCGTCTGACTAAGCCCTTATACTGCTCCTGTGTACAAGAATATAACTACTATAATACTGCCCCCCTATGTACAAGAATATAACTACTATAATACTGCTCCCTATGTACAAGAATGTAAAGAATATAACTACTATAATACTGCCCCCTATGTACAAGAGTATAACAACTATAATACTGCCCCTATGTACAAGAATATAACTACTATAATACTGCCCCTATGTACAAGAATATAACTACTATAATACTGCCCCCCTATGTACAAGAATATAACTACTATAATACTGCTCCCTATGTACAAGAATGTAAAGAATATAACTACTATAATACTGCCCCCTATGTACAAGAGTATAACAACTATAATACTGCCCCTATGTACAAGAATATAACTACTATAATACTGCCCCTATGTACAAGAATATAACTACTATAATACTGCCCTATATGTTCAAGAATATAACTACTATAATACTGCTCTTATGTACATGAATATAACTACTATAATACTGCCCTATATGTACAAGATTATGACTAATATAATACTGCCCCCTATGTACAAGATTATAACAACTATAATACTGCCCCCTATGTGCAAGAATATAACTACTATGATACTGCTCCTATATACAAAAATATAACTACTATAATATTACCCAATCTGTACAAGAATATAACTACTACAATACTGCTCCTATGTACAAGAATATAACTACTATAATACTGCCCTCTATGTACAAGAATATAACTACTATAATGCTACCCCCTATGTACAAGAATATAACTACTATAATACTACCCCCTATGTACAAGAATATAACTACTATAATACTGCCCCCTATGTACAACTATATAACTACTATAATACTGCCCCCTATGTACAAGAATATAACTACTACAATACTGCTCCCTATGTACAAGAATATAACTACTATAATACTGCCCTCTATGTACAAGAATATAACTACTATAATACTACCCCCTATGTACAAGAATATAACTACTATAATACTACCCCCTATGTACAAGAATATAACTACTATAATACTGCCCCCTATGTACAACTATATAACTACTATAATACTGCCCCCTATGTACAAGAATATAACTACTATAATACTGCCCCCTATGTACAAGAATATAACTACTATAATACTGCTCCTATGTACAAGAATATAACTACTATAATACTGTCCCCCATGTACAAGAATATAACTACTATAATACTGCTTCTATGTACAAGAATATAACTACTATAATACTGCTTCGATGTACAAGAATATGACTAATATAATACTGGCTCCTATGTACAAGAATATAACTACTATAATGCTGCCCCCTATGTACACAAATATAACTACTATAATACTGCCCCCTATGTACAAGAATATAACTACTATAATACTGTTCCTATGTACAAGAATATAACTACTATAATTCTGCCCCTATGTACAAAAATATAACTACTATAATACTGCCCCCTATGTACAAGAATATAACTACTATAATACTGTTCCTATGTACAAGAATATAACTACTATAATTCTGCCCCCTATGTACAAGAATATAAATACTATAATACTGCCCTCTATATACAAGAATATAACTACTACAATATTGCTCCTATGTACAAGAATAGAACTACTATAATACTGCCCTATGTACAAGAATATAGCAACTATAATACTGCTCCCTATGTACAAGAATATGACTAATATAATACTGGCTCCCATGTACAAGAATATAACTACTATAATACTGCTCCCTATGTACAAGATTATGACTAATATAATACTGGCTCCCATGTACAAGAATATAACTACTATAATACTGCTCCCTATGTACAAGAATATAACTACTATAATACTGCCCCTTATGTACAAGAATATAAATACCATAATACTGCCCCTATATACAAGAATATACCTATTATAATACTACCCCCTATGTACAGTTATATAACTACTATAATAATGCCTCCTATGTACAACAATATAAGTACTATAATTATGCCCCTTATGTACAAGAATATAACTACTATAATACGGCTTCTATGTACAAGAATATAACTACTATAATACTGCCCTTTTTTGTACAAGAATATAACTAATATTATACTGCTCCCTATGTACAAGAATATAACTACTATAATACTGCCCCCTGTGTACAAGAATATAACTACTATAATACTGCCCCCCTATGTACAAGAATATAACTACTATAATACTGCTCCATATGTACAAAAATATAACTACTATAATACTGGTCTATGTACAAGAATATAACTACTATAATACTGCCCCATGTACAAGAATATAACTACTATAATACTGCCTCCTATGTACAAGAATAGTACTACTATAATACTGCCTCCTATGTACAAGAATATAACTACTGTAATACTGCTCCTATGTACAAGAATATTACTACTATAATACTGCCCCCCATGAACAGGAATATAACTACTATAGTACTCCCTTATAAGTACAAGAATAACGATACTATAATACTGCCTCCTTTGTACAAGAATAAACCTACTATAATACTGCCCTCTATGAACAAGAATATAACTACAATAATACTCCCTTATATGTACAAGAATATAACTACTATAATACTGCCTCCTATGTACAAGAATATAACTACTATGATACTACTCCTATGTACAAGAATATAACTACTATAATACTGCCTCCTATCTACAAGAATATAACTACTATAATACTGCTCCTATGTACAAGAATATAACTACTATAATACTGCCTCCTATCTACAAGAATATAACTACTGTAATACTGCTGCTATGTACAAGAATATAACTACTATAATACTGCCCCCTATGTACAAGTATATAACTACTATAATACTGCCCCCTATGTACAAGAATATAACTACTGTAATACTGCTGCTATGTAGAAGAATATAACTACTATAATACTGCTCCCTATGTACAAGAATATGACTAATATAATACTGGCTCCTATGTACAAGAATATAACTACTATATACTGCCCCCTATGTACAAGAATATAACTACTATAATTCTGCCTCCTATGTACAAGAATATAACTACTATACTACTACCTCCTATGTGCAAAAATATAACTACTATAATACTGCCCCCTATGTACAAGAATATAACTATTATAATACTGCCCCTATGTACAAGAATATAACTACTATAATACTGCCTCCTATGTACAAGAATATAACTACCATAATACTGCCCTCTACGTACAAAAATATAACTACTATAATACTGCTCCCTATGTACAAGAATATAACTACTATAATACTGCCTCCTATGTACAAGAATATAACTACTATAATACTGCTTCCTATGTACAAGAATATAACTACTATAATACTGCTCCTATGTACAAGAATATAACTGCTATAATACTGCCCCCTATGTACAAGAATATAACTACTATAATACTGCTTCCTATGTACAAGAATATAACTACTATAATACTGCTCCTATGTACAAGAATATAACTACTATAATACTGCCCTCTATGTACAAGAATATAACTACTATAATACTGCCCCTATGTACAAGAATATAACTACTATAATACAGCCACCTATGTACAAGAATATAACTACTATAATACTGCTCCTATGTACTAGAATATAACTACTATAATACTGCTCCTATGTACAAGAATATAACTACTATAATACTGCCTCCTGTGTACGAGAATATAACTACTATAATACTGCCCCCTATGTACAAGAATATAACTACTATAATACTGCCTCCTATGTACAAGAATTTAACTACCATAATACTGTCCTCTACGTACAAAAATATAACTACTATAATACTGCCCCCTATGTACAAGAATATAACTACTATAATAGTGCCCCTATGTGCAAGAATATAATTACTATAATACTACCCCCTATGTACAAGAATATAACTACTATAATACTTTTCTTATGTACAAGAATATAACTACTATAATTCTGCCCCTATGTACAAAAATATAACTACTATAATACTGCCCCTATATGCAAGAATATGACTAATATAATACTGGCTCCTATGTACAAGAATATAACTACTATAGTACTGCCTCCTATGTACAAGAATATAAATACTATAATACTGCCCCCTATGTACAAGAATATAACTACTATAATACTGCCTCCTATGTACAAGAATATAAATACTATAATACTGCCCTCTATATACAAGAATATAACTACTACAATATTGCTCCTATGTACAAGAATAGAACTACTATAATACTGCCCTATGTACAAGAATATAGCAACTATAATACTGCTCCCTATGTACAAGATTATGACTAATATAATACTGGCTCCCATGTGCAAGAATATAACTACTATAATATTGCCTCCTATGTACAAGAATATAAATACTATAATACTGCCCCTATATACAAGAATATACCTACTATAATACTGCCTCTATGTACAAGTATATAACTACTATAATAATGCCTCCTATGTACAACAATATAACTACTATAATTATGCCCCTTATGTACAAGAATATAACTACTATAATACGGCTTCTATGTACAAGAATATAACTACTATAACACTGCTCCCTATGTACAAGAATATAACTACTATAATACTGCCCTTTTTTGTACAAGAATATAACTACTATAATACTGCTCCCTATGTACAAGAATATAACTACTATAATACTGCCCCCTGTGTACAAGAATATAACTACTATAATACTGCCCCCCTATGTACAAGAATATAACTACTATAATACTGCTCCATATGTACAAGAATATAACTACTATAATACTACTCTATGTACAAGAATATAACTACTATAATACTGCCCCTATGTACAAGAATATAACTACTATAATACTGCTCCTATGTACAAGAATATAACTACTATAATACTGCTCCCTATCTAAAAGAATAAACCTACTATAATTCTGCCCCCTATGTACAAGAATATAACTACTATAATACTGCCTCCTATGTACAAGAATTTAACTACCATAATACTGTCCTCTACGTACAAAAATATAACTACTATAATACTGCCCCCTATGTACAAGAATATAACTACTATAATAGTGCCCCTATGTGCAAGAATATAACTACTATAATACTACCCCCTATGTACAAGAATATAACTACTATAATACTTTTCCTATGTACAAGAATATAACTACTATAATTCTGCCCCTATGTACAAAAATATAACTACTATAATACTGCCCCCTATGTACAAGAATATAACTACTATAATACTGCTCCTATGTACAAGAATATAACTACTATAGTACTGCCTCCTATGTACAAGAATATAAATACTATAATACTGCCCCCCTATGTACAAGAATATAACTACTATAATACTGCTCCATATGTACAAGAATATAACTACTATAATACTACTCTATGTACAAGAATATAACTACTATAATACTGCCCCTATGTACAAGAATATAACTACTATAATACTGCTCCTATGTACAAGAATATAACTACTATAATACTGCTCCCTATCTAAAAGAATAAACCTACTATAATACTGCCCCCTATGTACAAGAATATAACTACTATAATACTGCCTCCTATGTACAAGAATTTAACTACCATAATACTGTCCTCTACGTACAAAAATATAACTACTATAATACTGCCCCCTATGTACAAGAATATAACTACTATAATAGTGCCCCCTATGTACAAGAATATAACTACTATAATACTACCCCCTATGTACAAGAATATAACTACTATAATACTTTTCCTATGTACAAGAATATAACTACTATAATTCTGCCCCTATGTACAAAAATATAACTACTATAATACTGCCCCTATATACAAGAATATGACTAATATAATACTGGCTCCTATGTACAAGAATATAACTACTATAGTACTGCCTCCTATGTACAAGAATATAAATACTATAATACTGCCCCCTATGTACAAGAATATAACTACTATAATACTGCCTCCTATGTACAAGAATATAAATACTATAATACTGCCCTCTATATACAAGAATATAACTACTACAATATTGCTCCTATGTACAAGAATAGAACTACTATAATACTGCCCTATGTACAAGAATATAGCAACTATAATACTGCTCCCTATGTACAAGATTATGACTAATATAATACTGGCTCCCATGTGCAAGAATATAACTACTATAATATTGCCTCCTATGTACAAGAATATAAATACTATAATACTGCCCCTATATACAAGAATATACCTACTATAATACTGCCTCTATGTACAAGTATATAACTACTATAATAATGCCTCCTATGTACAACAATATAACTACTATAATTATGCCCCTTATGTACAAGAATATAACTACTATAATACGGCTTCTATGTACAAGAATATAACTACTATAACACTGCTCCCTATGTACAAGAATATAACTACTATAATACTGCCCTTTTTTGTACAAGAATATAACTACTATAATACTGCTCCCTATGTACAAGAATATAACTACTATAATACTGCCCCCTGTGTACAAGAATATAACTACTATAATACTGCCCCCCTATGTACAAGAATATAACTACTATAATACTGCTCCATATGTACAAGAATATAACTACTATAATACTACTCTATGTACAAGAATATAACTACTATAATACTGCCCCTATGTACAAGAATATAACTACTATAATACTGCTCCTATGTACAAGAATATAACTACTATAATACTGCTCCCTATCTAAAAGAATAAACCTACTATAATACTGCCCCCTATGTACAAGAATATAACTACTATAATACTGCCTACTATGTACAAGAATAGTACTACTATAATACTGCCTCCTATGTACAAGAATATAACTACTGTAATACTGCTCCTATGTACAAGAATATAACTACTATAATACTGCTCCCTATGTGCAAGAATAAACCTACTATAATACTGCCCCCTATGTACAAGAATATAACTACTATAATACTGCCTACTATGTACAAGAATATTACTACTATAATACTGCCTCCTATGTACAAGAATATAACTACTATAATACTGCTCCTATGTACAAGAATATTACTACTATAATACTGCCCCCCATGAACAGGAATATAACTACTATAGTACTCCCTTATAAGTACAAGAATAACGATACTATAATACTGCCTCCTTTGTACAAGAATAAACCTACTATAATACTGCCCTCTATGAACAAGAATATAACTACTATAATACTGCCTCCTATGTACAAGAATATAACTACTATAATACTACTCCTATGTACAAGAATATAACTACTATAATACTGCCCCCTATCTACAAGAATATAACTACTATAATACTGCTCCTATGTACAAGAATATAACTACTATAATGCTGCCTCCTATCTACAAGAATATAACTACTGTAATACTGCTGCTATGTACAAGAATATAACTACTATAATACTGCCCCCTATGTACAAGAATACAACTACTATAATACTGCTCCTATGTACAAGAATATAACTACTGTAATACTGCTGCTATGTAGAAGAATATAACTACTATAATACTGCCTCCTATGTACAAGAATATGACTAATATAATACTGGCTCCTATGTACAAGAATATATTTACTATAAACTGCCCCCTATGTACAAGAATATAACTACTATAATTCTGCCTCCTATGTACAAGAATATAACTACTATAATACTGCCCCCTATGTACAAGAATATAACTACTATAATACTGCCCCCTATGTACAAGAATATAATTACTATAATACTGCCCCCTATGTACAAGAATATAACTACAATAATACTGCTCCCTATGTACAAGAATATAACTACTATAATACTAACTCCTATGTACAAAAATATAACTACTATAATACTGCCCCCTATGTACAAGAATATAACTATTATAATACTGCTCCTATGTACTAGAATATAACTACTATAATACTAACTCCTATGTACAAAAATATAACTACTATAATACTGCCCCCTATGTACAAGAATATAACTATTATAATACTGCCCCTATGTACAAGAATATAACTACTATAATACTGCCTCCTATATACAAGAATATAACTACCATAATACTGCCCTCTACGTACAAAAATATAACTACTATAATACTGCCCCCTATGTAGAAGAATATAACTATTATAATACTGCTCCTATGTACAAGAATATAAATACTATAATACTGCTCCCTATGTACAAGAATATAACTACTATAATACTGCCCCCTATGTACAAGAATATAACTATTATAATACTGCCCCTATGTACAAGAATATAACTACTATAATACTGTCCCCCTATGTACAAGAATATACCTACTATAATACTACCCCCTATGTACAAGAATATAACTACTATAATACTGCCTCCTATATACAAGAATATAACTACTATAATACTGCCCTCTACGTACAAAAATATAACTACTATAATACTGCCCCTATGTCCAAGAATATAACTACTACAATACTGCTACTATGTGCAAGAATATAACCACTATAATACTGCCTCCTATGTACAAGAATATAACTACTATAAACTGCCCTCTATATATAAGAATATAACTACTATAATACTGCCCCCTATGTACAAGAATATAACTACTATAATACTGCTCGTATGTATAAGATTATAACTGCTATAACATTGCTCCCTCATACAACAATATAACTACTCTGCTGTGTAAGAGCTGGTGCCTGGCTATCCTCTGACAGCCAATCACCAGGTCTCCCTGCCATAGAGACCATCGTCCGGCTTCTGACAAGCCGATGGTCTCCGTGGCAACCTGTAAGCAAAGCAGTGCAGGAGTTTAAAAAAAAGAAGACAGAGATTGCAGGCAGATCAGTAATATCTTCTTGCTCCTTTTTTTTTTTTTTAAAGTCCTGCACAGTTCTATGAGGGACTGTGCAGGCAGAGCACACTGCCACAGCTTATGGCAAGGTGCTCTGCAGCTCCCATAGTGAAACATAGCCCGGAAACCTTCCCAGCTATATCACTATGTGCAGTGGAGCTCGTCCTAGAAAATTTCTGGGCGTGACACTCAAGGGGCTAATAGGTTTGCCTTCCCCCCCATCGTCTTCTATGATTTCTCCTGCATTATTTGTTAAAGGGCTAGTGCTCTCAGTGCAAATCCTTGCTGTTAATATAATTGAAGAATAGTTTTGGGTTGTTATTGCTCTCTTTGGCAATCAGTCTTTCTGCCTCCTCCTTGGCAATTTTGATCTTATCTTTGCATAATTTGTTCTTTTCCCTGTACGATTTTAGCGCTTCTTCGCTGCCTTCTTGTTTTAGGAGTTTACACACTTTCTTTTTTTCCTTTATTGCCCCCCTTACCGTCTCATCGAGCCACAATGGTTTCCTTTTAGGCCCCCTGTCCACGACCGTGAATTCTTCAGCTGTAAATCGCCGGCGTATCACACAGGCTGAAGCTTTCCACAGCGTTGCTATGGAAAGTGCCGGCCCCGTGTCCACGAGCGGAGTATCATTGCGATTATCCGCTCGCAGTTGGCAATTCACAGCATGCTGCAAATTGCACTGATTCTCCGCGGTCAGCCTATCTATTAGATTAGGCTGACCGGTGGAGAAATGTGTGTGGCTCTTGCTCCCATGCGGCGGCGGAGATCTGCAGCGGGACTTTGCAACGCCCGTGGACAACCAGCCTTACTTGTAGTTCTTTTATTTTTAAAGGGAATGAACTGCTCACATGACGTCATTAGGATCCTTTTAAACTCCTCCCATTTGTCCTCTGTACTGATATTTTTGAGGATGTTGTCCCAATTAATGTTACCGATGGTAGTTCTAAGCTCATCAAATTTTGCTTTACTAAAGTTTAGTTTATTTGTCGCTCCCTGATAAGGCTTCTTATTAAATGACAGATGGAAGTTGATTATATTTGTGGTCACTGTCCCCAAGTGCCCCTCAACCTGCACCCCCATTATTCGGTCTGGTTTGTTAGTTAATACTAAGTCCAGAGTGGCCCATAATAAGTCCAGAGTTTATTGTGCAGGGAAGGAAAGGAGGTTAGCTGTGTCCATCACCTATAGCCTTCTGTCAGAGCGTGCCGTGCACTGTGTAAGGCTGGGGAGGAGGTACGGTGTGTTCATTGCCTATAGATTTCTATAGAAGCGTGTTCTGAGCATGTTCTATGATCTCTACTGGATATTGAGGAGATTAGCTGTGACCATTTACCATAGACTTCTACAGGAGAGTACTGTGGCTTTGCTCTGTGACCCGTGCAGGGAGGGGAGGAGGTGAACTGTGATATCATATATTGCAAATGATGGGTCCTCCTGCGTTATCTATATATATAGGTGTCACCTCTCAGTGTTGTTCTGTCTGTGATGATAATGAGAAGACTGCTGGGAAGTTTTCGCTACAGAACAGGAAGTGTTAGAAAAGTATTACGCCTAGTGGTCGGTGTGAGAACTACAGGATGTTAGAATTCTTCTGAACAGAAAATCAATTGCCAGATTGGAGTCCGGAAGGACGTTTTTTCCTTAAATGAGGAAAATTGGCTTCTACCTTATTGCGGTTTTCTTGCCTTCCTCTGGATCAACATTGGGGGGGGGGGGGGGGGGGAGGGTTAGGGGCTGAACTGGATGCACATGTGTCTTTTTTCGGCTTTACAGACTATATTACTATGTATATGAGATTGTGGCATAAAGAGTAAATAAAGAGAAAATTCTAGAAAGAAAACCCTGATGTCTACAGTTTCATTTCCTGACATCTCTGTATCCATTTTTGCTCAGGACATTATAAGGAATTATAAGATGGGGTCGGCCATTCTGGGGAATGAGAGTAAAACGGAGACCTGGAACTTCGCTGGATCTTTCTTCTTCGCTGTGACGGCCATAACGACCATCGGTGAGCTCTGATATCAGTATGTGTGCGGGAATCTTTACTCTGTCTTACATTTCTGACTGTACAATGCAGCTTGCAGCGAGATAAAATCTTGCTGACAGCCGTCTGCGCCTTATCGTCCAGGGGCAGGGGGTCTGACAGGTGCAGAGACCCCTGACTGTTGCCTTAATGATCTGGCAGTGGGCTGATTGATCATCTGTAGGCAAACATACTGCGGCGGCACAGCCCTCCCTCTACCTGCAGGAGCCTCTCCAGCAGATAACACTGGAGGTCACTCCCATATCTCCCTAGGGGTACAGGTGTAACACAGGGACAGACAGTAGTAGCAGCAGTGACTGGCTCTGTTATGGGTCTCAGTATTCTGAGATGTGGTGATCTGAGTGCAGCTGCAGTGATCTCTTTCTCCACTAGGTGGCAGCATTTCACTGTCTGTAATCAGTGCTGCGAGTTGTATTGGCAGTGGAAGGGCAGCACTTGCACAGATGCATCAACGCTGGCGCTCCCTAGACCAAAATCCTGCTAAAACATATCAGGTGAGCGCTGCCAGATCACTACGATGAAGCGTATTCCCGTGATGTGCGGCGGTGGAGATGGAAGTGCCAGACTGAATTTATTGCAGATACTCTCCACCCGCAGAGAACTGGGGGTCTACACTATGTGAGCGCTACTACAGCATAAGTATGTGCCCCCCAAAATCCACTGTGTATCCAGCACCCATCGCTACATCTGTGTATCCCAGGATCCTTTACAACTACTTGCACACCCCTCCAGCCTTATATACAGGGTGTAGTAAAAAAGCCGGAGCCAGCGCCGTAGCTCCGTCCTGGTGGCCTATACTGAAAAAAATAGTGTATTTGAATACAAGACATGAGTGCGCTGCATGATGGTGCGGCGCACGGACCCCTGGGGGCCCCGGAACATAGATTGCAGTTTTGTGTTGTGGCCCCTGTAAGAGATGGAGAGCAAAACCCAATCGCAAAGTTAACGAGTAGCATGCGAGGAGCAGAAATCTGCTTTCTACGTTCCTCTAAGTCCCGTGGGACCGCTGCTGGAAGTGACCTCCTCCTGCTACTATACATGCATGAAGCATACGGCCGAGCGTAAAAATGCATAGGGTTGTGTATGAACCCGTCCAGAGACCCTACGTACAGCGTGTAATTGTATCATGTATGACCGCACACAGATAGCCGCAGTACCGCTTTTTTTGTTTGTATTTCCGGCTTCTTGTTTCCTCTTTGTTACTTTCTGCCTCCTGGATACAATGTAACGCCTCTTGCTCTGGCCTGACAGGTTACGGGAACCTGAGCCCCAACACTGTGGGCGGACGCATCTTCTGCGTCTTCTTTGCACTGTTTGGGATTCCACTAAACCTGATTCTGCTGAAGCGTATTGGCCAGAGGATGCTGGGCCTGGTGCACCAATTCGCTGACTTCCTGGGGAGGAAGATTGGTCGACAGGTGAGAGCAGACGGAAGACATTTTTAACGTGTTTGTACTTGGGCAGAATGCAGCTCTGGAGTATAATGCAGGATGTAACTCAGGAGCAGTACAGGAAAAGTAATGTATGTACGCAGTGACTCCACCAGCAGAATAGTGATTGCAGCTCTGGGGTATAATACAGGATGTAACTCAGGATCAGTACAGGATAAGTAATGTATATATAGAGTGACTCCACCAGCAGAATAGTGAGTGCAGCTCTGGAGTATAATACAGGATGTATCTCAGGATCAGTACAGGATAAGTAATGTATGTACACAGTGACTCCACCAGTAGAATAGTGAGTGCAGCTCTAGAGTATAATACAGGGTGTAACTCAGGATCAGTACAGGATAAGTAATGTGTGTATACAGTGACTCCACCAGCAGAATAGTGAGTGCAGCTCTGGAGTATAATACAGGATGCAACTCAGGATCAGTACAGGATAAGTAATGTATGTACACAGTGACTCCACCAGCAGAATAGTGAGTGCAGCTCTGCAGTATAATACAGGATGTAACTCAGGATCAGCACAGGATAAGTAATGTATGTACACAGTGACTCCACCAGCAGAAGAGTGAGTGCAGCTCTGGAGTATAATACAGGATGTAACTCAGGATCAGTACAGGATAAGTAATGTATGTACACAGTGACTCCACCAGCAGAATAGTGAGTGCAGCTCTGGAGTATAATACAGGGTGTAACTCCGGATCAGTACAGCATCAGTTTTCTGATATGGACCTCCTCCACACCCCCTACTTCCCTCACACAGTCACAGAGTTGGATGATACAATTCTGTCTTCCTCTACTTGTAGCCCCCACTTAGAGGAGCTGACTTTGGCGCTGTCCTTGTATCCAGCAGTACATAAGCTCCCCTGTCTTGTCTATTGATATTTAGCATGACGAGACGATTGTTGATTTCTCACAGAACGGCCCCCTGACCCCTCTTCTCGTAGTCTGTATAGTTTATAGTGCCGCCGCATTAGGCTGCTCTGGATTTATGATGTCATTGTCTCAGCGTCACAAATTGATGTTTTTCTCCTCATTCATAATAGAAAACAGCGAAGTTCGTCTCTAGCGCTGGCGCCCTGCTGGTTGGCCTTCTGCTGTTCTTCTTCCTCCCCCCCATCCTCTTCCGGACAATGGAGGGCTGGACGTATGAAGAGGGCTTCTACTACGCCTTCATCACCCTCAGTACCATTGGTTTTGGAGACTACGTCATCGGTGAGTATGGGGGACTTGACGTAGCAGAGGTGAATGTGCGGCTTGTTTAGCGCTCGACTAATGTAGTGGCGAAGGGGTAAAATTGAGGACTTCCCGGAAATAAAGGTCGTCTACAACTCCTGTCCCAGATGTGGATCCAGACTGTAGGCTGGCAGAAATGTGTTTCCGCATGGGTGTCACCGTATATTCGTGATATCATTGCGAGCCACAACTTCAGTATTTCCTTATGTGACCGATCTGGAGACCATCATGGAAAATTCCTTATTTTATGCTTAGGGTTATGTTTTTTTTTAGGTGTATTTGCAAAAAAGTGAACTTTCTGTGTCGGAAAGTGAGGATTTTGCACAAAAAGCCTTAGCTGTGATGTAAATAAGCCCCTCGGTTCTCCTTAAGTCTCCTGGCTCCTAATGTCTAAGTATTTAGCATTAGCACGAGGACACGGCATTGTTTGATCGCTTACCTGTTAATGAAGTCTCAGGAAGCTCCTTCAGCTAGGAGCAGAGTTCTCCCAGACGTTCAGGCACCGACAGTCAAAATTAAAGGACAATTTGCTAATAAAGATTCTTGGTTGTGTGAAGGTCCCGGCCCGATATGAATTATATTTTCAGAATCAGGAGGGCCAGCTGAACAAAACGCACCTAGACACATTGAGGTCCGAAGCCCAGAACACCCCTAAACTGCGTTCTTCACGTACCTGGACATAATTTACGAGTCATGCTTAGTATCGTTAGATAAAATCATGAACGGAAATATGCCGGCCCCAAATTCCCGATCGGAGGATCTTCTGCGAAGATATGGGAAAAATGGGGAATTATGAGTTTTCCACAAGGGATGCATAGCCTCACCCCAACCCTCCTGAATGACATCAGAGGAGGCTGGGGAAGGTGTGTTCTGAGGGTTCCTTTATAATTCGGGGCTCCACAGACCACTGTGGTCAGACTTCAGCGATACGCCTTGGTGTAAGGCTGCTCCCATTACTTGAGTGACTCTGCAAATCTGGTATCTTTAGTTTATTTTTATCCTTGTGATCTGGAATATGATTTCTCCAGCAGGCTTTGGGGTATTTTGTCGCTTTCCGAATTGAGTATCGTGTGCACACATCGACCAGAATCAGACACAAATGCTGGTCTAAAACCGGGAGAGAGTCTCTACCATGTGTAGAGGCTCAGGCTTTTTATTATAACACATGACAACCGCCCTTCAATGGGCGTGCAACAGATTACATCAGTAACATATAAGATTCTCATTCGCTAGATTATACAGAGTCTCCCGCCTCCCTACCCTCCCGTCCTCACGTCCGCCAAGGTATGGACTTTGTATTCTTTAGCATGCAGACAGCCTTAAGGAATTCTGTGTAGTTGACAAATGATTTGTCAACTAGCTTGTGTTTGAAGAGTGGAAGGGGGCTAAGTAAACACACAGGATATACACATAACACTATAGCCCTTAACTCTTAGAGGTTTCTTGTGCAATTTCTATGTACTTAGTCAACATTAGATCAGACATCCTTCACCATCCCATTGTCTACTAAATACTATGATTAGATTGTGTGTCGATCAAACTCCAGAGTTAAAAGTCATTACAACAACAAAATACATTTGGGTTATATTAAACGATAGACATTTTATAAATAATCATCATGTCTATCACAATCCCCCCTTAAAATGTCTATCCTCTAATTTTCTATCTAATTTTCACAGTTTTCTGCGCATGAGCCTATAACTGGAGCGCGTTGAAGGTTCGTTTTAGGGTCTTCAAGGGGGTGTAGGACTTGTCCACTCCTTCTGGGGATGCATCCAGCAAACTCATGGTGGGAGCGGCTTTTCCAGCATCAGTTTCACAGGTCTCTCTGACACAGGGGATAACACAGCAGACTAGAACAGAAAAGGTAACCATCAGTTCACATACAACAGCGACGCCCGTCTGTGCCAGGATCCTTTACCACCCGCTCATCCGTGGCGAGTGCTGGTCCCAAAAGTTAGCTCTTTTTAGTTAGTGTGGTCAGCTTCTTAATAGCAACTGCGTCTTTACCCGCGGGTCACGTGTCGTCTAGGATGTAGGTATGACAAGTCTCCCCTATCATCTTTCAGACACTCCCCTTTTTAGCTAAAGTCGTCTCTAAGGCCATTCTATTTTTAAAAAAGTCATAGTCGAGGTAGATCCTATTGGTCGACTAGTCCCTATAAGGCGTCTCTAGTATAATTTATAAACCACTGCTAATTATAATAAACATAATTAATCCAGTCAACGTTTATTTACCATAATGATCAGGAAAGTGGACTCGAATCTAGTTTTAACTTGGTCTCTAATTTTTAAAACTTGTCAGGTACCCCCCTTGGCTATCCTATGACGTCAATGTATACGTGTAGATCAAAACTACCACCAGGGGTCTCTCTTCTCGCTCTAGCATAATGTTACAATACTAGTAGCGTGCACAGGTACGCACGGTGTGGGACTCCCTAATCTTCACCCACACCAATGTCCCTCCTGGAGATAGTCCTAATGGTGAACACGTCCAAGTCGCCTCACCCTTGCGTCAGGGCTTTCCCACTGCCCGTAAGTCCCTACTCCTAGGAGGGGGGGATCCCTACCTCACCTCAGAGGGAGGCCATGGATTCCCTGGGCTCATTTCCGGGCATCCATACCCTCTATCTGTACAAGTTAACACCCCACAGGGTGTGCCCTCGCCGGAACCTAAGGTCTTCTGCACTATCCCTAGGCAAATGGGAATTCCACTGACAATCCATCTTAGGAGATCGGGGCAGGCGCAGTACTAGTACATTTCTCCTTTTTCTTTGGTAGCGCATGTGGTTGGCATTATCGGAACTGGCTCTTCATCTTTTTCAAACAAGGGAAACGTTGGTGTCTGACAGGATGTGGAGGAGCATAAGGGCTTTACTAAGGCACACTCCCCTGTCCAATTACCCTCCAGGCGGGTCCTCTACCTCATGCCTCCACAAAGCCAGTAAACGTCTCCTAAGGACTGCACCTGATTCTGCATCTATTCCCCTCCTATCATACTGTAGGAGGAGCAATACCCGTTGGTGAGTTCCCCAAAAATCTCCCTCCACCCTGCCTATTTGCCTGGCAGGTGTAGTTTCCAGGGTAGTCAGTAATACTCTCTCCGGTGCAAACACTTAAGTAGTTATAGAGTATTCCTTCTTCCATTTCTCACGGACAGTGAAATTAGCGGAAATGTTCGTGAAGAGACTAATAAACCACTCTTCAGCATCTACAGGGAGATTTAGGGGGACCATCCCCGAGTGTAGTCGGGCACTACCGCACACGCAACAGTTAGACTTGTTGCTCCTGTTAGCATTGTACCTCATCAACTCCAACCAGAGATTCTGGTCAGAGTAGCCAGTCGCTACTGTCAAGGTGTCCTCAAAGGTAGGGTCGGCTATGATCATCATGTTCGTCAAGGTCTTTATCTTACGGCGGAGGGGGTTAATTATGGGCACGGGACTAAGTGAAGGCTTCCATTCGGCTGCATCTACCATATCCCTTATTTTAAACTTCCCTAAGGGATCTGTCCTCCCGTACCGGTATGTCCCCAGACTATAAGTCTCCCCGTCCCCCGGGCTTGGATCTCCCATGGTTAGTGTAACAACCGCATTAAAACCAAGCAGCATACTAAGTTCAGCCTTCCAATACCTGCTGTCCTTATTATTCTCAAGGAGGGTTATACGACTAATTAGGGATTTCCCGCTCTTATTTTTCTTATTTAAGGCACTTCGCGGTTTATAGGACCAGTCTGTTCCTGTGTTCCATCCCACTGATCCCCAATAACGGCAGTCTTCTCCCCAGACGTTATCAGTGGCGCAAACATATTGTATTCCCCGGGTATATAAGTCATATAACCAGCTGGACTGAGCTAAATCTGGCCTGCGGTGGGATCTTGCGCCTAGACACGGGACCACAGTACAATAGTCGAAGGAATATGCAGCTACTTGAGCATTGGACGAGTTATACTAGAAGGTAACCATACCCTCATATTCTTCCGACTAAGGATTCCAGTTGCCACCCTCCTCTCTCACTAGCCTTAACCAGAGTAATGTCTTTGGCACAACTAAGACTGGTCTCCCGGATCTGAAGCTTTCTTACAGTATGAAGCGTGGATCCATGTAAGTCTTTCGGCTAGTTTCACAGCTGTGGCAGTAGTCAGAAGCACCTGGTAGGGGCCATCAAACCGGGGCTCAGGAGGGTGCTTCCTGGGGAACTTCTTGACGCACACCCAATCCCCAGGCTGCAAGATATGTGTCCCAGTGTCTGCCTCTGAGTCTGGAAGAGAACACCTGTGCATAGGCTTTGGTTAGTTCTTTAACAACGGAAATCACATACTCAGTCAACACATCAGATTGTAATTGTAACCACTGAGGATAGTAACGACCTAGCCTTGGAGCTAGCCCAAACAATCTCGTAGGGAGATAATGTATAATCCCCCCTGGGTTCATATCTAACACTGTATAAGGCTATTGGATGACAGTCTTTCCAAAGTGGCGTCATTTTTAAGTATCTTACTTTTTAGTGTGCCACTACGTCTCTCCACCTTTCCACTACTCTAAAGATGGTAGAGTATGTAAAAGGCCTGGGATACACCCAGAGCAGACATGACATGTTACATTCACCTGCGAAGTTTATACCTCTGTCTGACTCTGAATCACCTCTGGTACCCCATATTCACAGTTTACCTCTTTCATGAGCTTCTTTGCGGTTACCTACTTGTTTACCTTGGTAACAGGGTCGGCCTCCAACCTGCAAAGACATCAACAACAAGCACGTATTCATACTTCCCAACAAGTGGGAGCTGAACGTAGTCAATTTGCAATCCCTGAAATGGGTAGAGTGGTCCCGGCAAGTGTGATGTGGCAAATTTACTTCTGCCCTGACTTACCCATGGCATAGATCATGCTAAACCGGACAAATGATGCAGCAGCTACAGAGAACCTAGAAGTCGCCCAACCTCTTTCAAGCGTCGTCGTCATTACTGCTTTACTAGGTGGGTCTTTCCGTCCATCAGCTGGGCCATCATGGGATACAGGAACTGTGGTGGGCAAGTGCTGTTGACCGTTCACCACACACTGTCCTGTTTCTGCTGCTCCCATATTAGTCCATTTATTCTTTTCTTCCTTGCTGGCTTGTAACTGTAAAAGTCTTTTAGCATATCAAAGTCCAAATTTTTGTCAATGTCCAAAGTTTTTTTTTTTTTTTTTTTTTTTACCACTGACTCATGCTGTCAGTATCTTTCTTCTTTCTTCCACGGCTTGAGGGCCGCTGCCTTTGCTGCGCTGTCAGCGAGTGTGTCGTCTCTCGCCTCTCCAGTGTAGGAATCGGTGCGAACTCTCAACTTTGTCAGGTAGAAGTAGGGCCTCCATGCGACTCTGTACCGTTGCACCATTCTCAATTGGTTGTCCTGCTAAGGTAAAAAACTGTCTGGCCTTCCATATTGGGCCGTAATCATGAGCTATGCCAAATGCATACCAGGAGTCAGTGTAAAGGATTGCCGGTCTTACCTCTCGCCACTCTACACGCCTCAGTGAGGGCCTTCCATTCCGCTTATTGTACTGTGACATGCGGAGGCAGAGCTTCTGCTTCTAGGACATCTTGTTGTGTGACCACTGCATATCCGATGTGGAGTCATCAATCCTCACCCTGGTACCATCTGCAAAAAGCTCAACATATGCATTATCAACAGGGGTTCTGGTAACTGTTTGCATATCTGCAGTTTCTTACTGAATTAGTACTAAATAATCGTGCTGATGTTCTATTTCACATGGCTCGGAATCTTGTAGCACAAAATCATTTATTTATTTTTTTTTCAAACCCAATAGCTGATCTACAACACCTAGATCATCTATGACCCAGATCACCTATGCCTCCCCCCTTTTGAACCGCAATACTCAATGGAAAAAGAGTCATTGCGTTCAAACTAGTAAACCAAGAGGCACAAAAACAAGCACTTTGTAGGTCAAGGTGACATTGTATGCAGCGAAGTCTGAGCGAAAATCTCCTTAAAAAAAAATTTTTTTTTATTTCAGGTCGCAGTTAGCATTTTTTAACACAAGGGGTCGCCACACGATTCAAATTTTACGTCACCCAGTGTAATAGTATTTCAGGGTATGGCCAGCGTTTAGCTTTTACTCTCCTGTCGGAATATAATTATAGCTTCAGTGTAGACTGACACTAGAATATACAAAAGACTTAAAGAAAAACTAAAGAATACGGATGACTTAACATCCTACTCTGGGCAATTCAGTCCCTCTTTCTTCACATAAAAAGTAAAATTACTTCACCAAATTGCATGAAAAAGTTTGCTGGGTGACTATAGGGAAATTATTCCATCTGTAGGAGCCTTCCATAACATCATCGGTCTGAGTATCCATTGGAGAAGCGGGCAGTGGAAAACAGAGCCCCTGGGAACATGAGAGAGCGTCCCCTGTCATGTATTCCTGGTCTCTGCCCCCCATGCATCAACTCCAATCTTCCATGCACTATAAACCAGCTTAGTCATCTACTATGTCCCAAGCTGCATCTCCACAAAGGTTTGTTTCCCTGAACTTATCACACATCCAAAGTGGCCACATCTTGGAGCGTAACAAAGTCTGGTCAAACAAAACCTTACTTCAGACAATCATGATGTTAGCACTGGATACAGTGGCATTGGGAAATATAGGCTTCCCAAATGCAGCAAAATGGCCGCCAGAGGCAGAAAGGGGCGGGGCTACAAATCTCCCAAGTGAGGCAAAATGGCTGCCGGAGGAACGGGCGGGGCCAGGGGCAGCAGCACTCCCAGGTGAGGCAAAATGGCTGCTGAGTAGCAGCACGTCCAGGTGAGGCAAGATGGCCGCTGGAGGAGGAAGGGGCGGGGCCAGGTCCTGTCCCGGATGGGGAGGGACCGGAAGTAACATCACACACCCTGAAAGTGAGCACATGGGGGGAAATAACTTCAGGGTGGGGGCAGGCCTCACTACATTTACTGCAGAGTCACACTATGTTGGATTGTAAACATTGCAAGCACGGCCGCCATTACAGGGAGGGGCCGCAGTCAACACAAAGACATTACATTGTTCATAAGCAATACACATACCCCCCCTACATGCTTTCCCCTCTTCAATCTCTTAACTACATTATACCTCCTTCTAGCAATCTAAAAACACATTTCTTTCTGCTAGGCTTCCTGCTCATCTTCTGAAAACTTTCTACAACCTATCTTATCTGTCTATAACCTGGCATTTCTTTCTGCAACTTTTCCTGATCCTTTCCCATTGTTCAGTAACCAAATCACAAGCTCTATGACCTTTGTCCTTGCTCACTTTGCTCAACTCTATGCTACCTGCTTATTCTATTCTATTCAAAGTTTCTGCACACAGTACTGTTTCTTTTGTAAAATCTGCTTTCTTCAAATCCTTCCCATATAACCCTTCTTTCCCACTCAGATTACAATACGCATTAATTCTATAAAACACAGGGAAAGACAAAGTAAACAGAAAGGGTTAATTGAGAAGTGCTCTTAGTGGCTTAACTTCAGTCCACTCTCTTACCAGCACCCCTCCCCCAATAATCAACACTGCACATTGTTTCTATAATAGCAGACAGACGGGATTACTGGAGAATACCCACAACGGCTCAAGGTATATATATATCTCATCTACCTTTATAACAGCCCACTGTATACTAGTAATCCCCAAGAGCACTCCTTGTACACGATCTAGACAGGACATTTAGCTATACACAGAGACTGACGATTATTTTCAATGACCAAGAGTTTCTGGAGCCAGCCGTCACACCACGGCTATATTCACCCGTAAATACCTTTCCACATATGAGAACATAACACGCTCAATCATAAAATGTAAGTATACGTATCATAAATCTTCCTAACCTCACACTAGTTTTACCTAGGAGCACGTGTCACTGGCGTGTTCCCTCAGACTTAAACAGCCGAGTCCGCCCTCCCGACACATTAACCCTCACAGAATTTATCTCTTGGTCTTGTATACACAATTTTTAACCGTCTCAGACATAACAGACACAGCATACAAAATACCCCTTAAGCAGGTTAAAACGGTGGTCTTTTCCGAGTAAGAAAGAACTATATTACCTGCCTTTCATTGATTTATCACTCTGGATCAGGAACAGGCAGAAAAGCAGTCAGAACCCAGATCACATCGGTAGATTTACATAAAGCAATCTTACCGTGTTCTGTAGATTTTCGGGCCCCTGAGTTCTGCGTGCCATCCGCCGATCTCTGTATTTTTCCAGAATGAAAGAAATCAAAATCTCTTAACTCGGTCCACCCAGAGACGCCACTGATCTGGAATATGATTTCTCCAGCAGGCTTTGGGGTATTTTGTCGCTTTCCGAATTGAGTATCGTGTGCACACATCGACCAGAATCAGACACAAATGCTGGTCTAAAACCGGGAGAGAGTCTCTACCATGTGTAGAGGCTCAGGCTTTTTATTATAACACATGACAACCGCCCTTCAATGGGCGTGCAACAGATTACATCAGTAACATATAAGATTCTCATTCGCTAGATTATACAGAGTCTCCCGCCTCCCTACCCTCCCGTCCTCACGTCCGCCAAGGTATGGACTTTGTATTCTTTAGCATGCAGACAGCCTTAAGGAATTCTGTGTAGTTGACAAATGATTTGTCAACTAGCTTGTGTTTGAAGAGTGGAAGGGGGCTAAGTAAACACACAGGATATACACATAACACTATAGCCCTTAACTCTTAGAGGTTTCTTGTGCAATTTCTATGTACTTAGTCAACATTAGATCAGACATCCTTCACCATCCCATTGTCTACTAAATACTATGATTAGATTGTGTGTCGATCAAACTCCAGAGTTAAAAGTCATTACAACAACAAAATACATTTGGGTTATATTAAACGATAGACATTTTATAAATAATCATCATGTCTATCACACTTGTTTGATTTTAAAATACTGTCTAGTTGTGTATATTTGTATTCCCCTATACTGCCGTGTATATCTTTGTGTGTGTATACATATATATATATATATATATATATATATATATATATATATATATATATATATATTTATTTGCACTGCTAGTTTTTTAGAATAAACCTGCAATTTATTAGTCAAACCTTGTCCTTTTTAAAACGAACCATAACTTCGAAGATTGTGTTAATTCACAGTCTGGGTCCCAGCTTCCCTAAGCAGCTGGTGGTGGCAGCGTGTATGTGCATGGCATTGTAGTATGCTGGAGTGCGTTAGGCTGGATCAGGGGGTGATTTGGGCTTTTGGTCTGCATGCAACAGGACCCCGTGAAAGCAGGTTACAAATCCACCTTTAGTCTGGCGACTCCACACTCGCAATCTCGCTAGAGGGATCAATCGAGGTTTGGCCATGAGACGTGGTCATAGCGGCGAGGCGCTCAGAACAGTCGATCTGTGAAAAATCGGTGATAGAGGCAGGATGTGTTGGGTCTCCCCTTTCCCATCTGTGACATGGATTCTGCCATGCAAAGATACCCGTAGGGTACGCTCATACCGTGAATTTTTGTTGCTTTTTCCGTGCCAAAATCTGTGCACTTTTCAGTTAAATATGAATCCGTGTCGCTGATTTCATGGTGCAGATTTTTCTGCCACAGATTTGAAAACCTCGTCACAAGAAAAAAAAAAGCCCAACCCATCACTTCTTAACACGGATCCACGCTAGATCCACATTGGAAATGACAAACACGGATTTTGCCCATTCACAAGGACTAAATCTGTGTGCAGATGCGTGGCGAAGCACGTGGCTCAGCTGTAGATTCGTGCCACGGTTCTAGACATGTAATACATGCGCAAAAAATTGCATTGGACTCCGCTGTGTTAAAGCAAGGCTATGAGGTACTCTGGCTGCAGGTATGGTCAGTATCCACAGCACTACTCACGGACCTAGCAGTGGGCAGGTTTTAAGGAAATATGTCTGAAAGTGGGCGTTTCTGTTGAGTTTTGGGTTTAAGCCTAAACATCTTACATGGACATTTAGTCTGACTTCATTGGTGGTCTTAGTGGTCGGACTCTGAGTGGAAGATCCCTTTAAGTGGGAGTGGCCACAAGGTCCTCTGACCTCATATATTCAGGAAGTGTGGGCGCCTACGGTCCAGGAATACTTAGGATCACTTTTTCCTATGACTTTTGTAAGTTTGCAGCAAAAATGGTGATTTTTTTTAATGTCACGTGAACTGACCCTAAAACCTTTATAACACTCCTATTACCTCCACAGGACGGGACCCTGAACGGAGGTATCTCAACTGGTACCGCAACCTGGTGTCCCTGTGGATCCTGTTTGGCATGGCGTGGCTCGCCCTCATCATCACCCTGTGTATAAACCTCCTGGAGAACTCCAGAGACTCCTGTCTGTGCTGCAGGAGGAAAGTAGACGAGAAAAAGGACCAAGAGCTCATCGATACAACTCCCAACGGACATGCGTCGTCACCTCTACCAGAGGACACAGAATCCACCTCCGGCACCAGCAATGCCGAGTCACCGGAACAAGACTGGAACAATGTGGAGTAATGGTGCCTGAAATGTACAATATAGCGGAGAACAAAACAAGAGAGCATCGAGATTAATCTCACTGCCCTGCAAAAGATTAGCACAAAGCACCCCAGAAATACTCTATGCTGCAGCAGACATTGCTCTTTCCACTATACAATGCTGAGTATTTGACCTATCACCAGGTCAGCACATTCCTCTCCTGAAATAATCTGCGCTGCTGGGGACACCTTCCAGTATGTGACTCTGTGAGATCTCACTAGTTCTCCACAGTCCTCTTCTCAAATACTCTGTGCTGCTGCAAGATCCTGCTATTGTTTAACTCTCAGGGCTCATTCTCACGGGGGTCAAAACCACGCAGTTATTAGCTTCAGCCACGCTCTTTCCACGCTGAACGGGAGGGACCCGTGGCCTGGAATATGCGCTGCTGGAGAGGGAGATAAAGAGAGTCCCCCAGGGGGTCTCTGCGGTGAAGGGATGCCCCGCCTCGGAGATGAAGGGAGTTCCCCCAGGGACTCCCTCCATCTCTCTCTCCAGCAGCAAAGGGGAGCCCTACAGCGGAGATGAAGGGGGTTCCCACGGGGGCTTCCCTTCATCGCCAGGGACTCCCTTCATCTCAATGGGGATGAAGGGAGTACCCCTGCAGGGGAGAACAAGGGATTCCCCCAAAGGAATTTCAGCTGCGCAAAAAAACCTAAAAAGATATGACATCATCATCTGAAGTTCCCTGCTGCGTGAAAAAAATACATCTTGACCTATCTTTGGTACGTGATGCGCAGGAGTGTCCATAGACTCCTATGGGAGACTGCGAGCCGGCCGGCAAAGGGAGATACAGGGATTCCCCTGCAGTGGGGATGGAGGTGGTAACCCTGCAGGGGAGAACAAGGGATTCCCCGCAGGTGCAGATTTTTTTGCGCGACTAAAATTCCTTTCTCTGAATGTTTCCATAAGAAACCATCGGTTCCAATAGTGGTGTTTTTTTTTTCGCGCCTGTCAGTTACCTGCGCAAATTTCCCCGTTCGAATAAGCCCGCAGTCTGTGGCCTCCTGCAAGATCAGCTCACTCATCTCCTGAAATACTCTGTGCTGCTGGGACCCTGCGCTTCTTACTACAGTATGTAATGCTCATTCTAGGACCTCTCACTGTTCGGCTTACTCCCCTTCTGCTGGGACCCTGCGCCTTGCAATATACAAGGCCGGCTGCTCACAGGTGAGCCAGATTGCGCATGCGGGATCCGTCTGGCGATCTCGCGTACCTGCATTATCTGTAATCCGGATGACTGTGGCGGCTTGACGCGCAGTACATTTTTTTACTCAATACTTGTATTCCCCGTGCCATCGCTGGGCGATGACGCAGGTACCCGCAGTTGGGCAGCAGGTCGGACGGACAACATTGACTTCAATGGACACAGTCCTCGTGGAGTCCACAGCAAAATAGAGCATGCTGCGATTTATCTTCCGCTCGTGGAATACGCAATTCGTGCTTGCTAGTGTGAAGGAGTGAAAAAGTGAAAGCACCTGCCTTTCAATGCATGCGATTTGCTGCCAATCCTCCACATGGACGCTGATCTCGGTCTGTGACCTCCCACCAGTTCAGCACACGTCCCTCCTGAATCCCTCTGTGCTGCTGGAGACCCCTTCTCAGTCTGAGACCTCTCTAAGGATTCACACACTCCTAGCTGACATCCTCTGTGCTGCTGTTACTACGCTCCTCTCACTATGCTGCTGCTCTGTGTTGCACATGTGACCCCATGTTTAGCTCACAGCATTAGCGGTCAGTATAAATAAACATGTATGTGACGTGTCCACCGTGCTCCACAAGAGCAGCTTGTATGTGTTAAACTATCATCAAATGTCATGTCCTCTAGTCACACCCAGAGCTGCATTCACAATTCTGCTGGCTAGATTGGCCTTAGGTTGGTTGGTGCCCTTTGCAGGCAGAGAAATTGTGCCATGAAAGGGAAATCCCAGGCTCAGTAGTGTTTATATAATATGCAATACCCAGACTGCGGTATATTACGCTTACATCCTCTGTGCTGCTGTTAACGCTGGTCCAAGGTTGCATTAACAACCGTTCCACAAGTGGTTTTTGATGATGCAATGAACGCGGCTCCCGTCTCCTCTTCCTCAAAGTGGAAAATTCCACCTCGGGTAACACGATCCCTCTCCTGTCTGTTATAGCACAATAACAACGCCGCTCGCCATAATAACGGTTAGCGCTCCCAATCACAACACGCCGCACACAATGGATGCTGTGGGGAATAATTGTCACTCCGGGGCAGCGAGCAGTTGTGAAAATAAAGCCCAGAGCCAGATATATCAGCGC
Source organism: Eleutherodactylus coqui (assembly GCF_035609145.1). Lineage (NCBI taxonomy): Eukaryota > Metazoa > Chordata > Amphibia > Anura > Eleutherodactylidae > Eleutherodactylus > Eleutherodactylus coqui. Next base: position 23,420,747 of record NC_089839.1, on the reverse strand, counting down.
TGGCATTCCAGAGACGGCGCACGTACGGCGAGGAAGCTTACTCCGTGTCTGATGACGTCACTTCTAGTGGAGACCTCCATGCACCTTACAGGAAGGCTCCATTAACCCCTTCCCTGCTGGGGTCCGTTCAGTTTCTACTCAGCTGCCTGAAAAAGCGTGGCATGCAGTGATATTTTTTTGGGCATTTTCTACCGAATCTGCGACGGAATCTCCGAACGGAGACTACAGCGCAGATGTGAACACGGCCTGACAGACCTACTCAGACAAGTGCAGGATCATATATTGAATGCGGGAAACAAATCGCAGCATGTTCTATCCTGCTGCGTGATCTCGCATGGTAGCGCCCATCGTTTTCACTGGGGCCGGTGACCGCATTGCACCACATGCTAAGGTGCGATGTGAGGTCTTCCATTGAAAACAATGCATGAAACTCTGCAATCCCCGCTGACAGCTCTGATCCCCGCTGTTTGAGCAAGCTCCAGTTTGTTTTCCAGCAGCCAGGCACCCGCTGCCCCGCGCCTGGCTTCTGATGCAGCATTGTAAAAAGGCAATTTGCATCAGAGTAAAGCCTCTTAAGGCTCCCCCCCCCCCCTCCGTCAAAAGGTGTATAAGTGGTTACCCATATCCCTCTCTTGGGCCATAGCTGTAGGTTGTCTGTTTATCCATTTCATTGCCACTTCTTTGTGTGCCAAAAAAGCGTTTTGCATAATAAAATCCATACATGGTGTTCGGCGTCCGGCATTCCCACTAATCACTGGGTCTCATTAACGGAATCCCCACAACCCTATTAAACAAATCAGTCACTTTGTACCAAAAGGTTTCACTCTCAGTGTATCCCCATATCATATGATTAAAATTAGCATCAGGTGCAAAACATCCGTGACATTGGGGATTGGTCAGACTACCCATCAGGAATAACATAGTCCATCTATAGACAATGTCCATCTAGTTCAGCCTGCTGTAAGACCCGGGTCAACAACCCGCTGGTCACCTAAAATTTACATCCTGTAATATCCTTCCGCTCCAGAAAGACATCTAGTCCCCTTTTAAACCCCTCTAAGGATTTTGCCATCACCACGTCCTCAGGCAGAGAGTTCCACAGTCTCACTGCTCTTACAGTAAAGAACCCCTTTCTGTGTTGGTGATGAAACCTTCTTTCTTCAAGACATAGCGGATGCCCTCTCGTTACCGTCGCAGTCCTGGGTATAAACAGATCCTGGGGGAGATCCTTGTATTGTCCCCTCATGTACTTATACATGGTTATTTGGTCGCCTCTTAACCTTCTTTTTTCCAGGGTGAATAATCCCAATTTTGGTGCCTCTCTGGGTATTCCAGTCCCGTCATTCCATGTATTAGTTTAGTCACCCTTCTTTGAACCCCCTCAAGCAATGTAACATCCCTCCTGATCAGAACTGTTCACAGTATTCCATGTGGGGCCTGACAAGTGCCTTATATAATGGAAGGATAATGGTCTCGTCCCTCGCCCCTATACCTCTTTTAATGCACCCCAAGACCTTATTTGTTTTTTCAGCAGCTGACTGGCATTGGTTACTCCAGTTTAATCTACAATCCACCAGTACCCCCAGGTCCTTTTCCATCTCACTTTCCCCTAGCAGTACCCCATTAAGGCCCTCTGAAAGCCCCGGCCCCATGTCCATGAGCAGAGAATCATTGCAATTCTCTGCTTGCGGCCAGCAATTTACAGCATACTGTGAATTGCCACGATTCTCCGCGGTCAGCCTATCTCTCAGATAGGCTGACAGCGGAGATCTGTCTGCCGGCTCTGCAAAGCCCGAGGACAGGGGGCCTTAGTGTATATTGGTGACATCCGTTTCTCCTGCCCATGTACATAACCTTACATTTATCCACATTGAACTTCATTTGCCATTTTTCTGCCCAAGCCCCCAGCTTATCTGGGTCCGTTTGTAGCCGCACATTGTCCTCCATTGCATTAATTATCTTGTATAATTTTGTGTCATCTGCAAATATTGATATTTTACTGTGACATTGGGGATTTGTCAGTTTACCCATCAGTAATAAAACATCTATGACATTGGAGATTAGTATGACTGCCCATCAGGTATAATACATCTATGACATTGGAGATTGGTCCGACTACCCATCAGGTACAAAACATCTATGACATTAGGGATCGATCCGACTACCCATAGGGTACAAAACATCTATGACATTGGAAATTGGTCCGACTACCCATGATGTACAAAACATCTATGACATTGGGCATCGGTCCAACTACCCATCATATATAAAACATCTATGACATTGGGGATTGGTCCGACTACCCATCAGGTATAAAACATCTATGACATTGGGGATTGGTCCGACTACCCATCAGGTATAAAACATCTATGACATTGGGGATTGGTCCGACTACCCATCAGATACAAAACATCTGTGACATTGGGGATTGGTCTGACTACAGATCAAGTAAAAAATCTCTGTGACATTGGGAATTGGTCCGACTACCCATCATGTATAAAACATCTATGACATTGGAGATCGGTCCGACTACCCATCAGGTCTAAAACATCTATGACATTGGAGATTAGTATGATTGCTCATCAGGTCTAAAACATCTATGACATTGGAGATTCGTATGACTGCCCATCAGGTATAAAACATCTATGACATTGGAGATTGGTCCGACTGCCCATCAGGTACAAAACATCTGTGACATTGGAGATTAGTCCGACTGCCCATCAGGTACAAAACAACTGTGACATTGGGGATTGGTCCGACTACCCATCAGGTATAAAACATCTATGACATTGGGGATTAGTCTGACTGCCCATCAGGTATATAACATCTATGACATTGGAGATTGGTCCGACTGCCCATCAGGTACAAAACATCTGTGACATTGGAGATTAGTCCGACTGCCCATCAGGTACAAAACATCTGTGACATTGGGGATTGGTCCGACTACCCATCAGGTATAAAACATCTATGACATTGGGGATTGGTCTGACTACCCATTAGGTACAAAACATCTATGACGTTGGACATCGGTCTGACTACCCCTCATGTACAAAACATCTGTGACTTTGGGGATTGGTCTGACTACCTGTCAGGTACAAAACATCTATGACATTAGGGATCGATCCGACTACCCATCGGGTACAAAACAACTGTGACATTGGAGATTGGTCCGACTACCCATCATGTACAAAACATCTATGACATTAGGGATCGATCCGACTACCCATTGGGTACAAAACAACTGTGACATTGGAGATTGTTCCGATTACCCATGATGTACAAAACATCTATGACATTGGAAATTGGTCCGACTACCCATCAGGTACAAAACATCTATGACATTGGGCATTGGTCCAACTACCCATCATATATAAAACATCTATGACATTGGGGATTGGTCCGACTACCCATCAGGTATAAAACATCTATGACATTGGGGATTGGTCCGACTACCCATCAGGTATAAAACATCTATGACATTGGGGATTGGTCCGACTACCCATCAGGTATAAAACATCTATGACATTGGGGATTGGTCCGACTACCCATCAGATACAAAACATCTATGACATTGGGGATTGGTCCGACTACCCATCAGATACAAAACATCTGTGACATTGGGGATTGGTCCGACTACCCATCAGGTATAAAACATCTATGACATTGGGGATTAGTCTGACTGCCCATCAGGTATATAACATCTATGACATTGGAGATTTGTCCGACTACCCATCAGTTGCAGAACATCTGTGACATTGGGGATTGGCCCGACTACCCGTCAGGTATAAAACATCTATGACATTGGGGATTGGTCTGACTACCCATTAGGTACAAAACATCTATGACATTGGACATCGGTCTGACTACCCATCATGTACAAAACATCTGTGACTTTGGGGATTGGTCTGACTACCTGTCAGGTACAAAACATCTATGACATTAGGGATCGATCCGACTACCCATCGGGTACAAAACAACTATGACATTGGAGATTGGTCCGACTACCCATCATGTACAAAACATCTATGACATTGGGCATTGGTCCGACTACCCATCATATATAAAACATCTATGACATTGGGGATTGGTCCGACTACCCATCAGGTATAAAACATCTATGACATTCGGGATTGGTCCGACTACCCATCAGGTATAAAACATCTATGACATTGGAGATTGGTCCAACTACCCATCAGATACAAAACATCTGTGACATTGGGGATTGGTCTGACTACAGATCAAGTATAAAATCTCTGTGACATTGGGAATTGGTCCGACTACAGATCAGGTATAAAACATTTATGACATTGAGGATTGGTCTGACTACAGATCAAGTATAAAATCTCTGTGACATTGGGGATTGGTCCGACTACCCATCAGGTATAAAACATCTATGACATTGGGGATTGGTCCGACTGCCCCTCAGGTATATAACATCTATGACATTGGGGATTGGTCCGACTGCCCCTCAGGTATATAACATCTATGACATTGGGGATTGGTCCGACTGCCCCTCAGGTATATGACATCTATGACATTGGGGATTGGTCCGACTACCCATCAGATAGAAAACATCTATGACATTGGGGATTGGTCTTTAGGGAGTAATGCAGCATTGATGCAAAATGTATAACTGACTGAGTTTGGCATTTACCGCTTGAGATACTGATAAATGAGATTTCATAGCCTTAAACCAATCCTCGTTAGCTAGTGATGGAACAAGGGATCTCTGCTTATCCTCTACTTTTAGGTGTATAGCTGAAAACGTAGACTGAATCAGCTGAGTATATAGAGAGTAACTTAACCCTTTAGACACTTGCTTACGTAGTAGCTCAATCAAAGGATAGGTTGATATGGTTGGCCAAGGCTCTGGATACTGGGCACATACTGCGTGACGTAGCTGAAGAAACCTATAGAAGCTGATCGCAGTATATCATGTGTGTTGTCATTGCTCAAAACACACAAAAATCCTGTAAACAAATAGATGTGATAATGATGTTAGTTCATGCTCCATTCAATATCTAGAATCAGGAAGTGTGACAGCGCTCCATTATCCCACAACGGAGTCTCAGAAGGGAGGTCCTTGTACCACCTTGTCACTTACTTGGTTAGACCCCATATGCGGATGGCTTATTTATAAATTAGTAATAAATATAATATATTGTCTGATTTTCCAGAACCGTCCACAACAATGTAGAAGAGCAGCAGGACATCAGGTGGTGTTCAGCGTTTGGGAAGGGTCCGTCTGATGCCCACTGCTTCTAATATCATATTTGATCTGCTCTGCCATCCCCACCATCTCTTTAGCTGTAATCTTCCGATTCCTATTTTTATTCTTGAATTTCCCCAAATATAAGATGACAATATTTTTGTCCTTTTTTAGCAGTGATTTGCAAAAGTATTTGCCCCCTTGTGCATTGTAGCAGTTTAAACAAATCTATCTCTTTATTTCTAGAAGCAAAGGAGATACAAATCAAAAGAAAAGGATGGAGTTAGCAAAATAAATATATCAACCAATCGAGACTCTCAGGGGTCGGAAATGTAGATAGAGGTTACATTATAGAATTATCCCACATGGCTTTTAAATTAAGAATTTGACACATTCGGGAGATTGTAAGTTAAGTGACTATTTAAGTTGGGTAGTGAGGGGGGGGGGGGGGGGGGAGGATATGGTGAAGGGTGTGTTGGTAAAGAGGTTTAGTTTGTAGTTTGGACTTATTCAGACTAAGGCTTCCAAATTGATAGACATTTGTTTCTGGACCCAACTTCCCAACTTGCAATCTCCTCCAGGTGGTGTATCTGAGAAACCTCTTCTCTCTATTAAGAAAGGGATGGTGGTTCAGTATTTTGCCACATCAAGGGGATAAGGAGCTTGGCTGCTGAGACCAGGAAGGTTGGAAGGCTTTTGTTTGAGAGTTTAGCCCCTTAAGGACCAGGCTGTTTTGTACCTTAAGGACCAGACACTTTTTAGGGATTTTACCCATGTGGCAGTTTTACTGCTCTATTTTTTTCCTTTAGCTACCAAAATTATTTTTGCTGCGTGTTTTTCCGTGACCTATAGGGCGATTTTTTAATATCTTCTTCACTGACTTTTTTTTCCGTTTTTTAGTTTTATTGGGGGTAAGAAGCTAAAAAAATCATTTTTTTTAACATTTATAATTTTTTTTTAAATTATTTTTATATTAACACTAAAATAAAGTATGGGAATGAGTTCCTCTATTTGATTCGGACGTTTTGATATATAGTATGTATGGCTTTGGTTTGCAGGGCGCATACCGTGACGGTTTTTGTTGGCGTCTGCTTTGTGTTATTCTCTTTCTTTTGTATGTATTGTTGTTTTATTCTGTTGTTTTGTGTTACTTATTTATGTAATTGTGTTTTTTACTATCTGTGTCCCCCATGACATCATATAAGACCTCTGGGGCACATTCACATATATTTTTTTTAAATTTATTTAACACTTTCCCACTATAGCTGGGGCGTCCATAGGAGCCCTAGTTACAGGGGAAAGCAACCCCTGTGGTGACATTAGTCACTTGCAGAGCTGCCAGGGTCTAGTCTGACCCTCCAGCTCTGCAGTAGCAGGGAATCGCAGGAGGTCACATGACCCCCCGAGGCTCCCGTAGTGAAAGCACATGTTACTTTCACTTTCCCCATACAGTGCTCATTGAGCACTGTATATCAGGGAAGCAGAAGGCAGGAAGGGTTAAAAACCCCTCCTGCCTTCTTCTCCGGGTTATCAGCTGTCACTAACAGTCTCTGACTGATTGCAGAGGAAGGAGACTTAAAGCACCGCCGTAATTTTACTATCGGCGGTGCACTAAGCCCAGGACCAGCCGCCGTAAATTTACTGTGGCTGGTCCTAAACGGGTTAAAATAGACTCCCAAAGCAGAAGCTCCTCAGGAAAAAAAAATTAAGATTCTAGAAGCCATAGGGTGAAACTGAAAAGGAGGAGCCACTTTCTGACAGTGAGGGTAATCAACGAGGTTACCACAGGATGTGGGGAGTTGGTCCAGCCTCTTCAAACAGAGGCTGGACCAACAACTGTCTGGGATGATTTAGTGATCCTACATTGAGCAGGGGGTTGGACCAATTGACCCTGGAGGTCCCTTCTGAATCTACCATTCTATGAAGATTAGTTGAGCATATTTTGTTGACTTAGTCCAGTAATTGTTTCCAGAAAGGCTTAATCTTTGGGCAATCCCACCAAGTGTGAAGTAGGGAACCACTATTAAGTCCACATCTCCAGCAACTGTCTGATGGTAGTGAGTTTAATTTATAAAGACTATCAGGAGTTTTATACCATCTCGTGAGCAATGTAAAAGAGTTGTCTTGAACACATCTAGTGAACCCATGGGAATTGTTAAGGACTTTGCTCGTGTCTTCTTTTGAAAATGTAATTTCCAATTCCCTTTCCCATTCTCTTAGGAACCAAGGCTTATTAGGAGAGGAATTGAGCTATAGCCCCTGGTATAGTCATGTTATGAGTTTGCAAAGTTGATCCAACAGGGAAGGATGAGTTTTGAATCACAGTTGATCATGGAATAGGTTTCGGAATCTCCTAATAGAATTGAACATATCTGATCCGGATTAGTAATTTTAGTACCGTTGAGAATACCATGTGTTGTTAAGGAGTTCAGGTTATTCTGAGCACAGGATGTGTTTAAGGGTTTATTAGCTCGTATAGAAGGGATTAAGGAAGCAGGAAGCTTGGGGGGTAATTTAAGAGTCTCAGAGGCGTTAAGGCGAGCCTCCTGCATAACTAAAACTATGCCTTTCGTAATAGAGCTGATGTGATGCCCATTTGGTTTGGAAGTAGAATACGTCTCAAAACAAGGGTGCTATGCCTAATTAGTAAGTATCACGAAAAATGTAATAACATGAAAACTATAAATGATAGATACATGAACGATATTGCATTCAACAGAGCGTTAAACAAAGTATGCTTTAGATACTGATTGACCTTGTGCTGACGTCATCGGCTGATGCGATCGCAGCCCAAATATATGTATAGAAGAATTATAGAAAATGTCAAAAGCAAAAAAGAAGATCGAGATGGAGACTCTAAGAAGACCAAGATGTCTGATGCTGAGCGCCAACGGGCTCGGCAGGAGCACCTCAAAGTAGAGACGTCGCACCGTCAGGGTGAAGAAGTGCCCAATACGAATGGCCAATTACTTCCATCGCTCAGTTTGACGCAAATAGGATTTCTGATAAAGGTTTTATTATTGATAAAACTGAACCCATAGAGGTCAATAAGGAGCCACAACCATCAACAGCGAGCGCACTAATTCTGGTAGGATGATAGTTTTGAAATGTTGCATCTGTATTCATGGTAATGAACATTTAATGTTTGAAGTTAAATTCTTTTAACTGTGTTGTCCAAAATTATTCCTTATTCGCAATGTGGCTGCGCTGACGTATTATATACCTTAAAACTAGCGTCCGTGTCCCAACACAGGCCGGTCTGACTTTTTTTTATGGAGCGATTTGACCAGAGGAGATAGTCAGTGCCCAGGAGAGTTCATTCAAGGCTTATTGTAGGGGAGTCCATAGAGAAGTCCACTAAGGAAAGCCATCTAGCCATATGAATTGCTTTATAGTAGTGTTGAACACTTGGTAGACCAAAGACGCCTTGAGATTTACTTTTGAATTAGGTAAAAGTGTGCTAGACGTGGTGTCAGGACTGGGGTCCGGGAAACTGGAAGTCCCTCAAAAAAACGCAACCCCTGTCCCTACCTACTTGCTCCCCTGGGCGACAACTGGACGACGGTCCCTACACTCGCTAGGGAAGCAGGACACAGGGACTGACAAACAAACACTGGAACAAAATAACACTAAGGCAAAGTCAGACAATCCGGGTTGGCAGCAGTAGGGTACGCCGTTCAGAAGGGTCGGTGGAGGCAAGTCAAGTCCAAAAAGTAGGTAGTCAAAAACGGGAGTCAATATATGAATACGCGGGTGCAGCTGGAAGACCAAACTAACACTGGCCAGGATACGCAGACACAAGCAGGTTTAAATGCTGTCAGAGCTCCCGCCCCAGCAGCTGATTGTGGCGGGGAGTCTGACAGCAGCTGAGTGCACCCAGCAGTCTCGGCGAACCCACACCCAGCCCTGCAGGAGGCAGAGAAGAAGACGCGTGCCGGGTCGCCATGGAGCCGAGGACGCGGCAACACCCGCCACGTCCTTAGCAACCCGGCGGAGAGGAGGAGCCCGGCGGGCGGGGGATGTAACTAGGACTGTGGCTCTCCTGCGCCGCACAGCAGCCGCCTGTGAAACAGGAGCGGTGGTGAGGGTACGGAGGACCCACGAGCCACCGGTCCTGACACAAAGAAATCAACAGAAAAGTTGCCTAATTTTATTAAAAAGTGCTTAGGAACTGCTATTGGGACAGTTTGAAAAGTATATAAAATAGTGGCAAGACATATGTAGATATCCGTTTTTTTCAGCCCAACCAGGAAAAGAATGGTTTACTAAAATATTGTAATTGGTTTTGCCTTTTCTTTTACAATTGGAGCATAATTAAGTTTCTATAGGAAAGAAAAAAAAATTATTACTGGAAAGGGCAAGGGAGAGAGGTTAGAGTTCAGTTGGCAAATATCGACTTAGAACACCATTAAAGGGGTTGTCCCTCGCCGAAACGGTTTTTTTTTTTTTTCAATAGCCCCCCCGTTCGGCGCGAGACAAACCCGATGCAGGGGTTAAAAAAGAACACCGCACAGCGCTTACCTGAATCCCCGCGTTCCGGTGACTTCTTACTTACCTTGTGAAGATGGCCGCCGGGATCTTCTCCCTCGGTGGACCGCAGGGCTTCTGTGCGGTCCATTGCCGATTCCAGCCTCCTGATTGGCTGGAATCGGCACGTGACGGGGCGGAGCTACGAGGAGCCGCTCTCCGGCACGAGCGGCCCCATTCAGAAAAGAAGAAGACCGGACTGCGCAAGCGCGTCTAATCCGGCGATTAGACGCTGAAAATTAGACGGCACCATGGAGACGAGGACGCCAGCACAGGAGGGGGTAAGTGTATAACTTCTGTATGGCTCATATTTAATGCATGATGTACATTACAAAGTGCATTAATATGGCCATACAGAAGTGTATAACCCCACTTGGTTTCGCGGGACAACCCCTTTAAGACCTCAGGTTACAACTTACTGTCTCCCTAAGGTCCAGAAGGGATTGTCACCTCTGAAAGGCAGACCGATAATCTCTGGGATTGACAGTCTGGCACTAAAGGCAGAGATCTACATTGATAAAGTCCTGGGTCCTTTTGTGTAGGCCCTCCAGTCCTATGTGAGGGACACTATGGACATTTTAAGACATCTAGAGGACATTGTGGTAGATAGTGATAGCATAGTTAAATAACGCACAATAAGGAATATGAGGCCATTTCATTCTTCCTCCAACAATGGGGAACTTATTATAGGGAGCATCATTCTTTCATCATTGATCTTGTCCGTTTTGTGTTAGAACACAACTTTTTCCCTTTTGGTGGAAAAATCTATCACCAGCTCAGGGGGACAGCCATGGGGAGCGCATGCACCCCCACATATGCAAACTTCATCCTGGCCTTGTGGGAGGAGAAGTTTGTGTTCACGGACAGCTGTAAGGGCTGGACTTATAGTGTGTGGCTTCACTAATTCCTATGGATGGGTACAGTTGACCACTTTTTGGAGTGTTTTTGGGGTATTGGAATCAGACTACTCTGGAGCTACACTTCACAGATGATATACAAGATCTTAGTTATACAGTGGTGTATACAGTGGTGTTCAGTTATACAGTGGTGTATATTAGTTATACAGTGGTGTACTGGTTATATAGAGGTGTACTGGTTATATAGAGGTGTACTAGTTATATTGAGGTGAACTAGTTATATTGAGGTGTATTGGTTATATAGGGGTGTACTGGGTATATAGAGGTATACTAGTTATATAGAGGTGTACTAGTTATATAGAGGTATACTAGTTATATAGAGGTGTACTAGTTATATAGAGGTATACTAGTTATATAGAGGTGTATTGGTTATATAGGGGTGTACTGGTTATATAGAGGTGTACTAGTAATATAGAGGTGTACTGGTTATATAGAGGTGTACTGGTTATATAGAGGTGTACAGGTTATATAGAGGTGTTCTAGTTATATAGAGGCGTACTGGTTATATAGAGGTGTACTGGTTATATAGAGGCATACTGGTTATATAGAGGCGTACTGGTTATATAGAGTTGTACTGGTTATATAGAGGTGTATTGGTTATATAGAGGTGTACTGGTTATATAGAGGTGTACTAGTTATATGGAGGTGTACTGGTTATATAGAGGTGTACTGGTTATATAGAGGTGCACTTGTTATATAGAGGTGTACTAGTTATGTAGAGGTGTACCAGTTATATAGAGGTGTACCGGTTATATAGAGGTGTACCGGTTATATAGAGGTGTACAGGTTATATAGAGGTGTACCGGTTATATAGAGGTGTACCGGTTATATAGAGGTGTACAGGTTATATAGAGGTGTACCGGTTATATAGAGGTGTACTGGTTATATAGAGGTATACTAGTTATATAGAGGTATACTAGTTATATAGAGGTGTACTAGTTATATAGAGGTATACTAGTTATATAGAGGTGTACCAGTTATATAGAGGTGTACCAGTTATATAGAGGTGTACGGGTTATATAGAGGTGTACTGGTTATATAGAGGTGCACTTGTTATATAGAGGTGTACGGGTTATATAGAGGTGTACTAGTTATATAGAGGTGTACCAGTTATATAGAGGTGTACCGGTTATATAGAGGTGTACCGGTTATATAGAGGTGTACCAGTTATATAGAGATGTACCGGTTATATAGAGGTGTACCGGTTATATAGAGGTGTACAGGTTATATAGAGGTGTACCGGTTATATAGAGGTGTACCGGTTATATAGAGGTGTACTAGTTATATAGAGGTGTACTGGTTATATAGAGGTGTACTGGTTATATAGAGGTGTACTGGCTATATAGAGGTGTACTGGCTATATAGAGGTGTACTGGTTATATAGAGGTGTACTGGTTATATAGAGGTGTACCAGTTATATAGAGGTGTACCGGTTATATAGAGGTGTACCGGTTATATAGAGGTGTACTGGTTATATAGAGGTGTACTAGTTATATAGAGGTGTACTGGTTATATAGAGTTCTACTGGTTATATAGAGGTGTACTAGTTATATAGAGGTGTACTGGTTATATAGAGGTGTACTGGTTATATAAAGGTGTACTAGTTATATAGAGGTGTACTAGTTATATAGAGTTGTACTGGTTATATAAAGGTGTACTGGTTATATAGAGGTGTACAGGTTATATAGAGGTGTACTGGTTATATAGAGGTGTACTAGTTATATAGAGGTGTACTTGTTATATAGAGGTATACTAGTTATATAGAGGTATACTAGTTATATAGAGGTGTACTTGTTATATAGAGTTGTACTGGTTATATAAAGGTGTACTGGTTATATAGAGGTGTACAGGTTATATAGAGGTGTACTGGTTATATAGAGGTGTACTTGTTATATAGAGGTATACTAGTTATATAGAGGTATACTAGTTATATAGAGGTATACTAGTTATATAGAGTTCTACTGGTTATATAGAGGTGTACTGGTTATATAGAGGTGTACCAGTTATATAGAGGTGTACCGGTTATATAGAGGTGTACAGGTTATATAGAGGTGTACTGGTTATATAAAGGTGTACTGGTTATATAGAGGTGTACAGGTTATATAGAGGTGTACTGGTTATATAGAGGTGTACTTGTTATATAGAGGTATACTAGTTATATAGAGGTATACTAGTTATATAGAGGTATACTAGTTATATAGAGTTCTACTGGTTATATAGAGGTGTACAGGTTATATAGAGGTGTACTGGTTATATAGAGGTGTACTGGTTATATAGAGGTGTACTGGTTATATAGAGGTGTACTAGTTATATAGAGTTGTACTGGTATATAAGTCAGTAACCCCTCTGTATCACAGTCAAGGTATAATCCTACATGTCAGTGATTCTTAGTCATGCCCACCCTGGCACCATGGGACATTCATTAATAGCTGATGCCAGGCCGGACTGGGGCAGTGCCCAGCATAGCCAATCACAGTCCTTTGTACTGTGCGGCATACATGCATTCTTCAGCCTGTAATCATTAACCCCTGATACATCAGAGCTGAAATCTTTTGCAGCAGCATGGGCGGAGTCATCGCCGCTTTACCTGAGCAGAGTTGGTTCAGGACCAATCAGGGCCCAGCGCTGGGCACCGGCCTCTCATTCCGGACCACGGGCAGCAAACAGCTGGAAGATAAGAGAATGTCACACTGTCCAGCCAAGCCGCAGACACATGAGGCAATAGCGGGTCACGGGGGTCAATTCCCTCTGACAGCCATTTACTGTACATTTAACACAATCCAGGCTGACTGTAGGATGGGTGAATGCAAGCTATTGCTCCCTGTTATCAGCCATGTGAAGCTGGACAGAGGATAATTGTGCGAGGGGTAAATATAACCTATTGCTCTCACATCCACATGTGTGACAGCTCCTCTTATAATGCTGCAGCGCTATTATAAGCTGCTCACCACTATAGGGTGACTGGCCCTTTAAATCGCAATGTTTCCCAGCCGGGGACACACGGTAGCACCGACTATTATATTATTATGTCGTTTCATAACCTTCTCGTTATTCAGGATTAGAAGACTAGAGAAAGGAAATGTTACAACAACATTGCATAAGTATTGGCACCCGGGCCATAGCTGCAGGGAGATTCATTAATTAGAGATAATATTCTGGTTACAACGGTTTAATCACAATTAACGTAGAAAGTGCGCATTTCTCAGGTTCTACTATGTTGCTGCGTAACTAAGACGATCTGTCATTCAGGAGCCTGGAAAAGTTAGGTGATTATCAACATGGCCGCCATTCTCTGTCCCACAGGGGTTGTCACCCAGCTTTCCCAGACTCCTGAGCAGCAAATCTGGTGTATTCTGAGAGTTAAGAGGTCGGTGCCTACTCATGTCCTGCTCCCATCCGGCTGGCTAGCTTGCTCTTGTTGTATGGCTGTACCCTGGTACCGTATCGATTCTGTCTCCTGGGTCTGAGCCTTTCATGGCTTACTAATGTGTTCAGCTGTCTCCGATTTCAGGGGATGGTCCTGGATTTTGGGGTCGGTCCTGGGAGGCAGGAATGGAGTAAAATAAAAATCTGCCTATACTCGCCTCTTCCGTTCCCCCTCCTGCTACCTTCCACACCGCTCCGGTCCCCTGCTCCTTTCTGGTTAGTCTAGCCCATGATCACTGTGGCCAGGTACAAGCCTAAGCTGAGGTTGGCTGCAGTGTTCACATGATAGCACTATCTGGAAGGGAGAGGGTGACCGGAGCAGTGCAAACCTGGGCGGTGGCAGCGTAAGAGTCAGTATTTCTGTGGCATGACAGGGCATTATTACTAAGGTGGGCATGTGGGAGGTATTAATACTGAGTGGGGGCATGCAGGGGGTATTATTAGTGAGGGGGACATACGGGTGCATTATTACTAGGGGGGCATGTGGGGGACATTATTACAATGCAGGGGCATTATTCCTCGGAAGGGGCATGTCGTGGCATTATTACTAATGGGGGCATGTGAGGGCCATTAAAGGGGTTGTACCAAGATTGCAAGTTATTTCCAATCCCTTTATTGAGTGGTGCCATGCAGGGGGGCAATACTCCTGAGTGGGGGCAAGCAGGGAGCATTATTACTGTCGAGGGTTAATTTGTTCAAACAGACTGGTCAGTTATGTTGTCGGTTCCAAATTGACCTAAGCAGGAGGAGCGCTCCTTTTGAGAGTCAAAGTACTGACCATTACACACGGTATATGGTGAAGTAATGAACTCTAAGTCTTTATTGGCATAGTCTCAGTTTATATAGAAGATCGCCCACGCAGGGATGCGACCTCTGGTAATACAAGGAATAACCTCATGATTTCCATACATCTTAAACTCATGACTTCTATATCTGACAATAAACTTATGACATTTAGGCTTGATATATGACTTTTAAGAAATAGCTGATTTCACATGACTTTCAGACAACATATTAATTTTAGACAGAGAGAGATGAAAACTCTTTGCGGTTAGGCTATGTCTCACTACATCCCAAGACATCTGGCCTTAGAACTTCCTGATTCCAATAGGTCAGACGTAGACCTTCAGTGTAGGCAGAAACCACAGGTTACTTCCTCAAAATCAGTCATGACTTCTGTTACACATACAATATATTGCAATACATACATTTTGCTAAAATACATATATTGATACATATTCATTCTTGATAAGCGACATTTATTACTTTCTTTACAGCCCCTCTTGGCCCTTATCATTCCCCCATTTTGGACATCAGGAAGTCACACACAGGAATGACAATTATGGGGAATTTTGAGGCTGAGTTGATCCAGAGGAAGGCGAAAACCCTTTTAGGAAAAAGCCAATTATCCTTGTATAAAAAGGGAAAAATTCCTTCCTGACCCCAAATATGGCGATCGGAACAAGTCCCAAGATCACAGCCGACATCTGACTTTTTAAAATGTATTATTGTTTTCATGAATCTAAACAAATCTCTTATCATTTATGTGAAACATAAAGTGTATGTTTGACCGCATTACAGTGGGGACAATATTCATATACATTAAGAAAGGTATTTTCCTGAATAACATTGCTCTCCTCCACATCACTATCGTTATGCACTATTGAATATATATCGCGAAGTGTCTTTATTGGGGTGGGGATAGACAGTAAGCAAGTCCGTAAAATATCTTCCCCACTCCGCAGGTTGGGCATGCACATGTGGGAAATATTCAGTACGTCTTTTGCAAAGTATTCCCACATGTTGGGGTGTCCTTCCGCCCAAACAGTCCATCTTCTTCTTACATCGACAGTTGATGAAGAATTGTCCCGAAAAGAGAGTAGTCCAAGAAAACAAAGGGTAAATAATACACCTATCCAGACTATCAATGCTGGTGTCCAGGTTGCCATCCCCCTCCCCCACCCTGGGTTGGGCTTACTCTCCACCCCCCTCGTGGTGCTGAGGCGTTGGAACTTTCTTGCAGTGTGAGGCATGGATCCAAGTGGGTTTGCCTTCTAGCTTGACCGAGGTGGGAGTGGTTAACAGCACTTGGTATGGTCCGTCAAAGCGAGGTTCCAAAGTCTTTCTGACGTGTCTCTTTACCACCACCCAATCTCCGGGATTCAGAGAGTGGGATCCTTCCAAACTATTAGGGTCTGAAATAGAAGAGAAGACTAGGTCGTGCGTTATTTTTAGCTTTTGGCATAAGTCCTGCACAAAGGAAGTAACGTTATCATGACCCAGGGATAGAGCTTGGGGGTGATACAGTCCTAACCTGGGCACGGAGCCAAAGAGAATCTCATAAGGAGACAGTCCTGTTTTCCTATTTGGCGTGGTCCGTACTGAGTAGAGGGCCAGAGGTAGGCACTCGGGCCAAGGTTTTCCTGTTTCAACCATGGCTTTCTGTATCTTAAGTTTGAGGGTGCCATTGAGTCTTTCTACTTTTCCGGAGCTCTGCGGATGATAGGGGGTGTGAAAGGCCTGTTCTACTCCTAAGGCGGACATGACTTCCTTCATTACCTCACCAGTGAAGTGAGTACCACGGTCGCTCTCAATGGTCTCTGGTACCCCAAATCTGCACACTAACTCTGACACAAGTTTCTTTGCAGTGGCCTGGGCAGTGGCCTTCGGGACCGGGTAGGCCTCAGCCCACCCAGAAAAGAGGTCAATGCATACCAGGACATACTCATACCTTCCTGACCTGGGCAGCTGGATGTAATCTATCTGTAGTCTCTGGAAGGGGTACAAAGGTCGCGGAGTGCACTTCCGAGGGGTCTTTACTACTTGACCGGGGTTGTGTAGTGCACAGATTTCACAAGCCTTGACGTATGCCTTTGCCATCCTGTCAAATCCCGGAGCGTACCACATTTTCTCCACCAGGGCTACCATGGCATTACGAGAAGCGTGCACCTTTCCATGAGCCAAAAGGGCCATACTAGGATAGGCAGCCGCAGGTAAACACATACGGGAACCCATCATCCAACCTTCATTTCCTTTTACTGCCCCTGCACTTGCCCAGCGCTCCTGCTCTTGCCCTGAGGGGAGTAGGTCCACCTCCTTCTGTGGTGGGACAGAGAGGGTCTGGTCCTTGGCAGGGGGATCAGGATCCTCCTCTGCTGGGCAGGACCTGGTCTGAACTCTGCACACGGGTGCCCTCCAGTCCAGCAGGGCTGCAGCCTTAGCTGCTCCGTCTGCCTTCTCGTTGCCTCTGCTTTCCAAGGAGTCCCCTCGGGTGTGTGCCTTTACCTTTATTATGGCTACCTGCTTCGGGAGCATGATAGCTGACATTAAACTACTTACTGCCTTACCATTCTTTATCGGTCTGCCTTGAGCTGTTAGGAAGCTCCGCGCGCGCCAAATCGGCCCATAGTCATGCGCAACGCCAAACGCGTACCTGGAGTCCGTGTAGATATTAGCAGTGACTCCCCGGGCTAACTTGCAGGCCTCGGTCAGAGCACACAGCTCCGCTTCCTGTGCTGACATATGTGGGGGCATGGCGCGGCCTATCAGTACTTCATTCATTGATACTACAGCAAACCCTGTCACAAATCTGCCCATCTCATTCTGGTATCGTGATCCATCCACAAACATTTCAAGGTGGGGGTTCAGGAGAGGCTTATCTGTGACATGAGCAAATCCAGCTGTCTCCTGCTCCATCAGAGCAGCACAGTCATGCTGGTGCTCGGTGTCAAAAGCTTCCTCTTCGCCTAGGGAATTGACAAAAAGTTGATCCCCTGTGCTTACTCCCCCTTTTGAATCAGTGTCACCTAATGGCAGTAAGGTGGCCGGATTCAAAGTTGTGCAACGTTGAAATGAGACATTGGATGAAGAGTGTACTGCAAGTTCCATTTTGACCTGTCTAGCAAGAGAAAGATGTCTACGGCTCACCTGTGTCAGAATTCCATGTACGTCATGGGGCGTGAGGACCACAAGAGGGTAGTCTAGGACCACCTCAGAAGCTTTCTCAAGTAGTGCTTGTACAGCCAGAACTGCTCTTACACAGGAGGGTGAACCCCTGGCTACTGCATCAAGATGTGCACTGTAGTATGCTACAGGGCGCTTTTTGTCACCATGCTCTTGTGTGAGGACGGCAGTAGCATGTCCCGCCATCTCAGTCACGAACATCTGGAAGGGTTTATCATAGTCTGGCAGACCCAGTGCTGGAGCACTGGTAATCTGTATTTTCAGCTGATGGAAAGCTGACTCGGCTTCCGGAGACAAAGCAAATGGCTTAGAACTCAGGCAGTCGTACAGAGGCTGCATGGTCATGGAGGCAGAGCGAATCCACGGCCGACAATATGAAACTAACCCCAGAAATGTCCGCAACTGAGCATGGGAGGTAGGGAGTGGCATGTCCTCCACCACCTTGGTACGTTCTGGCGTGAGGTGTTTTGTACCAGGACCTAGGCAGTGACCAAGAAACACAACATGAGATTTGCAAAACTGTAATTTGTCTTTACTGGCTTTACACCCGCTGTCTGCAAGAAAACAAAGAAGGCTGAGTGAGGCCGCAACGCAGGTAGGTCTGTCCGGTGCACAGAGTAGGAGATCATCAACATACTGAAGCAGGGCCACAACTGGTGGGACCATCCATGCATCAAGTACAAGCCTCATACATCGGGTGAATTGATTTGGGCTGTTTTGTGCCCCTTGTGGTAGGACAGTCCAGCAGTACTGTTTTCCTCGGAACGTGAAGGCAAACAGGTACTGGCAATCGGGGTGGAGCGGGACGGACATAAATGCATTGGCGAGATCGATCAAGGTGTACCAACAGGTTCCGGAAGGTATGGTGGACAACAGAGTGTAAGGATTGGGGACCAAAGGTGTTTCTAGGATGGTCACCTTATTGATTTCTCTTAGATCGTGAACCATCCGGTAGGTATCAGGTTCACCTTTCTTCCCTTTCTTTTTAACCGGGAAGAGTGGCGTGTTAGCGGGTGAGACGCAAGGTTTTAAAGCATTCAAGGCACATAACTCTGTAATAGTGGAGGCTATTGCGTCTTCCTGTGCCATGGCTAGGGGATATTGGCGGATCATGGGGGCTTTTTCCCCATCTTTGAGATATACCATGATTGGGGGTACGTGGAGATGGCCCAAGTCTGTCTTCCCTTTTGCCCAAAGGGTCTCTGGCACTGCTGAGAGAACCTGTGTATCTTCTGGGGTCAACACATATACAGTACAAGAAGGAGGCGGAGTGACCAAGTCTGCTGCCATGAGACAGAATACTTGGTGGTCGGCCGCAGAGGTACTGACATGAGCCTCACCGGAAGGATGGAGCTGAATACAGCACCCCAGGGGTCCCATCACATCGGTTCCCATGATGCAATCCCCAGCGGGTGACACCAGGAAGCGAGTGAGGACTCGTGACCCTTGAAAGGAGACTTCTATGGGCTCGGTCTCACGCATGGGTGTTGGTTCACCGGACACTCCAACGGCTATGGCTATGGAGTCTGAGAGAGGAATACTAAGGTCATTGACTTGTGAGGTACTGACACATGATTTAGTAGCCCCTGTGTCAATTAAAAAGGGCACCTCCTTCCCCTGGATTTTTAGAGGCTGAAAAATTTGTGGCCCACGTGCGTCAGTAACTATAAGGGACACGGGGGAAGGAGTGCCAGACCTTCATTGGTAATTGGTATACCCGTTATTTCCCTGTGGGCGGGATGATGTGGTATTGGCCGTACTTCCCTGTTGCCCCCTTTCGTCTGACGTGTTCTGTCTAGGGCGTTTAGGGGCTCTACAATTACGGGCCAAGTGTCCAGTCTTCCCGCAGTTATAACACTTACGGGTCTCCCGCCTGGGGTCGTTAAGTCGGACTGTGTCCCCCTCCATGGTGTAATGTTTAATCATAACACACTTTGCGTGGTCTTCTGTGTCCATGACAAATCCTACAGCTTTCTTATATAGATCACGCGGTCTGGCCTGTCGCCAATCGGGGGTACATGCTTTAACGCGTTCAGACAGGCGCTTATCTATTCCTTGCATAAAGGCTTCACAAAAAGCAGCATTACGTATTGCTTTTGGACAATCATATAAACCCAGATCTCTGCCAACTTCCTCTAAACGGCCAAAGTAACATTCAATAGACTCGCCCTTGTTCTGTCTACACTGGGTTAGGGCTGTACGTCTCTCTTGGGCTTTATCCTTAAACCAGGCTTTAACCTTGTCAACATATTGAGTACCACTAAGTAATGTCTGGGGGTCATCTGGGCGATCTTCAAGACCACAAAATTGAGCAATACTATTGTAAAGGCCCAGAGGACATTTTACATTCATAAGACATTCCATATCTGTCCAAGTGGCAGAGTAGTTTTTCTGTATGACTTCCAACTTTCTATGGAAAGCTGCTGGCTCTGTCTGGGGATCGGGCAGTTGCTGACACAGTGCCATCTGGTCTGTGGCGCTCCAGGGTCGCCATGTAGTGACTGTAGACCCGGGAGTTGGTCTATGTGCGTCCGTAGGTCTGTCATTAGAAGACGATGGTCTGTCAGTGTCCTCTTGTCTGACCGTGCCCAATGGTGGACTCGGTCTGTTTGGTTCTCTATAATGGGTAGTGGAGGTTGTAACTGGGAATAAGGGAATCGGTTGTCTACACTGATCCCTGGGACGTGGAGTCCCACATACTGTACAGAGTTCTTTAAAACAGGCATTCTGTTGACCACAACGTGGACAATCCCAAGCCGGACCTCTATTTACTTCAGGGCTCGGGGATCCTGATTGAGGGCTGTAGGGAGGTGTATCCATCTGGGCAGTAGCCTGTGGATACGTAGGAGGCAAGGGTGGCAAATTGGGATACAGAGAATTAAAGGGATTATTTGGAGACATTGGTGGAACGGCCGGGACGACAGGAGAGACTAATGGAACCGTAGGGGTTTCCATGGGAACGTCTATTGGTGGCCGGGGCATAGGACAATAAACTAAAATGCCCTCGCCTCGGGATTCGGAGTCCCAGTGTTCGTCTTCTGCTGTTTTAGAGCAGCCCAGAATAGCCTTCATGCCTTTTTCCAAACCCTTATTTCTTATTTCCTTTCTATGCTTATCCTCATATTGTGACCAAAATTCATAATTGAATGTTCCCGCCTTCTTAAGGCCTATACGTTTGTAAACTTTATAGGCTTGTCTGCAAATGTCCTCCCCTTCTCTATCTTTAATTATCTCAATAGGAGTCTGATATATCTTAGATTGTTCAGACCCCATCTTGACCACTTCCGACTATTCTTCACTAAGTATACAGGACGTATATTTCACACAGTAAACTAAGATAATCACTGAGACTATCTGGGAACACACAGTTCCCTGTCCCGGAATAGATTTACAGAACTAAAACGTGGTCAACTTCAAACACTAGGATTCAGGGGAGACCAGACTTCGCCTCTTAGGGAACTTTTAGTAATATTATAACAGATCCAGAGTAACAATATGAGTGCCAGAAATGAGACTATAACAATAACAATTATTTCAATCTCCAATACAGACAACATGACTCTTTAAGTCCCAATGAGTGAGTTCTTCCGTCTAGGACAGTTAAATGAACTTATTCACTCTAAAATATGGACGGGGCAGAAAATATAGGAAACAGGCAACAACATACCTCTAGTCCGTTAGAGACACACAGATCAAAAGAATCCAGACTGTATAATAGTAAGATAAGCTCTTACCTGTACACCGGTGTTTTAGTCTGGGGTCTCCGAATCCAGTATCCACGTCAACGGGCCAGGAGTTTGTTTCAGTCTACTGGTTGCGATGTCCCGTAAAGGTAAGCCCCGCCCCCTAGTTGGACGCCAAGAACTGTCGAGGGTTAATTTGTTCAAACAGACTGGTCAGTTATGTTGTCGGTTCCAAATTGACCTAAGCAGGAGGAGCGCTCCTTTTGAGAGTCAAAGTACTGACCATTACACACGGTATATGGTGAAGTAATGAACTCTAAGTCTTTATTGGCATAGTCTCAGTTTATATAGAAGATCGCCCACGCAGGGATGCGACCTCTGGTAATACAAGGAATAACCTCATGATTTCCATACATCTTAAACTCATGACTTCTATATCTGACAATAAACTTATGACATTTAGGCTTGATATATGACTTTTAAGAAATAGCTGATTTCACATGACTTTCAGACAACATATTAATTTTAGACAGAGAGAGATGAAAACTCTTTGCGGTTAGGCTATGTCTCACTACATCCCAAGACATCTGGCCTTAGAACTTCCTGATTCCAATAGGTCAGACGTAGACCTTCAGTGTAGGCAGAAACCACAGGTTACTTCCTCAAAATCAGTCATGACTTCTGTTACACATACAATATATTGCAATACATACATTTTGCTAAAATACATATATTGATACATATTCATTCTTGATAAGCGACATTTATTACTTTCTTTACAGCCCCTCTTGGCCCTTATCATTACTACGGGGGCATTTTTCTTTGGAAGGTGCATTATTACTAAGGAGTGCGTGTGGGGGAATTATTACTGAGGGGGCACGAGGGGTTATTTCTGAATAGGGGCATGCGGGGGGATTATGCTTTGGGAGGGACACATGGAGCTTTCATTACTAAGGGCTCGTTCACATCAGTGTTCGGGAGATCTGTTTTCTGCTCTGTTGTGGAAGTAGGAAAACGGCATCCTCTGGCCAAACTGAACGGTATTAAGACGGAACCGGATGCCACCAAATGGGCCTCCATTGACAATAATTGTGTCTGCTAAATTGCCTGCCAGCTGGAATTTATAGGACAAAGTAATGTAGCTTGCTGCGCTATTTCTTCTTGTTTTCTAGGGAAAATCAGGGCTGAAGGTTCCAAATGGAACCTCCGACGCTGATCTGAATGAGCCATTAGGGGGCATTAATCCTGAGTGGGGGCATGTAGGGGACATTATTACTAAGAGGGGACTATATCTGGGGCATTATCACTAAAGGGGGCATGTGTAGTTGTCCAGTACATGCTTTCCTGGCCCCCTCCATAATGTCATACATGTATTGTCTTTTGTAGATGCTCTGTGCAAAAAATGTCTTGTCCTTCTGCTATGTGTATTGCACAGCTGCAGCAAAAGAGAGGTTAATGTCTGCAAAGTATGAGCTGACTGTCTGTAAATGTATCAATTCTATCCTGTCACGTCGTATGAGTGAAGGTATAAATGTGAGTGCTTGAGAGCCGGTGGGTTCCATGACTTCTGGGTTCCTGTTAAAGAGTGCCAGCTACATGGGGGCACCTTCAGCTCTCAAATAATGAAGAATGGGGGAGGAGGAGAGATTTCCCGAGTGCAAGGAACAGCATGAGCAGTGAGTGAGCCGACCTCAGAGAGAGAGAGCGTGAGCCAGTCCTAAGTTTTCTACGCAAGGCCCAGTGCAGAGGTACTCTTCTTTTCTCAATTTTTCACGCCCAAGCATCCTGAAGTCTGGGACAGCTGAGTGGAGGTACGCATCTAGAATTGTCACACACGGGTGTCCTGAAGTATGGGATCTCTGTGTGGAGGTACTCATCTTCAAGTCTGTCTGATTTTTTGGCTTGAATTGTTGGAGTTTTTTATTCAAGTAAAGTCATTCTAGGTTCTGACCATTCCCGGGGACCTGAAGTACTCTACTCCGGTCTGTGGCTCGTTATTTTCCCCACCGAAGTTCATGCTTCTAGGTTCCAGAATAGTGGCATCATCCGTGACAACCCCTTCACCTGTTCTACTGTTTATTGGGCATCCCCATGCCCGGGGTGTCCAAAGAGGCCTAGCGCTGCCCTGGCCTTGCCTGCGTGCGTCCCGCCGGGAGGGAACGTGGTAAGTGCCGCCGTGACGAGCAAGCATCTTGCCCCCCCCAGCTCCTCAGTGTAGGACAAGCCGGGACACTGCACATGTTGGGGGAATTATTACTGAAGAGGCATGTGGGGACACTACTACTGTGAGAAGGACACTGAGTGGCACTATTTCTGAGGAAGGGGCACGAAGGGCATGGCACTGCATAAAAGGGGCATGGCCTTACGTAAAAAAAATCCGTTGCACTACATGCCACAAGAATTGCCCCTCCTTTGATTAGTCTCTGTTTACGGGCATCTGGCCTCTCAGAAGACGTTTCCGCACGTCACATTCTTTGGTGAAAGCCGCCACCCGATACTTACACGGTTCGCCGTTACTTCTCTGTTTGGACAATCTGTTCCGATGATTTAGAACACTGAACCCGTGTGAAGTCTAAATAAGACGCGGGCGGCACGCTGACCGCAGCAGCTTTTTTTGCACCCAGCCCTTGTTATTAATAGTCTCTGGCAATCGCCATATTTCCGCCAAATAATCGCCTTACTGGAAACGTGATTAATAGAAGGACGGTGCGTTAAATATTTACAGTTTGCATAGTTTTCGTAACTGCTCTGAGTGGAAATATTTGACCTAAATCAGCAGTGATATGTACGGTTACACCCTCCCAATCACTCTGCTCCCTGCTTGGGTGTCAGTTTACACTGTAGGTCTGGCATTCTATTCATAAACTAGGAAACTGTAGGAGGAACAAAGAAATTGATTCCACCCAAAGCAGAGCTTGCATTTTGGACCTTAAAGGGGTGGTCTCGCGAAATCAAGTGGGTCTATACACTTCTGTATGGCCATATTAATGCACTTTGTAATATACATTGTGCATTAATTATGAGCCATACAGAAGTTATTCACTTACCTGCTCCGTTGCTAGCGTCCCCGTCGCCATGGTTCCGTCTAATTTCGGTGTCTTCTTGCCTTTTTAGACGCGCTTGCGCAGATCCGTCTTCTCCCTTCGGCTCCGCTCGGCAGCATCGGCATTTTGGCTCCGCCCCCTTGTACGCATCATCGCGTAGCTCCGCCCCCGTCACGTGCCGATTCCAGCCAATCAGGAGGCTGGAACCGGCACACATCATGGGGCGGAGCTACGCGATGATGCGTACAAGGGGGCGGAGCCAAAATGCCGATGCTGCCGAGCGGAGCCGAAGGGAGAAGAAGGGAGAAGACGGATCTGCGCAAGCGCGTCTAAAAAGGCAAGAAGACACCGAAATTAGACGGAACCATGGCGACGGGGACGCTAGCAACGGAGCAGGTAAGTGAATAACTTCTGTATGGCTCATATTTAATGCACAATGTACATTACAAAGTGCATTAATATGGCCATACAGAAGTGTATAACCCCATTTGCTGCCGCGAGACAACCCCTTTAATAAGGCACATTGTAGGAGGCACCTCCACTAATAGCAGCAGTCATCATCCAACTTTCTTGAGACCCTGAATGGCATGTAAATTTGTACTCTTCACTTAAAATACTCTCCCTCCTCTCTGTTACAGACTGCTTTGTGTCAGTCTACACTGCAGTGCTGGCATTTTATTCATGAACTAGTAAAATCAGGATGGACAATGCAAGAGATCATAAACTAATGTACAGGGCATAATACACCCGCCTCAATCCATCAGCCACTGACATCATGTATAGTCTTGCTTTAATGCCATATTTCAGCCTGTCACTAAGGAAGCAGCAGCAAGTCCACCCTGCAGGTTATGTACAGAGCGGCTCAGGGCTTCATTGCTCCACTCCACTATCAGCCCAACTCATTATCATTTACTGCTGTAGACAAACAATCCGTAATCCAGAATATCCCAGGAATCCCAGCTTCTCACCGCTCAGATCAATATCACTTTGGATAATACAGACTTCAATGGACATTTGATATTCGATCTGCTGGATATTTCCTGGAACAATCTCTTTAAATGAATGAATGCATGTATTATACTCCAGAGCTGCACTCACTATTCTGCTGGTGGAGTCACTGTGTACATACATTACTTATCCTGTACTGATCCTGAGTTACATCCTGTATTATACTCCAGAGCTGCACTCACTATTCTGCTGGTGGAGTCACTGTGTACATACATTACTTATCCTGTACTGATCCTGGGTTATATCCTGTATTATACCCCAGAGCTGCACTCACTATTCTGCTGGTGAAGTCACTGTGTACATACATTACTGATCCTGTACTGAGCCTGATTTACATCCTGTATTATACTCCAGAGCTGCACTCACTATTCTGCTGGTGGAGTCACTGTGTACATACATTACTTATCCTGTACTGCTCCTGAGTTACATCCTGTATTATACTCCAGAGCTGCACTCACTGTTCTGCTGGTGGAGTCACTGTGTACATACATTACTTATCCTGTACTGCTCCTGAGTTACATCCTGTATTATACTCCAGAGCTGCACTCACTATTCTGCTGGTGGAGTCACTATGTACATACATTACTTTTCCTGAGTTACATCCTGTAGATCTTTTATTAGAAAAGTATAAAACACAACCAAACATTAACAATAACACAACTGTATACAACAAGATGAGGCCCTTCCCCCGGTCCATGACCCATCAACAAAAGAAAAGTCACTTTATACCCATTCCCCCTCCCCCACTGTACACTCACACAGCCACTCATACTCCATATATAACAAAAATACTTAAAAGAGCATATCACTACAGAAAACTAGAACTACAGGTCCAGCCGAACCCCCTGAAACCACACAAATGAAATTAAAGGAGATGTCCCGCGCCGAAACGGGTTTTTTTTTTTTTAAACCCCCCCCCCGTTCGGCGCGAGACAACCCCGATGCAGGGGTTAAAAAAACCACCCGCACAGCGCTTACCTGAATCCCGGCGCTCCGGTGACTTCTCTACTCACCGCTGAAGATGGCCTCTTCCTCCGTGGACCGCAGCTCTTCTGTGCGGTCCACTGCCGATTCCAGCCTCCTGATTGGCTGGAATCGGCACGTGACGGGGCGGAGCTACACGGAGCTACACGGAGCCCCATAGAGAACAGCAGAAGACCCGGACTGCGCAAGCGCGGCTAATTTGGCCATCGGAGGCCAAAAATTAGTCGGCACCATGGAGACCAGGACGCTAGCAACGGAGCAGGTAAGTAAAAAACTTTTTATAACTTCTGTATGGCTCATAATTAATGCACAATGTATATTACAAAGTGCATTATTATGGCCATACAGAAGTGTATAACCCCACTTGCTGCCTCGGGACATCTCCTTTAAATAGCGTTAAACAATAACAGAAATAACTAACCAAACCATCCTAACATAAAGACTGAGCCAACCGGCATATAACCAAACAAAAATTTTTTTTATTTTTTTTTGGGTCCCCAGTGCAGCTTGGGGGCCATGCCTGCTCCACCAGTCCGTGCCCAGAGTTCAAAGTTCAGGACGTGCCCAGCCACACCAGGGTTTTTTTTTTTTATATATACACATTATACCACAATACCACACTTTTCCCAGCCGCAGCCTGGGGGCCATGCCCACTCCACCAGTCCGTGCCCAGAGTTTTATGTTTGGGACGTGCCAGGCTACGGCTCAAGGCGTGAACCCCACTCCCCCCAACTCCCCACCCAACCTACCTACCACCCAAAATGTGAATATATACAATATATACAAAACCATAATAAACTATACACCGACATACACCAATATACATACTATACAATATTCATACAACCCGAAAGCCTAAGGTCGGCTCTCCTGCAGCCCTACTTGTTTTCATTTTGCCCAAACCAAAACAAAAGGCTTCATGGTGCACTCACAGCCCCCCACCGGGATTGGAGGTGATAAACCAGGCACAGACACGGCAATGCCCTTTCCCTTCTTTTTTTAAAAAGGTCTCCCTATTCTTTCCCTAATTTGCCCTAGACTGTCCTTAGTCTGCCCCTCAGTCTGACCCTTCATAGAAAACTGTCCCTGCCCTATCCCTCCTCTCTCCCTATCCTGTCCCTATTTTCTCCCTACTCTGCCCCTAGAAAATTAAGAAAAGACTGTCCCTAACGAAATACAAGCCCTCTCCATAGGAGAGAAGCCTTAGATGTGCCCAGCCTCTCATACTCCAAAGAACGTACCTTCACCAGGTCACCCAGGATGTTCCTACATACCGTATCCACGGCGAGGACTTTCAGCTCCGTCAAGATTAGACAGCGTACACTCCAGATGTGGAACCTGACCACTAGGCTAACTAGGAATAAAGTGCAGCGGTCCCTGCCACCAAGACCTCTGAAGGCCCCATAAGCCCACTCCGCATAGGAGAGGTGTGCCAGCTGATGCCAACCTATGGAGACTCCTACCCGTTGGTATACCTCTGTATTAAAGGGGCACTGAAGCAGGAAATGCTCCATGCTTTCCAGCACGTCGCTGCACTCCTGACGGGGGCAACCCCTGTCAATCAGAGGCCTGCTCTTCAAGTTACCCCTTACATACAGTCTCCCGTGAAAGCAGCGCCAAGCCAATCCCAAAACTTCAAGAGGACCCGGGTTGAATTCAGTAAACGTAACCCTCCCTCCATGTCCCGACTTGGGCAGTCCTTGAGCGCCAGGGGCTTCTGGAAATGGGTCAACAAGACTCTTTCGTCGAGGAGCCTCCTCGTCAGAGTCCTGATCTCCCACATCCCCAGACCCCACCGGCGTATCACCTTCAGAACCAAGGTAGCGTAAGCCGGGAGATATCCATGCTGCGTGCGAAGGTCCTTTACTCGCCCTCCTGTCTCCCATTCCTGGAAGAAAGGCCAAAACCATCCCCGGCAGGAGTAGACCCACGGAGGAGCCCTCTCTTGCCAGAGGTTGCCTATGTTGATCTTAAAAAAGGTGTCTACAAGAAACACCACGGGGTTGACCATAGATAACCCCCCTAGTCTCCTCGTGCGGTATGTAACATCTCTCCTGATCAGGTTGCATCTATTCCCCCACAACATTAGGAAGAACAGGTTGTAGACCTGGCAAAATGCATACGCTGCCCAGGTAGATGAATAAAGGGAGCAGGTATGTTTTGATCAGGCTAACTCTTTCCCGAAAGGTTAAAGACCAACCCTTCCACTGATTAACCTTGTGAGTGGCACCGTCTAGCCTGTCTACCCAATTTTGCATGGGGTAATCCCCCTGGCCAAATTTGATGCCAAGAACTTTTGCTGAAGTCTGGGGCACCGGAAGAGTGTCTGGGAGATCAAACACAGGATCCCCCCTTCCTAACCAGAGACTTTCGCACTTATCCCAGTTGATCCTGGACCCAGATGCCTCTGAGTAGCCATCCACCTCCGACACCACAAACTCCGCCTCCTCCCTTGAGGATACGAAGAGCGTGACATCATCGGCGTATGCCACTGCCCTCAGGGTAGCCTCCGGCACCGCCCGTTCCATCCCGACCCCTGCTATAGGTCCACGATCAACCCTCCTAAGGAAGGGATCTATCGCAAACACATACAACAGGGGACTTAGAGGACAGCCCTGACGGACACCGGACCCCACCTCGAAAGGGCGGCCCAGCCAACCGTTCACCAGCGGGAAAGTCTCAGCCCCTGCATACAATGTTCGCAGCCAATCAACAAACCCCACTGGCAGGCCGTATCTCAGAAGGACAAAACGCTTTGGCCTGATCCAGGGACAGCAAGTATCCCTCCCAGTGACCAGCCCTACCCTGCTTCACTGCCTCTCGGACACCAAGAACAGTCTAACTTCCTCTATTCTGATCTCTTCTGTCAAAACATCAAGAGAGGTGTCTACTCCCAGCTCAGGGACAGTTTCAGCCAGGAAAGCCGACATCACTTCCGAATCTAGATCCCTCTTTCCCAAGAATTGCGAGTAGTAGGATCTGACGACCTCCAGAATCCCTGATCTGGATCGATTCAGGGACCCCGTACTGTCAATCAGTCCAGTGACCACTTTACTATTCACTGACATCCTACAGTTTCTGTAAGGGTCGGGCGAGCGGTACTTCCCGAAATCCCTCTCAAAAACCAAGGATGCGTGTCTATCGTACTGGCATTTCTTGAGCAAAGATTTGACTCTGGAGATCTCCTCGCAGCTACCTCCAGTCGAAACGAGATGTTCGAGTTTCCTCCTCAGGTTGTTGTACAGGCGGTACCTGTCCAGGCATCTGAGGTTGGAGAGCTCTCGGAAGAATCTTGCCGCCCTCCTCTTGAACATCTCCCACCCTTCTGACTTACTGCTACAGAGATCCAGTAATGGTACCTGGCTCTGCAGAAAATCCTCAAAGGACTGTCTTATCTCTGCTTCCTCCAGAAGTGATGAATTCAGTCTCCAAAAACCTCTGCCCATCCGGGGGGTCTCTGCAACATTCAGAGAAAACAATATTAGACAGTGGTCGGAGAATTCCACCTCAACAACGGACACTGGTGAAGAGATGGCTTCCTCCTTCAAAAAAAACCTGTCTATTCTAGACCTGCTCTGACCTCTATAATAGGTGAACCCCTCGTGGCCTGGGGTGTGCCGGATGTGGACATCCACCAGGCGAGCCTCGCTAGCTATGCTATTAAGTGTGACGCTGTCAAAAGTCAACCGCCTGTCTCCAGAGCCTCCCCTATCGCGGGCTCTCGTGACTGCATTAAAGTCACCTCCAAAGACAACTTGGCGGCTGGTAAAAATGTAGGGCTTGATCCTCATAAAGAGACTCTTCCTGTCCTTTTTTGACTGGGGACCATAGATGTTGACAAGTTTTAATTCTTGTCCCTTCATGAGGACATCTAAGATCAGGCACCTTCCCATTTCTAATTCAATAACTCGTCGGCATTCAACCGCTGCGGTAAAAAGGACCGCCACTCCGCTATACGGCTCGGCCGCAAGAGACCAGTAGGAAGGGCCTGACCTCCACTCCCTTTTTGCCTTATGTATGGCTGCCAAAGCGGACAGCCTGGTCTCCTGCAAAAATAAAATGTCAGCTTCAACTCGGCTGAGAAAATCAAAGGCCGCAAATCTAGCCGTATCTGACTTAATGCTGGCAACGTTAATTGATGCCAGAGTCAGCGGAGTGGGTGCCGCCATCATGAGTGATTAAATTAGATGGCTTTCTTCCTCACACCCCCTTCCTCGGGGTTAGAGGAAAGTCCCTTGCTTCTTTTTTTGGACATAGATGTGTCCATAGCAAGGGATCCCCCGACCCCATCATCCTTGTTTCCAGGCTCTAGAGTCGTCTCCTCCCCTGTAGGAACTATGCCTCCATGAGGAGGAGACTCAGCGCCCCCTGTTGACCCTTTCTTTGCCCCAGGAACCTTGCCCTTTCCTTCCCCCTAAGAGGAGGAAGAGATGTCTTGAAGGGCTCGGAACCTATTGGAGTGTCCAACTGGAGGTGAGCAGGCTTCCCCTTCCAGTACTTGGCCCGGGATGGGAGAAGATCTTGAATCCCCCCTTCGCTTCCTCCTCGTGGCACGTAGCTTACGCCTTTTTTCTAACCACCTCTTGCCTTCCTCATCCACACTTTCATAGTGGGAGGAATCTGCAGAGTTGGTCTCCTCCCTCTGGATCCTCCTGTCCTCTTCATCTAACTCGCTATCCCTCAAAGCCTCAGCCGCGAGATTTGCTTCTGGAACAGGAGCCACCATCGACCCACCTGCTGTGGGTGCTCCTGTCAGCCCCCTGCTCCGTCTGCGCTTCTCCTGATGCCTCTGCTGGGCAGCCGTCTTTTGCCAGTTCTTCCCTGGCTCCTGAGCTCCCCCCCCCCTCTGCTGGTCCCCTCACCCCAGGAGGCCACATCATGACCCCCATCCATAGGGGCAGAGACCGCATTGGCAAAGGAGCGTGAATAGCGGCTAAATGGATGACCGAGATCACCACACAGGTTACACCTAATCTCTGTACAGGAGGCAGCAAGATGACCCAGACCCCCACACAGAGCGCACTTCAAGATCTTACAAGCAGCGCTCAAGTGTGAGGGGTCGCCGCGCCTGTGGCAAAGCTTCGGCTGCCCCTGGTAAAAGGCCAAGATATGATCCCTGCCGAGGAAGGCTGCAGATGGTATGTGTGCCACTGAGTTTCCTGAATGCTTCAGCTTGACCATGAACGTCCAGGCCCCGGACCATATGCCGTGCTCATCCCTGTTCTTTTTTGGCATCTCTGTCACCTCTCCGTACCTACTGAGCCACGTCATGATGTCAACGCAAGTTACTCATTACGAGTCAAAACGGTCACTTTCTTGATATCATTCTGGCGAGACACCACCTGGATGGCAAAGTCCCGCCAGCCGGGCTCGTTTTTCATCAGCTCGTAGTTCCCCCAGAAAAGTTCTAGACCCTCTGGGCGAACGAAGCTGATGTGAAACTCAGACGTGCCGTAAGGATGGATCAGGGCAAAGATGTCAACCGCCCTGAAGCCCATCTTCAGTAGGAGCTCCACTACCTTCCC
Organism: Eleutherodactylus coqui; assembly: GCF_035609145.1. Taxonomy (NCBI): domain Eukaryota; kingdom Metazoa; phylum Chordata; class Amphibia; order Anura; family Eleutherodactylidae; genus Eleutherodactylus; species Eleutherodactylus coqui. The sequence goes on along the minus strand of NC_089839.1, from coordinate 23,388,461 downwards.
CCTTGGAGGACATGCATCATTGCCCCTCCAACGAAGACGGACCACATTCCTACGACCTGCGTCCTGCCCGGGTGTTGGTAGGGACCATACGGTCTCCCCCCTTTGCTCTCGGAAGGCACCCAAGCCATGTCTCTCTTTCCAGAGAGATAGGTCCACCTCTCTTCCTCCAACTGTAATTGAACTCTCCCCTTTCCGTAGAGCCTCCAAGAGGCGCTGTTGCAAAACGCCCTCCCTAGAGCCTGGAGACAAGGAGGACCCACTCCCTCCAGCGGCGACACTGGCATAACTCCTACCAGGTGCTGTCGCCGCTGGAGGGGCGACTGGAACCTGTGACACTTCCTGACCCCCTGAACAAACTGTACCTGCTTGTGCAGCAGGTGCCCCTATATTAGGGGCGCCAAGAGCTCCCTGGGTCTCTGATCTCTTAGTAGTATCAGAGACCTGGGCTGAACTGGGAATCTTCTTATTACCACTAGTACCTCTCTCGCACGCACCCTCACCATCCGGACCAGATTTTGGGTCAGGACCAGGGTCCAAGCGGGCCTTAGCAGACCTAGGGGGCAACATTGCTGCCCCAGCTTGTGCAGCTGCAACTACCGCAATGTTCCCCCCACGGCCAGCACTCTGTGTTATAGCAGAGATGTTTTTAGTTTTGCTTTTGCCTTTCTTTTTACCTTTGCCAGAAGCCTCCGCATCACTGGGTGCCTGGGACCGAGAGACCCCCGCAGACCGACCTGTCACACAGGAGATCTCAGATGCTGATCCCGCAGCTCCCTCTGCATCACTGGCCTTACTGGCACCATCACCGACATAGCCTTCAGCCTTCTCATCTTTACCACAGGGTCCCAGGTCGGAAGTGCCTCTTTCTGGCTTTGCAGCCGGACCAGCGCCCCCCGTCACATAGACAAATTTCCCCTGAGGCTTCCTTTGTTTTCCTTTTTTATCCTTGATTTTTGTGTCCACTTTGGGAATGTCTTTACCAAAATGAAGACCCCCCCATATGAGGAGGGGATTCCAGCAGTTGCGACTTTTGCAACACCAAAGTCCCCACCTTATGATTTCCTTCCTCCAGATCAGACTCCTCAGAGGTTGTTGGTAGCCCAATCTGCTCTGGCTGGAGATTGCTGGTGCTTGTAGTGCTGCCTTGGGTTAGGGCTTGTTCAGCCGAACACGCAGGCTGCTCCCACAGACTCTCCTGTACATCCTCGTAGTCGTCCTCATCCGAGCTGTCGTCACCATCACTGGACTGACCGGTCTGCTGTGAATTGCTGCATCCTGCAGCCATCTTCGCAAAGCGATCATCATTCATGATCTTTTCTTTAAAGGGACCGCTCTCCTCCAAGATCCTCTCTCTCACATCTTTCCACACTTTAATACATTCTTTGCACTTCTGTATCACCTTAGAGACTTCCGCCTTTTTGCCTTAAGAGGTGGCTTGGTCTCTTTGCAGCCTGGCAGACCGCAGTTTTTCCCTCTGCAGAACTATCTGCTTCCCTGCAGTCTCATACTCGGCCATGCTTCTTGCCAGCCGGGAGGCCAGCTCTACCACAGACTCTCCCTCTGGTCTATCACTCCACTTATCCGGCTTTGCCAGCTTCTGTGGCTTACCTGTCTTCCTCCGGGCCTGGCTACGCGTCACCATCTCGCTGCTTGCGCTGTCGGATGCAGCTGCACTGATGGACTGGCCCGCGTTACTGCGCCTGCGACTGGAGCCCGTGTCACCGCTGCCACGACTTAGAACCGTCCTTTTCTCTGGCTCACCTACAGTTCTTGGCTTCTTATATTTTGCCGCTGCTGCTGTGGAACATCTTGGAGCTGCAGAAGCCACCGATGCCACTGCGGGGGTCGTTGCGGCCATCTCTGTCCTCCCTCCCTCCGACCGAGATCGGAGGGAGGAGGTGCGGGACTGCATAACAAACAAAGCCCAGAAACGTGCACTGTTCCTGGGCTCTCAACAAGGTCTCCACCTGAGAAGCAGACCACACCCTGGATCCTGCAGAGCTCTTCAGAACACAACCTTACTCCAGAGTTGCACTCACTATTCTGTTGGTGGAGTGACTGTGTATATACATAATAATAATAATAATAAACAACTTTATTTGTATAGCGCCAACATATTCCGCAGCGCTTACATAGACGGGGGATACAGAAAGACAAAATACAAACATTACAGAGCCACGGTTACATAGTAATCAGTTGATGGAAACAATAGGGGTGAGGGTCCTGCTCCAACGAGCTTACATACTACAAGTAATGGGGTGATGCAGAGGGTAAAGGGGCTGGAGATGTGCACTGTATGGCGGGGTGGAGAGTGAGGGGTGATATACACATAGACAATGGTCAGACATTTAGCCGTGTGACAGCAGAAACGGTATGACTGCCGGAGCAGTTTATGATGGCTAGCAGGGATTGCAGTCAGTAGGTCAGGGAGCATGTTATCAGGCGGAGTACAGAGAGGTTTTTTTAGGGAATTCGGTATGCCTCCCTGAAGAGGTGCGTTTTCAGAGCACGCCTGAAGTTCTGCGAGTCCTGGATTGCTCGGGTAGCCTTTGGTAGTTCGTTCCAGAGGACCGGTGCTGCTCTGGAGAAGTCTTGGAGGCGGGAATGAGAAGTTCAAATGAAAGGGGCACTCAGTCTGGTTTCATTAGCAGAGCGGAGAGCCCGGGCTGGTTGATGGATTGAGATGAGAGAGGCGATATAGGGGGGCGCTGCACTGTGGAGGGCTTTGTGGATGAAGGTAGCGAGTTTGAATTGAATTCTGTATTTAACGGGCAGCCAGTGCAGTGACTGGCACAGGGCAGAGGCGTCCGAGTAGCGGCTGGACAGGAAGATGAGCCTGGCTGCCGCATTCAGGATGGACTGGAGAGGGTAGAGTCTGGTGCAGGGGAGGCCGATCAGCAACGAGTTGCAGTAATCGAGCCTGGAGTGGATGAGGGCGACAATAAGCGTTTTTAACGTCTCAACAGTGAGAAAAGAGCGGATTCTTGCGATGTTCTTGAGGTGCAGCTGACATGTTCGGGCCAGATATTGGATGTAGGGGGCAAAAGAGAGATCAGAGTCAAATATGACCCCAAGGCACCGGGCGTGTTGTCTAGGAGTTATGGTGGTGCCACACAATGTGATGGTGATGTCAGGATGAGGTCGGTTAGTGGAGGGCGGAAATACCAGTAAGTCAGTTTTAGAGAGGTTTAGTTTTAGATAGAGAGAGGACATAGTGTTAGAGACAGCGGACAGACAGTCGGTGATGTTTTGGAGGAAGGGTGCAGAGATGTCACGGGCAGAGGTGTATAGCTGGGTGTCATCAGCGTACAGGTGGTATTGGAGGCCAAAACTCCTGATAGTTTGTCCAATAGGGGCTGTGTAGATAGAGAAGAGAAGGGGGCCAAGGACCGAGCCCTGGGGGACCCCAACAGCAAGGGGAAGAGGAGGGGAGGTAGAGCCAGCAAAGGAGACACTGAAAGAGCGGTCAGATAGGTAAGAGGAGAACCAGGAGAGGGCAGCGTCCTTTAGGCCAATGGAGCGTAGCATACTGAGGAGGAGTTTGTGGTCAACAGTGTCAAACGCTGCAGAAAGGTCGAGGAGGATCAGTAGGGAGTAATCGCCCCTCGATTTGGCTGTCAGTAGGTCATTGGATACCCAAGTAAGGGCAGTTTCTGTCGAGTGTTGAGGTCGGAAGCCAGACTGTAGGGGGTCTAGGAGAGAGTGCTCTGATAGGTAGCTTACAAGGCGGGAGTAAACCAGGCGTTCTAGTAGTTTGGAGATGAAGGGGAGGTTTGAGATGGGTCGGTAGTTGGCAGCATTGGTCGCATCCAGAGTCGGTTTCTTTAGCAGTGGGGATATGATGGCGTGTTTGAAAGAAGAGGGAAAGATGCCAGAGGTCAGTGAGAGGTTGAATATAGTGGTGAGATGGGAGATGACCACTGGGGAGAGGGATAGGAGGAGGTGTGAGGGGAGAGAGTCGCTAGCGCAGGTGGTGGGGCGAGCAGAGAAGAGCAATTTGGAGACTTCTTCCTCTGTTGCTGGTCTGAGTACAGACAGTGAGCAGGAGCTAGATGCAGTGCTGACAAGACTAGGGTCAGGGCTAGTCTGGGATTGGGAAGTTATTTCCTGACGGATGTCGTCTATTTTCTTTTTGAAGTAAGCAGCCAGCTCTTCAGCACTGAGATCCGTCACTGGGGGCTGCGGTTTAGGGCTGAGAAGGGAGTGAAAAGTATCAAAGAGCCGTTTAGGGTTGTGCGATAATGAGGAGACTAGAGAGGTGAAGTAGACTTGTTTGGCATGGTGGAGGGCGAGGTTGTAGGTTCTGAGCATGAATTTGTAGTGGAGGAAGTCTGCGGCCGTTTGCGATTTCCTCCACAGCCGTTTAGCACTTCTAGAGCACCGCCGGATGAAGCGTGTTTGAGGTGTGAGCCAGGGTTGCCGCGTTCTACATAGAATGGCTCGGGTCATGGGGGGGCGCCGCTCATCCAGGGCATGTTTGAGAGCTGTGTTGTAGTGAACGGCAACCAGGTTGGGGCAGGAGAGGAGAGAGATAGGGGACAGAGAGGACTGTAGGGATTCAGCAAAGTCCTGGGTGTGAATGGCCTTAAGGTTCCTGTAGGTACTGTAGGTAGGTGAGTCTGGAGAGATGGTAGGGAGCGTGACAAAGAAAGAGAGGAAGTTATGATCCAAGAGCGGGAGAGGGGAGTTAGTGAAGTTGGAAATAGAGCAGAGATGGAAGAAGACCAGATCAAGAGTGTTTCCATCCCTGTGAGTGGGAGAGGCTGTGAGTTGAGAGAGACCAAGGGAGGAGGTGAGCGAAAGAAGCTTAGAGGCAGATGGGGACATAGGGTCATTAGTGGGGATGTTAAAATCACCTAAGATGAGGGTTGGAATTTCACAGGATAGGAAGTGGGGGAGCCAGGCAGCGAAGTGGTCCAAAAACAGGCGAGGAGCACCTGGGGGGCGGTAGATAACTGCTACTCGCATGGACAGCGGACGGAAAAGCCGTAGCATATGTACTTCAAATGATGGAAAAGTGAGTGAGGGTACAGGGGGGATGACCTGGTAGGTGCATTTCGGGGAAAGAAGAGCACCTACTCTTCCGCCACGCCTGTCATCTGGTCTCGGGGTATGGGAGAACTGCAGGCCATTGTAAGACAGTGCAGCAGGGGAGGCCATGTCAGACTGCTGTATCCACGTTTCTGTGAGATTACTTATGCTGTACTGCCCCTGGGTTACTTCTTATATTATACTGCAGAGCTGCACTCACTATTCTGCTGGTTGAGTCACTGTGTACATACATTACTTATCCTGTACTGATCCTGAGTTACATCCTGTATTATACTCCAGAGCTGCACTCACTATTCTGCTGGTGGAGTCACTGTGTACATACATTACTTATCCTGTACTGATCCTGAGTTACATCCTGTATTATACTCCAGAGCTGCACTCACTGGTATTGAGCAAAGCAGGCTGAGGAAGAGCCTTAATGCCTGGTCTTAGGGACTAACAGCGAGAGGAGAAAGAGGCCCCCTTCCTCAGGTGGCAGTGGTGTCCTGAATGATTTCCAGGAGTGGCGGTCACTATGGTTGTGTTAACCAGGGGATGGTATCTGATTCGGTGGTGTGTGGCAGAAGATACAAGAGGGGAGGAAGACTCCTTCCTGTCTGAGCCAGCGGTGAGCATAGACCAGTAACACTGTAGTGGAGGGATGCGGTAACCCATGTGGGATAGCTGATTGCTGGAGTCATTACGGTAGCACACACTTGTGATCTATCATCCTTCGGACAGCAGTTATCAGAGACATAAGGTCAGAGAAAGTGACCAGCGTGGGTCTGAGACATTCAAGAGGTCAAGATTCATCAGGATTGCGACTGGGGCTGCGATTTTGAGATGGTGGAAATGAAAGTAAGCGTCCGACCGCGCAGCAGGGGCTGATTACTACTGAAGAGAAAGGGACTCATCGGTTGGACATCTTTTTTCTGTCCACTCCCAACTGTAAGATGACTTGCCCCTCCTTAAACTTTACAAACAAGTGTCTTACAAGTCGGCAGCTCGGCTACGGGCAGCGGTGGCAGGAGAACTTGGTCACAAGTTCTTGAGTAGTGCATGAGGCCAACAGGGAAGTGCAGCAGCTGGGCATTCCCCTGTGCAAGCTGAGTGGACTGAACAGAAGGAAATGGAAAGTTATTTTAGTGATTCTTAACTCAGAATACGTAGAGAAGAGCCACACAATGCACACATGACTGGGAAATACTTCTCTAAGAGCTAATTGGTAAAAGGTGTTTCAGTTAAGAGGATAAGGTTGGAAGTGCAGGTGTCACAGGTGCTTTGACTATTCAATAAAAGTATGCAAAGTCTGGTTACTAACAATCTGTTGTTCTCAAGAATGCCTGGTTAGTGTGAACTGCACCTCGAGATGTAAGCAAGAATTCAGAAGACGTGATAAGAAATGCTCAATTATATGTTTGGAGGAAGAAGAATTCTGCACATAACACCAGAAGCTCATTGTGAAGCCCGGTGGATGGGACATTATGGTTTGGGGCTATGGTGGAAGGTGTATCATGGTTTGGGGCTATGTTGGAAAGGCCGTGGTAGTTTGGTGCTATGGTGTGGTGGACATCATAGTTTGGGGCTATGGTGGAAGGGGCATCATGGTTTGGTACTATGTGGGGGGGGGGGCATCATGTTTTGTGGCTATGGGGGGAGAGCATCATGATTTGAAGCTATGGTGAAGGGAGTATAATGGTTTGCAGCTACGGTAGAGGGACATAATGGATTGAAGCTATGATGGAGAGCGCATCATGGTTTGAGGCTATGGTGAAAGGGGCATCATGGTTTGGAACTTTGGTGGAGGAGGAATCATGGTTTGTGGCTGATTTGCTCCTCAGGGCTTCGATGCCTTGTAATCATTATGAGAGCAATGAATTCTAAGGTGAATCAGAACATCTTACTGGTCAATTTAAGGGCAGCTATCTAGAACCTCAAGCTGAAGAGATGTTAAGTAATGAATGCAACAAGACACTAACCCAGAGCGTGCAAGGAAATCAACTAAGGAATGCTGGAAAAGGAAGAAGATTCATGCCTTGCTATAGCCAATTTTGAATCCTGACCTTGACCCTATGAAGATGCTGTGACCTTACCTGTAGAGAGCTGCAAACAAAAGGCATCCTAGAAATACTGATGAGCTGAACCACATTTGCAGGAGGAAATGGTCCAAAATTCCTCATCAGTGTTTGCAGATTTCATTTGCAGCTATAGGAAACATTTTGTGGAAGTGATTGCTGCTGAGAGATGATCCACAGGATATTAAATTCAATGGTTACTTACTTTTTCTCCCTGCACTGTGAGTGATTACAATAAAAGACATGAATGGTACAACTATCTATGCACTATTAGTTATATTGTCCCATTGAAATGAATAGAGAGGTGGTGCACATGTTCTACCATTGCTCCATTCACACAGGGATCTTCGGGACCCCCATTCTCAGCATTTGTGGAGGTCCCACCAGTCTGATCCCCAGTGATTTGAATGCTCTGCCTATAAGTTTTTAATAAATCTCCCCAAATATAATTGCCTGAAGGGAAGAAAGTGGCACAACAGGGGTGTAACCCTCTCAACAGGGGTGTAACTCTAGAGGGTACAACGTTTTGGTTGCACTTGGGCCTTGGAGTCCTAGGAGCCCATAAGGTCTCTCTTCACCATATAAGAAGACCAGAACTATGTATGAGGCATTAGAATTGGTGGTCCCTGCTATAGATTATGCGTTGGGATCCAAATGCTTCAGGTTTTGCCTTTGCCTTTTGGGTTGGAGGCAGCAATGATGGTCCTACCATGGGTGACAGATTTCAACGTGGACCTCATCTAGTGATGTGTATGAAGGTTTTTAGATCTCATTGGCCCCTTCCTGGGGCATAACTGGGATTACATGCGTGTAGAGCCCCCTTGATCCTTGTGCCTACTCCGTGCTTTACCCAAGAACTTTTGAACCTCGTTAAGTATCTGGAAAGGAACATGTCGACCGGAAGCGAATCAGGACTGTATGAACCAGTCTAGGGTTTTGCAGGAGATTTGCCTGGAATGTCTTCAATGGTAGAACTTTTTCTTAGAAGTTAAATATATTATTTTTTTCTGTCTGCAAAGTTGAAAGGGAACCCAGCTGCTGCGCCCCCTCCCCGCCGAGGAACGAGGCGCGCTGGGGTTACATGTCCCATTATTTTTCCTGTGAGCACGCAGTAGCCATTCCCTTCCAGCCAAAGGAAGTATCACTTTCATATAAACATGTGAGTTTCTCGTACCGCAGAAGTTTCCATTTGTCGCGGAGACATCAGCCGGTCCCGCCACCGTGGGGTCTGCGCTATGCAAGTGGCTCATAAATAGGAAACCCACAGGAATGGAATTAGGAGCTTGGAAGCGAAGCTGAAACCATACAAATACTGTGACTGATACGGGGAGGAGGTGCGGAAAGTTTTGGATGTGTTTTAGACATTGTGTGTTTTTCCCATCAGCGGCGCACGTCGGGTAACTAAGGAAGCCATGTCGGCAGCTTCTGCTGGTTACATATTTCACTCGGAGTCGGATTAAGTAAATTGAAGGGTACAGAGTGAACACACGCGAGCGCTTTATACACTGACGGCTGTCCGGAGGGGCTGCGGAGCTCGGCTTCCAGCTGAAAAGGAAAATGTGACTTTTATTTCTGAAGAGCTATAAATATATACAGGGGTGTATACAGCAAGTGGTGTGGGGTGTTCATGCCAGCCACAGTGCCACCTATCAGAGCTATCACATGCATTTAATCAATGCCAGACACAGTGCTATTCACATGCCCTTTATCAATGCCAGCCACAGTGCCTCCATCAGTGCTACCCACATGCCCCTTATCAATGCCAGCCACTGTGTCCCCCTATCAGTGCTATCCCTGTGCCCTCCACATGCCCCTTATCAATGCCAGCCACAGTGCCCCCTATCAGAGCTATCACATGCCCCTTATCAATGCCACCCACCCTGCCCTTATTAGTGCTATTCACATACACTTTATCAATGCCAGCCACAGTGCCTCCATCAGTGCCATCCACATGCCCTTATCAATGCCAGCCACAGTGTCTCTTTATCAGTGCTACGCACATGCCCCTTAACAATGCCAGCCACAGTGTCCCCCTATCAGTGCTATCCACATACCCTTTATCAATGCCAGCCACAGTGCCTCCATCAGTGCTATTCACATGCCCTTAACAATGCCAGCCACAGTGTCCCCCTATCAGTGCTATCCATGTTCCCTCCACATGCCCTTATAAATGCCAGTCAGTGCCCCCTATCAGTCCTATCCACATGCCAATTATCAATGCCAGCCACATTGCCCTTATTAGTGATATTCACATACTCTTTATCAATGCCAGCCACAGGGCCCCCATCAGTGCCACCCACATGCTCCTTATCAATGCCAGCTACAGTGTCCCTTTATCAGTGCTATCATTATGCCTTCCATGTGCCCTTTATCAATGCAGCAACAGTGCCTCTATGAGTGCCATCCAAATTCCCCTTATCAATGCCACCCAAAGTGTCCCCCTATCAGTACTATCCTTATGCCCTCCACATGCCCCTTAACAATGACAGCCACAATGTCCCCCTATCAATGATTTTCACATGCCTATTATCAATACGAGCCACAGTGCCTCCATCAGTGCCATCCACATGCCTTTTACTAATGCCAGCCAGTGTCCCTCTATCAATGCTATCCTTATGCCCCCCACATGCCCCTTATTAATGTCAGCTGCACTGCCCCTATCAGGTCTATTCACATGCCCCTTATCAATGCCAGCCATAGTGCCTCCATGAGTGCCATCCACATGCCCCTTGATAATGCTAACCACAGTACCCCTAGATTAACGTCCATTACAGTAGATTTGCACAGTAAAACCCCATCGTGTCTGTATAATGTTATCTATAGGGTATTGTGCTTTTGGTGGATACCTTTTAAGCAAGCGTTGGGCATTCTGAAGAGTAAAGTAGTGACTTGTTTTCTATTATTGCACTGAAATCCATGTGGGAAGATGAATCTCTGTTACAGAAAACACGGAATGCGGTAATAAACTATTTAATCATTTCCCGCTGACCCCTTGGCTTGTCCATTATAGCGGCTTTACTGTACTCATAGCAGACAGCTTGGCAGCAGCGGCACCGCTTATATCTTCGGACGGGAACAGCTCTCTGCCCTCGCATTTCAGAGGAAATCTCAAGGAGTATTGCAAATATTAACTTCCAAAAATAGTAACCGATGAGCAGAAAACCCGTCTAATCACGAGATCAAAGCAAACAGAGGAATGGAAATACAATATTATATTCCGGCCATTCACATGCATTTATGTAAGACATGGGTGACCGCGTCTGCCAGAGCATGATCTGCTGCATATAATACCGCCAAACTATGCAAATGATAGCACCATACAACACCCACATATCTCGCAACGCACAAATCTTGCACAATTTTCTCGCCCCTCTGAAGCCGGCCAAAGAGTGGTCAAATAACACTGTGTTTAAAAAAAGACTTTTGATTTTATCTTGGCAAAATATTTGCGTTTCTTACAGAGTTTTGGGCGCTGATCCCACATTTGTGCTCAAAAAGAGATTTATAGACAATAACCCTAACAGTAGAATAAAGAGATGTGGGTATAATTGCAATGAAATATGTTGTATAAATGTACTAATAAGCAGTAAATCCAGAATAGGGGAACTAACAGTTATAAGCAGGACATAAAGTGACCAGGTGGCAGATGTATAAAAACAAAGAACTTCCAGAAGTGGCATGAAAATATGGGATCTTAGATGTAATGTTTTTATAAGTCACTTGTTCCTTTTATGTATGCCGGTGTTCTCCCTGATTATCCCAGCAGTAATCAGCCGACATCGCAGGCAGTTACTTTCCTTCATGCCATTTTTCAATTGCCTGTATGTCCTGGTCAAATCTTTCCCCATGTTCATCTGATAAGCCGCTGCAGTCAAGGTGTGAGTGCATGACATGTACTTTGAGGGACGTACTGCATCCCAAATCTATGCATGATTTCAACATGTCAGTTACAATCTGTTCCAAGTCGTTTCATCTCATTTTATTTGTCACATTCTTCAATGCCATCCGGGCAGATTTTTCTTTACTTTTTAAGCATTCATTAAATCTATTGTCACGTTTCACTTCTCTGACCTGTGGACCCACGAAAACACCTTCTTTTATCTTTGCTTCTGAAAGATGAGTAAATTCGGTCTTGAGATAGGCAAATCCTCTGCCATTTTTATCCATTGCCTTGACGAACTGTTTCGTAAGGCTAAGGGGTTATTTACATGAGCGTACAACGGCCGCCGATTTCACGGCCAGCCGATATATGCTACCATCTGAGCTGTCTTCCCCCTTTCCTCCCCCTTGGCGGCTCTCTGCCTCTTTCCTCCCCTCTGGCTGATTGCAATGGGAGGGGGTGGGAGCCAAGATTCGCCCATTGCTTGCTGCTTAGCCCCCCCATTCCGCTCCCTCCCATTGCAAACAGCCAGAGGGGAAGAGAGAGGCAGAGAGCTGGTGATGGAGAGGGAGGGGGGAAGACAGCTCAGATGGTAGCGTATATCAGCCGGGCGTGAAAACATCAGCTGATATACACTTGTGTAAATAAGCCCAGAGGCTGGTTTCACATAGGTTACAAAGTCGCACGATTTTCTCACAATGCAACAAATCGCATGTATGTGAAGCCAATGGTTTCCTATGGGTTCTTTCACATGAGATGTTTTGTAGCTTGCTACATTGTGAGAATACAAAATTGCGTCATGCTCTATACAGCCGCAATTAGCTATATTTTGTAGGCCATGTTTCCCTATGCAGCCTGCTTGTTTATCGCATCGCACAAACTTGTGATTTCGTGCGATGTTATTTTAACATTAGAGAGTCCTATTAACTTTCTCGTTATAAATTCGCGGATAGCAGCAACGCAATGCTACGGAGAAAAAAGCATCACTGCCGCTACAAAATCACTAGTGTACATAGCAGCGATATCTCTGTCACCCGTGTGAGAGAGGCCTTAATTTAATATGTAATGGAGGAAGCAGGATGTCTTCAGAGGACAGATGACATCTTCTTCTTATGCCTCTCAACTGTCAACCCTTTCCAATCCACTGTCTGATTGAAGCTATATTCTGATTGAAGCTTGTACAGCTCCAACATCAGAAGATGTCCGACAGGGTATTCTTACCGTCTATTGCCAGCAGCTCCTCTGTCGGAACCTCTCTGGCGCACACACACTGGCTTTGGCCAGCAGATGGCACTGTTGTATAAAAGAGAAAGCCTTTTAGGAAACCCTGAATCCAAAATTGGATTGGAAAGGGTTAAACAGTTTTGATAAATGAGGCCCTGTATGGTATTGATGGTAAATATACTGTAACTAAATGGTACAACATTGAGTATCCTACTTTCTTACAATGGCTATAACTTCATTATCTTGCCTAACAGACAGTTTTGGTGGCCGTATTTGGATTCAGCACCTGGAATATAGGGATGAACTCAGATTTTTACCAGGAAAAAATCCCCTTGTAATAAAGTCTAATCTAATCATAGAGAATACAATAATGCTACAACTCAGATGGCAAATAACACTGTTATACACTGCTCCAGGATATCCCCATATAGTGCTTGTATCCATTACCCAGAAGTATCCCCAGGCTGTACTCACATAACAGTAAATGTGATGGGCTGCACGCTGCTCCGTCCGCTAACGCATGGCCCTACCTACTTTCCAAAAAGTTTGTAACGTGTGTTAAAATTAGGACTTTTGTATGCTAGAAATCTGACATACGAACAATTATATTCCCCATAGTGTCTACATTATATATCCCTATGGTGCCCAAATAAAAGTAGATACTGAAGAGCAGGATACTATAGATTCCGGTACTAATTATAATTTATACATTGTACATAAGCACCAAAGTGCCACTGTCATATAAGAATACCAAATACCACTAATGGAAGATGGATGCTCTTTGATCAACTAGTGGCAAGTAGATGAGGGGAATGGATGGTGGAAGCCCCAAAGTGGTGCAGATATACCTACAATATGACCATGAAAACCCCTTGTGTAGTAATTACTACACTACTAATGAGCCTATTAATAATAGTAACATGCAGACTGTGCCCGTTTCTGGTGAAGATGGTCTAAGACGTCTTGTAGAAGGTAGAAGTAACGGAAACGGCCACGTGCATTAATACATAAAGTATAAAGCAAACAATTGTAATCCTGTACAAACATCTTTCAGGAAAGTAAAGAATTTATGCCAAGAAGAAAGAGAAATGCAAGAGTGTCGGAGTAGGAATGACAAAGGTGCAACAGGAGTACTAACAGCTTGGGACTCAAATTAGTGTTAGTAAGGGTCTGCTCACCGGAGTCTGCCATCAGGTGAAGGTCCAAGCTGAACAGTAAAGATGTCATCTTGTTAACATTTCACACACTTTGTAGAACAATTTATATTAAGATTTATTATTATTTGACAGTGGGAAAACCTGGCTAGACCCCAAAATGTACTAACACCTCAGAACCCTAAAACTAACTACACTCCAGAACAGACACCCTAAAACTAATTAGACTCCAGACTAAACTCCAAAGATCAATAGAACACCAGACCAGGCCCCCAAAATTAATCGGTCTGCAGCTCAAATCACTAAAACTAATCAGATTCAAGACCACACCCCTAAAATCAATCAATTCCCATGATGAGATCAATCAGATCCCAAACCAGAGCCCTAAAACGTATCAGATTCCTGACCAGACCTCTACAATTAATTAGACAAGATTCTAGACCAGACCCCTAAAATCAATCAGTTCCCAGACCAGACCCCTAAAACTAATCAGATTCGAGACCAGACCCCTAAAATCAATCAGATTCCAGATAAAACCCCTAAAACTAATCAGAATTCAAACTAGACTCCTAAAATTAATCACATAGAAGACACGGCGGACCCCAGATCAAGGCCCTAAAACTAACTACACTCCTGAACAGACACCCTAAAACTAATTAGACTCCAGACTAAACTCCAAAGATCAATAGAACACTAGACTAGGCCCCAAAAATTAAGCAGTCTCCAGCCCAAAACACTAAAACTAATCAGATTCAAGACCACACCCCTAAAATCAATCAATTCCCATGATGAGATCAATCAGATCCCAAACCAGAGCCCTAAAACGTATCAGATTCCTGACCAGACCTCTACAATTAATTAGACAAGATTCTAGACCAGACCCCTAAAATCAATCAGTTCCCAGACCAGACTCCTAAAACTAATCAGATTACAGACCAGACCCCTAAAATCAATAAGCTCCTGTACAAAATCCCTGAAACTAATCAGAATCCAAACTAGACTCCTAAAATTAATCATATACAAGACCAGGCGGACCCCAGATCAAGGCCCTAAAACTAACTACACTCCTGAACAAACCCCTAAAACTAATAAGACTCCAGACTAGACCCCAAAAATCAATAGAACACTAGACTAGGCCCCCAAAATTAATCAGTCTCCAGCCCAAATCCCTAAAAATTAATGAGATTCAAGACCACACCCCTAAAATCAATCAGATCCCATGATGACATCAATCAGATCCCAAACCAGAGCCCTAAAACTTATCAGATTCCAGACCAGACCACTACAATCAATCAGATCCCAGACCAAACTCCTAAAATCAATCAGATATTAGACCAGACCCCTAAAACTAATCAGATTCCAGACCAGACCCCAGACTGGACTCCTTTAATTAATAAGAACCTTTGTAGCAGTTTTAGACACTAGGGTGGAGTCTTAGGTGTAGTAGCTGCAGGTCTGGAGAGTAGTCAGGGAAGAGCCAGGAGTCAGCAATGGGAGGTCTCAATTTGCAGTTCAGATTGAGGAGGCGGGTAGCGTAGTTAGAAGGGAAGCCAGGGGTCAACAACTAAAGGTCTCAGTTCGCAGTACAGATGGAGGAGGCAGGTAACGTAGTCAGAAGGGAAACCAGGGGTCAGCAACTGGAGGTCTCAGTTGAATAGCAGAAGAGCAGGCAGAAGTAGAGCTTGATCAAGGCTTGAAGCACTGGATCTGAGGCAGGGTTAAGCTTTTATAGGAAGTCCCAATTAGTGGCAGGGTGGGGCGAGGACAGGGAAGCAGGAACTAGACTAGAAGGAAGCATACAACAAGGCTAGAGTCATGCAGGGGAACGGTTCAAGGCTTGATGGCTCAATAGGGAGAGCCACCAACTAGAGGGCAAGAGGTCCCGGTCTCAATCCCCAGCAACCTAGATCAGGCCAGTAAAATCATTTAAACCTTTAAAATTAATTGGATCACAGAGTAGATTTTAACATTGCTCAGACCCCTAAAATTCAGCAAACCCCAGACCAGAAACAAAAACGTAAATATATTCTCACAGCTCCTGATTCCTCTTTACTTCCTGTTGCCATTGCATACAATGTCATAACCACTTCTTATATGAGGCATCAATGTGCCCATTCAAAGTGAACTACTCACCAGGGAACACCATAGTGCTTAGGAGAAAAGCTCCTCCCAGGAAAGGGAGGATATAAAATGTGTGCCTCTCCTGGGGGATTATAAGAGGGACGTTCAGAACAAAATAAGGAGATGTAAGAAACTGTATATGATAGAAAATGCCCTTTAAGTGATTAAAAAGTCCATTTCAAGATGGGAGGATTTGAAATTTGGACTTGGGTTAAATCTGAGTTTCCCATTTAATGGAAATGTCAGCTGCTAAATGTATTTCATTATACATTTCCTATATTACGAGTCTCTGCGTAAGGCTGCTCTTTGGTCCATTAGCCAAATTGTTGTTTTGAGACTTAAGTCTCCTGGCTGGTGTGCGGAGAGTGAGTCACAGGCCTGGGTTACCACGTCTAGACCTATTCCTGTCCTGACAGGAGGTTTCGGATGACCTTTGTGTTGTTTGGACGTCTCCACACGCTCGGGATGGCTGAGTTTCCAGGAATGTCCTAGAACAAGATGGAAGTGACACTTCCATTATCCAATTTCTTTCCACGTGTCAAGACGGAGGTTCTTGTTGGCCCTATCAAATGTGGCCACTTCTCTGGGTTGGAAGCCAAAGTTTCTAACATAAATTGTTAGATCCAGGCACGAAAGGAACAAAAATGAGAAGATGAAAAGTTGGCCGGATCTTAATGATAAATGTCCTGATCTGCCAGGAAAGAAGACTAAGCGGTATAAGGTAATTACAAATGTATGAAACAAGTTCATAAAGATCTGTAAGGGAAAAGTATCAAAACTAAATATATCTTGAACTATGAGTCTTATGCTAAAGGTGACAAGAACCAGAGGCAGCTACTACAGATTTCTTTTGAGTTTTTTACTTTCTGGACTAAAATGTGACTTAAAGGGGATATCCAGCCAGATATATATATATATAATGGCATCTGGACATCATAAAGGTGAGGTCCTGCTCAGAACCCCTCTATGTGCATCTATGAATCTTCAGTGTATATTGAGGCAGCCCCTCTCTATCTCCCCTCTCCTGATTTATTTACAGATCTGTCAACCATTCTTCTTCTCCTCCTCTTTCCTCCCCCAACCAATTTGCTCTTTGCCTCTCTTTCCCCATCATCTCCTTCCTTTACCTGTCCTCTCTTTTTCTCCTTCTCCCCACCCTGTCCTTTTACCTATTCTTCTCCTTCCTCTTCTCTTTCTTTTTCCCTATCCTTTCTCCTACATCGTCTTTCTTTTCTCTTTCTCCATCCTCTCTGCTTCTTACTCTTCTTCTCTTTCCATGATTCTTCCTTTTTTCCCACTCTTTCCCTTTCACCACTTTGTCATTCTTTCTCTTCTACCTTTTTTCTATACTCTTTCTTCTCTTTCTCATTCCTTTCCACCATCTTCTTATTCGTTCACTCCTTCCTTTTCATCAATTATATATTTCTTCTACTTGTTCCTCTTTTTTCCTTTCCCTTCCTCCCCACTATTCTCTGTCTTTCTCTCTTTTCTTTTCATTTTGTTCTATCCTTTCCTTCTTTGCCTTCCTCTTTTTTTCCTTCCTTCCTTCTTCCTTCCCATTTCCTTCTTTCCTTTCTTACCTTTCCTTCCATCTGCTCTCCTTTCTCTCTCCCGTTTCTCCTCTCCCTCTCCTTTCTTCCCCCTATTTCACTCATTTTCCCCCTCTCCTTTCCCTCACCCTCACCTCCTTCTCATTTTCCTGCTCTCCCTCTCTTATCTTTTTCCCTCTCTTCTTCTCCTTACCCTCTCCCTCTCTTCTTTTCTCCTCTCCTTTCTTACCAACAAACTTTGTACATCTCTTTATATATTTACTTAAGGCAGACACAAATATATATTAAATCCATCCGGCAGTATGATGTGTGGACTACAGAAAAAAACAAATCTGATACAAAACCTCTTATACTTCCAATGAGGACACATAGGATGCATGCCACCCCCTGTAGAGTCTCCTGGAGGAGGATTAATGTTCTGGCTTATCTTCTTACCTCCCCAGCATCAGACCAGTTGGCCGCAGTTTCATTATGACAATGTCTGTGGGTATAAAATAAGGTCTATGTAAAATGGTCCTCTTAAGCCCACCTTGTCCAACCCCAACTGTGAGCCCACCCTTATCACCCAGTATCATCGCCTGATCTCCATACTGTCCTAATGTCCCCAAAATGTAGAGGACAGTCTTCCCAGGAGAATAGTGAGAGGGTCATGTCTGTAATGATGCCCACAGATGCTCCCCAGTCACATAGTTACGTAATGTCTGGGGAGCTTCTAGCCATCTACTGTGTACATCTATACAATAATGCTTGTGTCTTTGTTCGATTGCTAATTCCTAGATAATTAAGACGTCTTTGGTTTCCAAAGAAAACAGGATTATCTTTGCTTTCCGCTTGCGTCTCATTCTAGGATATTGTCAGCTTCTTGAAAGCCAAGATCGACCATGTTTTGTGCCAGAAATGACAGTTGCGTCTTGTTAAATGTCCACTCGGAGAAGGTGCGGCGGAGCTCGTGGCGGCCCGCTCTTCAGTTTTATGTCTTCTGGAAAGACTGTGATCCTTATGTG
Source organism: Eleutherodactylus coqui (assembly GCF_035609145.1). NCBI lineage: Eukaryota > Metazoa > Chordata > Amphibia > Anura > Eleutherodactylidae > Eleutherodactylus > Eleutherodactylus coqui. The sequence goes on along the minus strand of NC_089839.1, from coordinate 23,370,422 downwards.
GGAGCTGCGGACCATTTCATCTTCTTGTTATTAGCCCTTACATAACACACACACCTTTCCCTAAGTCCTGTCCGGCCACGAGCCTGGCCGCAGACGCCCGCATTCCTTTCTTTAGAGAACATTGAAATCCCACTGATAAAGCCGAGGACCTGCTATCATCTCCTGCCAGGTCTTCTCTGGGCGTGTGCCATACTGGCAGACAGAAGACACCTGGCACATATGTGAGACCATCTCCGTAATAAAGACATCATTCACGCAGAGCTTAGTACCTGCCTCCACATTACATATCGCTCTATGCGTTTCCCCAAAACTCCCTCAAGTTTCATTCCAAGTTGTGTTCAGCTCTTTCTTAGTTATATCTTTTCCTGGGAAAGGTGGGTGCCAACTAAATATGGTCACCATTACATCTCTGGTCAGGTGGTGATCCAGCTTTCTGATGTCTTTTCTCATGCACCAATATTTAAGGTGTAGGATATATTAGGATGCAAGTCACAACTTCCCAAAACATGATGGGACAATGCCTCCGGCAGGTAGTGCGGCCGTAGAAACTTTTCCTATGTTACACCACACCTGTAACCTGCCCAAGCTCCTCCGTGTCACCACAGAATAATAGTGCACCTTTGTACCCCTTACACTCTCATAGTGACCTTAGTGCCCTAACACAGAATAAAGAGGCACTTGTGATGTCCCTTTAGTGCCGCCATGTGCTATGAGGACCTCTATGATCACAACCCTTCTGTGGTCATGATGATGATGATGGGGAAGAACATTATGAAGAGGGTTAAAAATACTGATGAAGCCAAAAGATGGGCACATGTCCCGAAGTCATCTCAAACCCGACCCTCCACCACTCTCTGCAGTCAACGCCACTGCACTGTGCCCTGGAGCTAAGTCTGTGTGCATCAACGCATACTCCGTCCTGGTGGTCCTTGATGTCAGGACTCAATGTGGTGGCGGCGGTTGCAAAGACCAGAAAGGGAGGGTCGAGTTTCAGATGACAACAGGACACACACCAGCGTTCTCGGGATGGCGGGACCGTACATGAAATCTGGGACTGTCCCACTAGATCCAGGACGGTTGCGAGAGAGAGGGCTGCATAAGAGGGGGACATTTATTAGCTGTTCTATGCCAGAATTCTGGCATAGAAAAGTCACACATTTTTGCACAAGCGGTGACTGTTCTTCTTCTAGCGCGGCCCACCACTTTTCCGAAAAATGCACTGGGCTTTTCGGTAGGTGCATACTTTATTCAACAAAGTGGTGTAAATTATGCCAAAAAATGTATGCCTGGTCTGGATCAGATGTACATTTCTGTGAAGGTGAACCTGGGACGAGTTATAGTGCCCCCTTGTGTGACCCCACTTAGTTATAGTTCCTAATCTGTGGCCCCAATTAGTTATAGTGCCCCCTTGTGTGACCCCAGTTTTAGCCTCCCCTTGTGTGGCCACAATTAGTTATAGTGCCCCCTTGTGTGACCGCATTTATAGACTCCTCTTGTGTGGCCCCACTTAGTTATAGTTCCTAATCTGTGGCCCCAATTAGTTATAGTGCCCCCTTGTGTGACCCCAGTTTTAGCCTCCCCTTGTGTGGCCACAATTAGTTATAGTGCCCCCTTGTGTGACCCCATTTATAGACTCCCCTTGTGTGGCCACAATTAGTTATAGTGCCCCCTTGTGTGACCGCATTTATAGACTCCTCTTGTGTGGCCCCACTTAGTTATAGTTCCTAATCTGTGGCCCAAATTAGTTATAGTGCTCCCTTGTGTGACCCCAGTTATAGCCTCCCCTTGTGTGGCCCCACTTTGTTATAGTTCCTAATCTGTGGCCCCAATTAGTTATAGTGCTCCCTTGTGTGACCCCATTTATAGCCCCCCCTTGTGTGACCCCATTTATAGCCTCCTCTTGTGTGACCCCACTTAGTTATAGTTCCTAATCTGTGGCCCCAATTAGTTATACTGCTCCCTTGTGTGACCCCATTTATAGCCTCCTCTTGTGTGGCCCCACTTAGTTATAGTTCCTAATCTGAGGCCACAATCAGTTATCGTGCTCCCTTGTGTGACCCCAGTTATAGCCTCCCCTTGTGTGGCCCCACTTAGTGATAGTTCCTAATCTGTGGCCCCAATTAGTTATAGTGCTCCCTTGTGTGACCCCATTTATAGCCTCCTCTTGTGTGGCCCCGCTTAGTTAAAGTTCCTAATCTGTGGCCCCAATTAGTTATAGTGCCCCTTTGTGTGACCCCATTTATAGCCTCCCCTTGTGTGGCCCCACTTAGTGATAGTTCTTAATCTGTGGCCCCAATTAGTTATAGTGCTCCATTGTGTGACCCCAGTTATAGACTCCCCTTGTGTGGCCCCATTTAGTTATAGTTCCTATTCTGTGTCTCCTTCGCTGACCTCTATAGCCACTGTTACAAGGGGCCACGTTAACCAGAAGTCGGTTATGGGTGCCAGTTTCACCTCTTGGACCCATATTTATTACCCTAATGTCCGGTGGAGAGGAGGCTGCACCCGGGTACGACCCTCTTCCATTGAAGTCTATGCTCGCTTGCCTCTTTCCATTACTCCCATAGGCCTCAGTGCTGAGCTCTGCAGGCTGCAGCTACATTAGAGATGTACAACAGAAACTGTCTGAAGGAAAAGTTCCCATCTCTCCAGTAATAAATGAGATGAAGAGCCAGATCCAGGAAGGATCCGGGTGAAAAGTTGAGAAATATCAATAACGGGGAACTTCCCCCGAATCTCCAGATTTGTGTAATCATTAGACACAGATGTGCCAAACCACAAAGAACAAGAGACATAAAAGACTATTAAACCAACTGTGAAGATATCTCCCAGAGAAAAGGTTACAGTGAAGACAAATAGTGCAACCAGGGGTGGACGACTACAAGTGAGTGCCAACGCAGTGCCCATAAATGTGTCACCCCGCTGGCCACAGACAGTCCACTCATTATAAACCCGCATTATTATTATACTCTCCTCCTGCTCTACTGTTTGTACTAGTGTCAGTGCACACTGTGGTGCTGGCATTCCATTCAAGAACTAGGAAGCACTGGATGAGACATAAGTTCCTCTCACATCAGGATCTGATGCAGTGTAGTTGTGGGCAGACACAAGAGTCTAGAAGTTGTATGATTTGGGCCGTCGTTATCTAATAAATGAGCGGTTTTACACTGCACTATCTCTGATCTCTAATATTCATCTATTTTTGGAGTGTTGCACCAAATCCCCAGTTTTGGCTATTTCTTCCTGTGCATCCATGCCCACTTAGGTGGTGCGTTATCTGGTAGGCAGCACCTCTATTATTCCGAGCACTAATGGAACCTCCACAGTCCTAGATGTCTTTTGTCGAGTCACAATTATTCGGGTTTTGCTTCACCTTTACATTTCAGATCTTGTAGCAGACTATGGGGGCAGTGATGTCACAGTACAGAGAGAATACACACAGTGATGTCACAGTACAGGGAGAATACACACAGTGATGTCCCAGTACAGAGAGAATACACACAGTGATGTCACAGTACGGGGAGAATACACACAGTGATGTCACAGTACAGGGAGAATACACACAGTGATGTCACAGTACAGGGAGAATACACACAGGGATGTCACAGTACAGGGAGAATATACACAGTGATGTCACAGCACAGGGAGAATACACACAGTGATGTCACAGTACAGGGAGAATACACACAGTGATGTCACAGTACAGGGAGAATACACACAGGGATGTCACAGTACAGGGAGAATATACACAGTGATGTCACAGCACAGGGAGAATACACACAGTGATGTCACAGTACAGGGAGAATACACACAGTGATGTCACAGTACAGGGAGAATACACACAGTGATGTCACAGTACAGGGAGAATACACACAGTGATGTCACAGTACAGGGAGAATACACACAGTGATGTCACAGTACAGGGAGAATACATACAGTGATGTCACAGTACAGGGAGAACATAGTATCATAGTCTGGAAGGCCGAAAAAAGACACATGTCCATCCAATTTAGGCTATTATCCCCCCAATGTTGATCTAGAGGAGACAAAAAAAAACTAATGAGGTAGAAGCCAATTTTCCCCATTTAAATGAAAAAAGTTCCTTCCTGTCTCCAGTCCGACAATCGGAATAATCCCCGGATCACCGACCCTTCTGGGTAATCAGTGATATAACATGTAATATTGTATCAACCAAGAACGGTTTCCAGACCCTCTTGTATGTTTTTATCGAGTTCTCTATCAGCACGTCCTCAGGCAGAGAGTTCCACATATCTTCACATTATGAATGTAAAAGGTCTCAACCCCCCTTCATCTGTGCAAGTCCGTTAACTTTCAGTAGCGGAGAGAATATACTCACGTCCAGAAGCACTCGATCAGATGGTTATGCTGGCTGATAGATATATAATTACAGTATTGTGGACACATACGGAGTGTATTCTTTGCTTTTAATGAAGAAAGTGCTTTACATAATCAGGTATACGAAGAACGAGTTTCAGCTTCACAGAGCCTTGCTCACATTCCTGTAATTATATATCTATCAGAGAGTTCCACAGTCTCACTGCTCTTACAGTAAAGAACCCCCTTCTATGTCGGTGTAGAAATCTCTTAATGTAGAGGGCGCCCCCTACTTACAGTCACAGTCCTGGGTATAAATAGATGATGGGAGAGATCTCTGTACTGACCCCTGATATATTTAGATATAGTTATTAGAGCGCCCCCTTGTTACAATTCTGCGTATAATAGATGATGGGAGAGATCTCTGTATTGTCCCCTGATATATTATACATAATTATTAGGTCGCCCCTCAGATGTCTTTTTTCTAGACTAAATAACCCCAATTTTGATAACCTCTCTGGGTATTGTAGTCCGTCCATTCCATTTATTACTTTAGTTGCCCGCCTTTGTACCCCCTCAAGCTCTGATATGTCCTTTCTGAGTATCGGTGCCCAAAACCATCCACTAATATTCCATCAGACCTCTTCTGATGCCCCCATGATCCTATGTGCCTTGGCAGCAGCTGCCTGACACTGGTAGCTCCAGCTAAGCTTACAGTTAACTACAATCCCCAAGTCATTTTCCATCTCAGTGTTTCCCAGTGGTTTCCCATTTAGTATGTAATGGTGATATGTATTTCCTCTGCCCATGTGCAGAACCTTACATTTATCAGTGATAAACCTCATTTGCCACTTTTCTGCCGCCAACTTATCCAGATCCTCTTGCCTCCTCTCTAGTGATAATCATTTTACGCAGTTTTGTATGATCTGCAAATATTGATATTTTACTGCACAATCCTTATACCAAGCCATTAATAAATATAGGGCCCAATACTGCCCCCTGTGGTACCCCACTAGTAACGGTGACCCCTCCTGTATATACTTGAGTATAAGCCGAGTTTTTCAGCACATTTTTTTATGCTTGGCTTATACTTGAGTGAGGTTAAAAAAAAACAAAAAAAAACTGCAATTCTCACCTCCCAGCCGGCGTCTGTGTCCCCGGTACGATGGTCTTCCCGGCAGTGCGGCAAGCAGCTTGAGAATTATCCCCGCTGTCATCTCTCTGCTGACTTTGAATTCCCCCGCTGTCAGAGCTGTATAAGTAAGCGATGTGATTGGATGGAGAGCCACTTCAGCCCCAACTCTCAGGGCCCTTTGGTCCTCGTCTTTGCCCCCGATCTTTGGGGCATTTTTATGCACTGTTCCCCACCTTGCAAACAGTGCTTCTTGGGCTGCCATCTGGGCTCAACAGCCCCTGCCATGAACCATGCAGCCCTTTTTTTGCCCTTTGTCACAGTCCTGCAGCCCTGCTGGCACCTCTTGCTGCCTCTCCCTCCGCTGCTGTGATGTAACTTGTAAAAACTCTTATATTGCTCTTCCAGGATCTGTGGTCTGGGGCAGACAGCCCTGCATCATCAAAGGGACAGAACCCCCTTACACAGCAGCCTTGCCAGCTCTCCCTGTCCCCCGCTGTCAGCTACATCCCGGACCTGGAAGGTATGAGGCATAACATCAAGGCCATCGGCCGCTTCTGACGACAGCTGTTCGAGTCACTAGTAAGAGGAGGGGAGCTACTCCCTTACAGAGGCACACTGAGCACTGGTGGTACACTGGTAGTTGGAGACACCACATGCTGCTTTGATTGGCTAGCTCTGCTCACATGAGTAGTACAGGCCAATCAGAGCGACATGAAGTGACTGAGACTACTAATGCACACTGTGTGCATCGGATAGTGATAGCAATAGGGCCGCCATCATGTAAGATGGAAGAGGGACCACAGCAGATCCAGCACAAAAGAAGAATGCCAAGTAATATTACTTTCCTCCTGTCCTAGGAGAAATTTTGTTGCGGGACCGGGGGGTTATTTTAATTTTTTTTTCTTTCCTGGTTTGGACAGTACTTTTTCTTTTTGCAGGCCGCTTTGGTTTGGCTGAGTCCCTGTACATCAGTTGCGTCTGTCTAGTTTCTTCATGCCAGAGCAGGACACAACTGACAATATTTTGGTGCACTTTTAGCACCAGTCCAGCATCCATAGCTGGACAGAAAAATGCTTCATGCAATGTTTTTTTGTACAGCGTTGAGAAGCATCCAGCATCAAAACCGATGCATTGGATGCCATGAGTCGCCCCATGGAAAACTGCAGGACCAATTCTGGCATCCGGTGCTTCACTACAAAGTCAGAGGGTAAGCAAAGCTGGACTGCTGGACATATGAGCTCCTGACCTTCTAAGGATCCTCCAGTCTACATGGGTGCCAAGTGGGCAAGAGACCCCTCCATTCGCTTAGTCCATAGAACAGTAGGTTGCACATGTAATACAGAAGACACAATGTTTACATCCTCAGGGCCAACGTGTAGAAATATTTCCACTCTCCACCGGCTCAGGGCCAATGTTGTGTTCCATTCGGTAATCTGGGACAGCGACTTGCCAGCCATTGTCACCACTGATGTTTTTGGCGCGTAGCTCCTCATTTCTGATGAGTGAAGTAAGCTCTAAAACACAGGGGCAGTTCCTGGAACGTCCTCTTCTTAGCATTGACGGAGCCAGGAAAGCTGCAAGCGTTGCCCGCATCCACGACTCTAGGCCATGAATGATGAGTTCGCCCACAATAAGCTCTTTTATGGATCAGATGTCTTACTACTACATCCAGCGGAGACAAATCACCTATTGTGTAGTCGCTTCCTTCTGAATTGCTGGAAAGTGATGACCTACCTGGAAGAAGGAGACCTGGAAAAGTTTCCACCACGAGCGATGAAAATTTCCATCACCTTTCACTTAGTGAAGCAAGAAGAGCCATTGTCACAGCCAAAATGGAATACACAGATGTAGCAGAGCTGCTTTGTTTCTTGCTACAATTCATGATAATTACATAATGAGTTCTCTGTGGTCTTACCTAGGACTGCAGGGAAACTACACTATCCTACCAAAAGTAGAAGAAGCATCAAATTATTATTAGGGTTCATGAGCAGTATCAAAACTGTAGGATATTAGGATTTTTAAACCCCTTAACGTATACCTACCATAAATATACAGTAGTGTATGGAGTAAGCTCAGGCGCTGAGACTGCTCCATAGCTGGTGCATGCTGGAGGTTTCTGACAAATGTTATATTGTTAAGCCAGGCCTTATACATCTATTTACCCTAGGCCATGTCTTTTATGTTCCCCTCACAGTAATAGTACCCCTTAGTGACCCCCTCACAGTGATAGTGGCCCTTAGTAATCTCTCGCAGCTATAGTACCCCTTATTGACCCTTCATGGTAATAGTGTCCTTCGATGAAGCTCTCACAGTAATATTTACCCTTAGTAGCTCCCTCACAGTAATAGTGTCCCTCAGTGACCTTCTCATAGTAATACTGCCCCTTAGTGAACCCTCATGGTAATAAGACCCCCTTGCTGTAGTAGTGCTCTTCAGTGACCCCCTCACAGTAATACTGCCCCTCAGTGACCCCCTCATGGTAATAAGACCCCCTTGCTGTAGTAGTGCTCTTCAGTGACATCCTCACAGTAATAATGCCCCTCAGTGACCCCCTCATGATAATAAGACCCCTCAGTGACCTCCTCACAGTAATAGTACCCCTTAGTGACCCCCTCACAGTGATAGTGGCCCTTAGTGATCTCTCACAGCTATAGTACCCCTTATTGACCCCTTGACCCCCTCATGGTAATAGTGTCCTTCCATGATGCTGTCACAGTAACATTTACCCTTAGTAACTCCCTCACGGTAATAGTGCCCGTCAGTGACCTTCTCATAGTAATAGTGCCTCTCAGTTATTCCCTCATAGTAATAGTGCCACTTAATGACCTCCTCAGAGCAATAGTGTAATCCCTTACAGTGGATCCCTTCATAGTAACAGTGCCCCTCTGTGATCTCATCACAGTAATATTGGCCCTTAATGACCTAATCACTGTAATAATGCACTTCAGTGACTCCTTCACTGTAATACTGCCCTTCAGTAACCCCCTCAAAGAAATACTGCCCCTTAGTGACCCCTCATGGTAATAAGACCCCTCAGTGACCCCCTCACTGTAGTAGTGCCCTTCAGTGACCCCCTCACAGTAATACTGCCCCTCAGTGACCTCCTCATGGTAATAAGACCCCTCAGTGACCCCCTCACTGTAGTAGTGCCCATCAGTGACCCCCTCACAGTAATACTGCCCCTCAGTGACCTCCTCATGGTAATAAGACCCCTCAGTGACCCCCTCACTGTAGTAGTGCCCATCAGTGACCCCCTCACAGTAATACTGCCCCTCAGTGACCTCCTCATGGTAATAAGACCCCTCAGTGACCTCCTCACAGTAATACTGCCGTTCAGTGACCCCTTCACAGTAATAATGCCCCTCAGTGACCCCCTCATGATAATAAGATCCCTCAGTGACTCCCCTCACAGTAATACTGCCCCTTAGTGACACAGTAATAGTAATAGTTCACCTAAGTGACTCCCTTACAATGATGGTACCCCTCAGTGGCCCCCTCATAGTAATACTGCCTCTCAGTTACCCCCTTTCAGTAATACTATCACTTAGTGACCCCTTTACAGTAACATTGCCCTTCAGTGACCCCCTATAATAGTGCACCTTAGTGACCCACTCACAGTAATCATGCTCCTTTCAGACCTTCACATCTAATATCAATAAGCCTCCATGCTTTTTCTTGCCCCGCACTTTGCCCCCTTTGCTGTAGCTTTGGTGGATGATGTCGGTGTCATTAGATGGCACACACGCTCACCGCTGACGGAAAATCATCACATGTGAGATTAATACATTCAGGGACTGTCAGGTGGGGTGACAGTTACAATGTTAAGTCTATGGATGGCGCTGCTGTGCTTCAGGCATGCGCTGGAATGAGTGAAGCGTTGGCAGCAATGCAGCAGACACTGCCCAACCAAGAGCAATAGAGAGACAGAGTGAGAGCGCGATAGAGACAGAGAGAGAAAGAGTGATAGAATCACAGAGAGAAAGTGATAGAGAGACAGAGCGTGATAGACAGAAAGAGAGAGAAAGATAGTGAAATACAGAGAGAGAGAGTGATAGAGAAATAGGCAGAAAAAGCAATAGAGAAACAAAGAGAGAGAGACCGGTGGAGAAACAGACAGAGGGAGAGTGATACAGAAACAGAGAGAGAGCAATAGAGAGACAGACAGAAAGAGAGCGATAGAGAGACAGAGAAACACAGAGAGAGAGAGAGTGATAGACGGACACAGAGAGTGAAAGAGAGACAAATAGAGAGATATATAGCAATAGACAGAGAGAAACAGAGAGAGAGAGAGCGATAGACAGACAGAGAGTGAGAAAGCGATAGACAGACAGAACAAGAGCGATAGACAGACAGAATGAGAGCGATAGACAGACAGGCAGAGAGACCAATAGAAAGACAGAGAGCGATAGGGAGACAGAGAGAGAGCAATAGAGACAGAAAGAGAGACTGATAGAGAGAGAGCAACAGACAGACAGAAATAGACCGAAAGATACAGAGAGACAGAGTGATACTGAGACAGAAAGAGAGAGAGACAGAGAGAGATAGACATACAGAGAGAGACAGACAATGAGACATATAGAAAGACAAACAGACAGAGAGACAGACAATGAGAGAAACAGACAAACAGAGAGAAAGAGACGGACAGACAGAGAGAGAGAAAGACAGACAAAGAGAGAGACATGTAGGTTTTGAAAGTAGTGAACATCGGATCAATCTAGAAGTAATAATGCCCCTGCATACCACCACTTCAATAATAATGCCCCTGCATACCACCACTTCAATAATAATGCCCCTGTCATACCACCACTTCAATAATAATGCCCCTGTCATGCCACCACTTCAATAATAATGCCCCTGTCATGCCACCCTCACTTATATTTCCCCTTTTTTGCAGTATTTCACTCTCTGTACCACTCCAGCCCACCCTTATGGGACAGCCCCCAAAATCTAGGAGTCATGATGTACTTATTATTAAACCTTTCTCTGCATCAGAGTTTCACTATAGTTTAACTTATTTTACCACTGTATTAAAGGATGGCTCCGGGGTAAAACTGGTAGACTGTATGATATCTATTGAAGGGTCCGAGGGGGAGGAGCATGACGCCGGGATCGCTCATAGCCTGTACTCGGCACACCAGCCAGCGTTCCTGTAAGCCTTAGAGGAGTCTTCCGGATCATTATTGAGCTTGTCTCCGACTTGTTCAGTTGTTGTCATTTACAATGGGTGGGGGAGGGGACATTATATGTGCATTACAAAAATGCCATTGCAATCTGATATCAAGAAGCCTATGAAGGGTTAATCTCCGCTTTCCATCACGGAAATTCCCACTCACAATGTTGGTAAAAACACTGAAAATCTCATTCTTCAGTTTCCATTTTTTTCTTCCTGGAAAGCCTTGACAGGCCGATCACCTCGACGCAGATTACCGGAGGTTCTGCATTGTTATCTAAAGAAAACTCGCTGGAACCTTGCAGCTGTCACTCGCCGCGCTACGTGTTTGTGTGGAAATTTTACAAGGACTCCAAAAATCATCCCCCCCACTACATGTCCTCCCAGCCGCCCCCCTGCCCCCACTAACCTGTGTTATCATAGAGAACATCATCGCGTCATGTGACATCAGGAGGATGTTACAGTGATACATTGTAGCAGAAGACTGCAACATATGTATAGATCCAATCAAAATTAGGCCGGTTTCACATCGGCGTCGGATCCTTCGTTGGAAGTTCTGTCACAGATGCGGCTCAAAATACCAGTAGAAGCTGTAGTTTGTATTGGTACCATTTTGGGGTACATATGACTGTTTTGATCACTTTTATTGCGTTTTTTTTGGGAGGCACCAAGTGATGGGGAGCATTGAAAATTTGGCGAACCCGTTTGAAAATGCCATTCGAAAACGCTGTAAAATGCCGCATTTACGACACAGTGTTTTTACAGACGCCAGTGTGAGAGTGGCTCTACTGTACAAACGGAGACCCTAGTTCCTGCTGACACCGATTCTTGCTGCAGGTCTGTTGCAGTCACTGAAGGGTTTATGAGCACCTGCCTTCTCTGGAGGCAGCCGGTCATAGCTGCCTCTTTCTCCCATGTCCAGGTAGTGCAGACAGGGTTCCTGTTACTTTGAACCTCTGACCTACTTCCAGCTGTATCTCCAGGAACATTCAGCACCAATGTATATTTTTGTATTCTCTTCCTTGTTAATACAAATCAATGATCTCTTACGTTTTTGGACCTCTCACCTGACTGCCATATTTCTGACATGCAATCAAACATCACAGGGAAAAAGCACTCTACAATCTAGATATTTTATGTATTGCATCTCAAGTGCACCTGATGTAACTAATGAAGCCCTTGATTAGTGGCTTCAGGTGTGCTTGAGAGAACATCTGTTTTCCAATGTTTGTTCTTATGCAGGAATCTATTCAAGGGGTTGAATAATTCTGAGACCGTAGGAGTCATTTTGGGGTGAATTTGGAGAAACCGCTTATTATATTAGTTGTGTTGAGCTATTTAAATTGTTCTTGCTTTTTTTTTTTTTTTTTGCAAATAGCTGAATGTTTGTAGATTTGGTTAATAAACCAAATTTGTAATGGGGGTTGAATGATTTTGATTGGATCTGTACAGGAGGTGGAAGTGTAAGGCAGATTTATTGTATACTAAATCACATGACAGAGTTCAGGGGTGCAGCTATAGGAAGGGGGTGCAGAGGTAGCAGTCACACTCAGCCCTGCAGCTCGGGGAGTTCTAATCCCTACATAAGAAGGCACAAGTGTTACAGATTCTGCACTGGGGCTCTACAAGTCTTATGCCTCTGCTAGTGCTAGTGATGACACTGACAGCGCTATCTTCGCTGCTGGACAGTAATATGACGGAAATTACGAGTTGTAACTTTCATATTTTCAATAGAAGTGAATGGGAAAATGCGTCTGCTCCGGTCCTCGCGTACCTCTGCTGGAGTGTAATACTGACTGTAGTTATCCATGCCAAGCTTCTGGTCAAACACAATTTTGATGTTGTGTCCAAAATAGTGAAACAATGAGTGTTGAGATCCAAAACTAGAATTCAACTGCAGGTCAGCGGAGGCTGTGTAAGGAGTGAGTGACGGCACTATTTGGGAAATACTGTCTTTCATTCTGTTGACCTTGGGAACGTAGACTGGAGATACAATGTGGCGCACTCACTAATCCTGGGGCGACGGGGCTATTATGTTTAAGCCAGTTTTATTTTAAAATGAAGTTAAAAGAAAAAAGTATCCAAAATAGCGCTTCACGGGATGAAGTATATTATTCTACACCTTGAAAGGTGTAGGTTTTATTGCAACGCGTTTCAACCCTTCAAGGGTTGAAACGCGTTGCAATAAAACCTACACCTTTCAAGGTGTAGAATAATATACTTCATCCCGTGAAGCGCTATTTTGGATACTTTTTTCTTTTAACTTCATTTTAAAATAAAACTGGCTTAAGGGTTGAAACGCGTTGCAATAAAACCTACACCTTTCAAGGTGTAGAATAATATACTTCATCCCGTGAAGCGCTATTTTGGATACTTTTTTCTTTTAACTTCTGTGCACACTGGGCTCCCTGTTCCTGGGGACCCCAGACATCCAAGCGGCTCTCCGGACAGGATAGGGAAGGAAGTTTTACTACAGGCTATCCCGGATGTGGAGGCACTAGTGAGTTAACCCTTTACAGGGTTGCTCACACAGTGCCGGGTAAGTCCTTTGTTCTTTATATCTTCATACATTTATATGTTGATAAAGTCATTTGGTACTGTTGGAGCGCTTCCACTGATCCCGATACTATTGTCATTATTTTAAAATGAGTAATGAATGGCAAACAACTAGTAATGATTATAGACTGTGTGGGTGTACTCACCCCCCCCCCCCCCCCCTTCAGATCATTTTGATTTATCCTACCTTGTGCCTATATTTCATGTTATTTGCTCTCTCCCCTGCTCTCTTTTATCTCCTATGCTCTCTAGCTCTTTCCTCTGTTCCTCCCTCATCCTATCTGTTCCCTGCTCTTACCTGTTCTTTTCTTTCTACCCTCTGCCTAATCTCTTCTGCTCTCTGGCCTGCTCTTTTCTATCTCCTCTTCTCTCTCTTTTCTTTTCTATCCGCTCTGTTATCTTCTCTGTTCTTTACCCATTCCCTGCTCACTTCTGTCTTCTCTACACTTGTTTATCTCCTCTGCTCTCCCCTCTGTTCTTTTCTCTCTACTCTGCTCTCTACTCTATTCTGATCTTTGCTCTCTCGCCTGCTCTCTATTTACTCTATCCTCTGCTATTTTCCATCTCCCCTGTTCTTTATTCCCTCTCCTGTTCTTTTCTATCTCCTCTTCTCTCTTCTTTACTCATACCCTGCTCTCATCTGTCTTTTCTACTCTTGTTTATCTCCTCTGCTCTCCTCTGTTCTTTGCTCTCTAGTCTTCTCTCCCCTGCTCTTTTCTATTTTCTCTGCTTGTTTTATACTCTCCCCTTTAATTCTCTTTGCTTTCTTCTATCTCCTCTCTTCTGTTTTTTTATTTGCTTTCTATTCTGTTCTGTGCTCTCTGCTATGTTTTCTTTTCCCCTGTCTCCCTTTCGCTCTTCTATCTTCTATGCTTGCTCTGTGCTCTCCTATGTTCTTTGCTCTCTACCCTGCACTCTCTCTCCCTGCTCTCTTCTGTCTCTCCTGCTCTCTTTCTTCCGTCTCCTCTGCTCTCTCCCTGCTCTCTTCTGTCTCCCTGCTCTCTCCCGTGTACTCTGCTATCTCCCTGCTCTCTTCTCTCTCCTCTGCTCTCTCTGCTCTTTTCTGTCTCCTCTGCTCTCTCCCTGCTCTCTTTTGTCTCCTATGCTCTCTCTGCTCTCTTCTGTCTCCTATGCTCTCTCTGCTCTCTTCTGTCTTCTCTGCTCTCTTCTGTCTCCTATGCTCTCTCTGCTCTTTTCTGTCTCCTCTGCTCTCTCCCGTGTACTCTGCTATCTCCCTGCTCTCTTCTCTCTCCTCTGCTCTCTCTCTGCTCTTTTCTGTCTCCTCTGCTCTCTCCCTGCTCTCTTTTGTCTCCTATGCTCTCTCTGCTCTCTTCTGTCCCCTATGCTCTCTCTGCTCTCTTCTGTCTTCTCTGCTCTCTTCTGTCTCCTATGCTCTCTCTGCTCTCTTCTGTCTTCTCTGCTCTCTTCTGTCTCCTATGTTTTGTCTGCTCTCTTCTGTCTCCTCTGCTTTCTCCCTGCTCTCTTCTGTATCCTATGCTCTCTCTGCTCTCTTCTGTCTCCCCTGCTCTCTCCCGTGTCCTCTGCTATCTCCCTGCTCTCTTCTGTATCCTATACTCTCTCTGCTCTCTTCTGTCTCCCCTGCTCTCTCCCGTGTCCTCTGCTATCTCCCTGCTCTCTTCTGTCTCCTATGCTCTCTCTGCTCTCTTCGGTCTCCTCTGCTCTCTCCCTGCTCTCTTCTGTCTTCTCTGCTCTCTTCTGTCTCCTCTGCTCTCTCTCTGCTGTCTTCGGTCTCCTCTGCTCTCTCCCTGCTCTTTTCTGTCTCCTCTGCTCTCTCCCATGTCCTCTGCTATCTCCCTGCTCTCTTTTGCCTCCTATGCTCTCTCTGCTCTCTTCTGTCTTCTCTGCTCTCTCTGCTCTCTTCTGTCTCCTGTGCTCTCTCTGTGCTGTCTTCGGTCTCCTCTGCTCTCTCCCTGCTCTTTTCTGTCTCCTCTGCTCTCTTCTGTGTCCTCTGCTATCTCCCTGCTCTCTTCTATCTCCTATGCTCTCTCTGCTCTCTTCTGTCTCCTCTGCTCTCTCCCTGCTCTCTTCTGTCTCCTCTGCTCTCTCTCTGTGCTCTTTGTCCTCTCTTCTTTCCTTCACTCGGTGCTTCATTTCATCAGACGCTATTTCTTCTCTGCATCGTTTAGTCATTGCAGCTGCTGGTAATGAGAACACATTTGTACTGGTTAAGTTTCAGATGATAAACCTCCAGAGGGAAAGCAGCGGCTTTAAGAAGTCATCAGGAAAAGTGCAGAACCTATAAAAATATTTCCTAAACCCGGGACAGCTCCTGTAACACACACAGAGTCATAACCATTTATACCAAGCCTGTCTACACCCCATCAACAAAGGAAAAATGTATCCTATGTGCAATCATAACCTTCTCGTCCAAAACCACATCCTACTCCACTGGCCGATTCCACAGAAAGATTGGATTTTATTATGATCCACCTCAAGCCAGCAATTCCTTCCTTAACGTTATAGACGACTGGAAAGCAATGGAAGAAAATGTAGGAATTTGTATCAGCCTGTCATTGCACCTCGAAGGTCAAGTGGCATTACAGTAGGGGTCACAACAGTATTTAGACCCTATTGTCCACTTAATAATAGAAAATATCCCCCTTCCCTACTAAATACAAAGAAATATATATCCACCCTCCCCACTGGACACCAGGGAACATAACTCTTTACACACTAGGGCATTATAATCTACTGTCACCTCCCCATTAGACATTGGGGCATATTACCTAACTATATATATAAAGTATCCCCCCCGTCTGAAAAATACGAAATATTAATTATCTCTACTACCTCACTAGGCATAGAGAATGACAATCTATCGTCACCTCTCCACTGAACAAGAGGGAATATAACTTAATTCTATCTTACCACTGGACACCAGGGAATATACCCTCTTTTCATCTTCTACATACCAAGGAATATGATCTACTGTCACATACTTATTGGGGCTCCTTTGGCTCTAATGACATTGGATACTCTCTGTGGTATATCTTCTACTAATGTCTGATACTCTTCAGCTGGTTTTTCCCTCCATTCTTTCTGCAAATGTCTGGTGAGTTCTCTCAGAGAAGATGGACACTGTCCATACTTAATGACCTGATGTTCCAATTCATCCCAAAGATTATCAGTAGGGCTCAGGCAGAGAATCTGTGCAGCCAGTCCAATCCTGGAACACCCATATCCTCAAACCAATGTAAAACAGCATTGGATTTGTGACAAGGTACGTCGTCTTGTTGTAAGTATGGCCGACCATTCCCAGAGTATTACCACATTGTCAGCAGCACATTATTGACTAGAATGTCAGGGTTCACCTCCGTGTTCATGGTTCTTGTCCCTACAGCCAACAGACTGAGACCATTAACTGTTGGCACAACACCCTCAAGTAAAAGGTGTTCCCCAGCATCTTTCACACCTAGGTTGGTCCATCTGATGTGAAGATGGAGTAGTGTGAGTCGTCACTCCATGGAGCGTTCTTCCATTGCTCAACTGTCAACTGGCAAATATAAGAATGGCGTTTGGACAGACCAAAAAATGATGAAAATGCAAAAAACAGATAGAGGGAACTCACCCAGTGTGCGTGGTCAGACCAGATAACTGGAACGACTGCTACATCCAGAAGACGCTCCTAGACTTCAATGGAAGAACCTTTGGAATGATCACATTCCTATGTGAGAAGAGCAGCAGGATTGGACACCAGATACCTTAAAGGGGTTGTCCCGCGAAAGCAAGTGGGGTTATACACTTCTGTATGGCCATATTAATGCACTTTGTAATGTACATTGTGCATTAAATATGAGCCATACAGAAGTTATTCACTTACCTGTTCCGTTGCTGGCGTCCTCGTCTCCATGGTGCCGTCTAATTTTCAGCGTCTAAGCGCCGGATTAGACGCGCTTGCGCAGTCCTGTCTTCTTCCTTTCTGAATGGGGCCGCTCGTGCCGGAGAGCGGCTCCTTGTAGCTCCGCCCCGTCACGTGCCGATTCCAGCCAATCAGGAGGCTGGAATCGGCAATGGACCGCACAGAAGACCTGCGGTCCACCGAGGGAGAAGATCCCGGCGGCCATCTTCACCAGGTAAGTAAGAAGTCACCGGAGCGCGGGGATTCAGGTAAGCACTATCCCGTTTTCTTTTTTAACCCCTGCATCGGGTTTGTCTCGCGCCGAACGGGGGGGCTATTGAAAAAAAAAAAAAAACGTTTCGGCGCGGGACAACCCCTTTAAAGGCTTCAGGGATGAATAGAAAATCAATAATAAAAACTAAATCTTGTGCTCCTTGGTGGGGGTGAAGCAAATGTGAACAGTATGTAATCAATGTTCACTTACTTCTGTGGGGGGTTCCTTTCCATGGAGATCCCCCTGTAGGAAGAATAAGCTAAACCAGTGAGAGACGGCAGCAGCGAGCGTTCTTTCGAAGACCAGCCAAGACTGCTCGGTCGAGGATCATTCGCACGTATTTATGTGATTTTGGGAACTGACGAGTGTTACATGGGAGGGCAAAATGTTGACAAAAAGGTGGGAGCCAATCACCGTTCAAAGGAAGGCTCCTGCCAAACAAGCGCAGACCACCCTGCAACGTTGTTGGTTGGTTGTTGAAAAACATTGGTTACCTCTTCATTCCAGACGGTAATTAATCAACCAGCGACTAGTTTTAGATGAGCACAAAGGAAGCAACTAGTGGACAAATTCTCGCTCCTCACCTGTTTGGTGGCCATGTTTATGTAACGGAGTGGCAAGATCCGATACAGGAGGGGCATGGGCGTAACGAGCTCTAAAAGACGGGTCTACCTGTGGTGTTGGAGGTGTAGTGGTGGGCCGATGATGGCAGGACCCCATGGGCACTAGCCACAGCTACCACATATGTCTCAGAAGATGGTCCAGGCCGGCACACATTGGCTGAATAACTTTGATTGTAACCTCATAAACAAGTTTTGCGGTTCTGGTACTAGCACTAGGGTTCTAGGCTTCAATGCTACAAACAAGCATAACCGATGCAGAAAGAACCCAGAAGGTATCTGTGGCAGCTCTGTATTTTTGAGCTCCGGTCACTCTCTTTGTGAAACTCCAGTATGAGGGAGACAAAATTCCAGTTGTGGTTCATTACCTCCTGGCTCGGAGTTGTATCGCTCACCACAGGTGCCTCATGGAAACACTGATGCCACCAGAGGAATTGTTGCCACATTGGGGCGGCGCTAAGTCAGACCTGCAACCCAATCAGGGCTCTCTCTACTCCACAAGATGGCACTGGCGTCTGCTTCGTGCTCGCCGGGGTGTTCTCCCATGTAAGGATAGAGCGGAGGGCGCCCTTTACATTTTCACAGAACTTTGTTATATTCTATCAAAAGACTACTTGGACAATAGTTGTGCTGTGTAAAGCCCCTTCACATGAGCATTGCGTATTTGTGGAATGAACAGTGCTTTTTCCACCCACAGGGCATGTTCATTTGCGCTTGGCAAACAAAGACGCATCGATTGAAATGGCTAATTAACCCTTTGCAATCCAATTTTGAATTCTGGGTTTCCTAGGGGGTTTTCTATTTCCGCCATTATACAATGGCGCCATCTGCTGGCTAGAGCCAGTACTGCGGTATTGGACATGCTGAAGAGGCCCCCGACAACAGAGCGGCCAGTAATATACAGTAAGAATACCCTGCCAGATGTCTTCCGACATCGGAGCTGCACAGGCTTCAATTAGAATGTCTTCAGACGTCAGACAGTGGATTGGAAAGGGTTAATCTATAAAGTTCCAGATATGTTCTTTTTCCTCATGGAAGTCCATGGGGATGTGCAAATCTGCAGGAAAATAGAGCATGTCCCAAAATACGTGCGCAAAAAGGAACCGTGAGAATAAACCCATTGAGACTGAAAAGAGGGACCTGAGAACGAACTCAGGGGTTCTACTCTCCGTGCATCGCGAGCACAAAATAAGTGATCAACGCAAAAGTTGGGCGCAAATACGTTTGTGTGAAACCATCCTACGAGACGGAATTCCATCGCAGGATGCAGCCAAGTGCTCGGCTGTGGAATTCCTCACCAAGGTCTGCAGGTCTGACTGCCGATTTTGATGCGGAATTGCAGGCAGATTTTAAGCCATTTTTGATTCTACATCAAAATCCACAGATAGCCTGCAGATTTTGGTGGAATTTACAGCGTCTTGCGGTGCGGTGTGCGGCCTTTTTCGTCCCACATGAAAGGTCCGTAACTCTGCAGGAAGTGGAAATCAGAGGCATAATATCTGTAAATGGAAGAGCAGAGAACTGATAGGTCCCTCTGCTCCACCATCGGTAACTGGATCAGTGTCCCGAGTACGCAGAAATAGTTCAAAGTGCCCCCCGTCCCGGATGAGCCCCTTCTAGAGATGAGCGAGCATACTCGCTAAGGACAATTACTCGAGCGAGCATTGTCCTTAGCGAGTACCTGCCCGCTCGGAGGAAAAGATTTGGGTGCCAGCGCAGGTGAGCGGTAAGTTGCAGGAGTGAGCAGGGGGGAGCGGGAGAGAGAGATCTCCCCTCCGTTCCCCCCTGCTCTCCCCCACCGCTTCCCGCCCCCTGCCACCATCCGAATCTTTTCTTCTGAGCGGGCAGGTACTCGCTAAGGACAATGCTCGCTCGAGTAATTGTCTTTAGCGAGTATGCTCGCTCATCTCCAGCCCCTTCCCCTCCAGGCCTGGTCGCACCTCTCGCGACCGTTACCTGCGCTGACTTGCAAACCTTTTTGTACAGATCCCGATTATCACTTTTCAGTACACTTGCTGCTGAGTTATTCTGTCTACAACTCATGAGCAGACGGATCCCGGTCGTAGACATCACTATCGCGGTCACACAGGCCGTTTGAATGCAGTTTTTGGAGTGGATTAAAGATAAAGAGCGGGAGTAGAATTCTTCCTATATACATCCGTTCCCTTTACATTCACTCCTGACGTTGACTTCAAAAACTGCTTCAAAGAACGCCATGAAGACCGCACATGAGAAAGGGGAATGCTATGCGACCAATACTGTGCCCTCACACCCATATACGGTTGCAGGTGTGAATACTTTTGCAATTGGTTGTTTGGTGGCTACTAATTGCAATGAATGCAGCTACTTAGTTTTTAGGCCTCGTTCACACGAACGTGGTTTTAGCGCAGTATAGGCGTGTGAAAAAATTGTGCCTATGCTGCACTAGAAAACGCGTGAATGGACGATTTTTCACAGGCAGAAGACCAGAGATTCATTAACCGTGAAAATCGCCCTTTCACTGGAGCAGCGTGTTGCTTTAAAAAGCACAGCTGCTCCAGGAGAGGAGAGAGAGAGAGATCCCCATAGCAGGCAAAGAGAAAGCGGGGCTATGGGGATCTCCGAGGAATATCCCCATAGAGCAGTGAGAGAGCGGGACTTTGGGGGTCTCTCTGTCCTCCTGGAGCAGCTGCAGGGAGAGAAAGGGCGGGGTTACAGGGGATCACTGATGGATATCCCCATAGCGAAGAGGGGGGTGCTAGAGTGAGAGGGCGGGGCTAGAGGTCTCCTCCCCGGGAATTCCTCCATTGCAAGTAGAGAGGGGGCAGGGCTAGAGGGTGGAGACCTCTTCCCCCGCCCCTGTAACCCCACCACCTCTCTTTCCCCGCTATAGGGAAATCCCTGGGGAACCACCCCCACTGAAGGAATTCCCAGCTACTTGCAGCAGGACATTTAAATCTTGCTGCCCAGAAGCCCATTTTAAATGTCCTGCTGTAAACTCCTGTTAGTCCGTGCGGGGATTAAGAGAACCCCCAGGGAGATGAACGGAACCCTCAGGGCCTTCCCTCATCCTCGTGGGGACTAACAGGAGTTTACAATGGGACATTTAAAATGTGCTTCTGGGTGTAGCGGCGCTGCTGCTGTTGGGAATTCCCTCAGTTGGCAGAAATCCTCCTAATGACTTCTAATCTTCTTGGACACAGCTACATTCCAGCTCCCATAGGAGTCTATGGAAACTCCTGCGCACCATGCACCAAAGATAGGTCCGATCCTGTGTTTTCTCACAGCACGGAGCTTAGATGCGGACATTGTAGCCACACATGTCCTATCTTTTTAAGGTGCGAGTTTTTTGTGCGTCTAGAATTCGTTCATCTGAACGTTTCTATAGGAAACCATTGGTTCTAATAGACGCCATTTTTTTCACGCACCTACGATGCGACCCCGCTCGTGTGAATGAGCCCTCACTTTGACCCAAGTCTTTTCTTTACTTAGGTGTTGAACGATTTGTATAGTCACGGTACTTGCAACTTCCAAAGCACCTGGGAAATTAGTCAACTGGTTTTCTGAAGAAATTTCCAATATTTTCTTAAGTTTAATGAATTCTTAAGAATTTCAGCTGAAAATAAAGTGTTTTCAAAAGTAAAGAGAATCATTGGAAGCTGGGATGTGCAGAGCGCACAGGTTGGGCGGTGTGGGATAATAGGAGTAGTGGTCACGGTTATGTCAGTGTGCATTCTAGAAGAAGAAAGCCGACATTCCTTCCTCAGGATCCGGCCTCTTGTGATGCTATTCATCTCCCTGGCTCGGGAACTGAAGGTCGTGCCAGACATTACTGACCTTGGCCTGGGGCAGCCACAGACATTGTGCACATTCCGCTGATGGTTCTGCTTCCACAAGCCATGAAAACAACACAAAGTTAAAAACACTACGAGGACCGGACGACCCGATGACTGAGAAGAGGATGGAAATGTCTGATGGGGATCTTACAGAGGGATACAGTAACCTAACCATGGGTGTAGCCGTAGGGGGTGCAGAGGTTGGGGGTCACACCCAGGACCTGGATCCTAAGGGGACGCGAAAAGGTCCATCTGTCCCGTATGATAAGAGACTACAAATGACACATGATAATTGGGGCATGTGATATATTTTGCATTGGGCTTCAAGATAAGATATACCCCTATAGATAACTGAAGAGGCAGTAGTATTCTGAGTACATATACCTATTAATGGTGATGGCTCCATAATTGATAACCTAAAATACTCAAACAACACAACATACAGGAGATGGACAAAAATATGGAAACACCATACAAAATGCATGGGATTTTAATCATTAGCTGTCCTTTTGACCCCTACTTCGCTATAAGCTTTCCTGCCACATTTGTGTTTACTTCACCTCTTGCCCTGCTCTGGGCGGTTTTGCTGGTAACAGCAGCTGAGTGGCTCAAACCCCCGACCAATGGAACCTTGTTGCTCATGTAGATGTTCTCATCTGTGTCATATTCCCTCCACTTAAAATCGATCTCTAGATGTCTTATTGAAATATGATTTATAATCACATGTAATTTAAGACCTGCATTTCATAGTGTTTCCATATTTTTGTCCATTTCCTGTATATTAATATATGCGGATATACTGGGCTACTGCTTGAAAGTGCCTGGTCACAAATGCCACTTCTGTGCCACCCTACAGTCCCATGGCACTTTTAATAGTGCTGCACTGTTATGAACACCCACCACTGGTCTTCCTAGGGGGTCCTGCTACATTTACTGAGTTAGGGATGCTGCACACAGACCTGGAAGGTTTATCTGATTGTATCCATATATATTAATTGGCAAGGAAAAAAAGTTTTCCAAAAAGTTTTCCAATATTGTCACCCCAGTTATGTCCATGTCCGACACAGACAGGAGACGCACATTAATTTGAATGAGTTCAGTCGCAAGCGATTTTTTTTCACTAGGACGCTAAATTGAAAAATCGCCTCCTGTTCTGTTTCATTTGAGTCTCGCATGAGAATGGGGCATAAAATATACGATGTCCCGCCCAGCACACGGATGGGGCATCCGCATCCTTTACAATGTGAGCTGAGAATCTTAGGGCACAACTCACTTTCGGTCGTGTGAATACGGCCTTACGTGTGTGCGCTACTTTTAACCGGAATGTATCATCAAAAAGTTACCTAATGTAGAAATCACATATTCATGTTATGTATTTAGGAATTTGGGGCAATTATTTTTGTTTTCAATGTCACAATCTATATTAAAAAAAAACTTAAAATCCTACAGTTCTCACAATGACTATTAAGTGTAATAATAGAATCCACCATAGGTGATGGTCACAGCTCACCTCCTCCCCTTCTCTGCACAGGTAATAGAACATGTCCACCATAATCTTTCACAGAAGTCTATAGAAGATGGTCACAACTCACTTCCTTTATCTCCCTGCACAGGTCAAAGAACATGCTCACAATGCTATCCCAATAAAGGTCATAAGTGGTGGCTAAATCTCACCTCCTCCCCTTCCCTGCAGATGTCACAGAGCATGCCTACAGCACTCTCCCATAGAATTCCCTAGGTAATTAGCTAATTTCACTTTCTTCTCCTCCCTATGCAGCTCATGCCACAGAAGTCTACAGGTGATAGACAAGCGGCGCCCCCATGACCCATGACATTCGATGCACACCACAGCAACCCTAACTTACGTCTCAAATGCGCTTCATCCAGCGGTGCTCTGGGTATACTGAACAGCTGTGGGGAAAGTCTCAAAAGTCCACAGACTTCTCCATTTCAAATTCATGCTCAGAACCTACAACCTCACCCTCCACCATGCCAAACAAGTCTACTTCACCTCTCTCGTCGTCTCCTTACTAACCCATAACCCTAAAAGATTCTTT
Source organism: Eleutherodactylus coqui (assembly GCF_035609145.1). NCBI lineage: Eukaryota > Metazoa > Chordata > Amphibia > Anura > Eleutherodactylidae > Eleutherodactylus > Eleutherodactylus coqui. Next base: position 23,346,601 of record NC_089839.1, on the reverse strand, counting down.
GACACTTTCCACTCCATTCTCAGCCCAAAATTGCAGCCCCACCTGTGACGGATCTCAGTGCTGAAGAGCTGGCTGCTTACTTCAAAAAGAAAATTAACGACATCCGGCAGAAAATAGCCTCCCAATCCCAGACTAGCCCCGACCCTAGTCTCATCAGGTCCCCACCACCTGCGCTAGTAACCCTCTTCCCTCACACCTCCTCCGGTGGTCCCTCTCCCCAGTGGTCATCTCCCACCTCCCCACTACATTCAATCTGACTTCTGGCATTTTCCCCTCCTCATTCAAACACGCTATTATATCCCCACTGCTAAAGAAAGCAACTCTTAACTCGACCGATGCTGCGAACTACTGACCCATCTCCAACCTCCCCTTCATCTCTAAACTACTAGAATGCCTGGTTTACCCCCGCCTTTAAAAGCTATCTCTCAGAAAACTCTCTTCTTGATGCCCTACAGCCCGGCTTCTGCCCCCCACATTTGACAGAAACCGCCCTGACCAAAGTGTCAAACAACCTCCTGATGGCCAAATCAAGGGGCGACTACTCTCTACTAATCCTCCTCGATCACTCTGCAGCACTTGACACTGTTGACCACAAACTTCTCACTATGCATCGCTCTATTCTCCAGGTTCTCCTCCTACCAATCCGATCTCTATGCTGATGACACCCAGCTCTACACCTCTTCCCATGACATCACAGCAGCATTCCTCCAAAACACCACCGACTGTCTGTCCACTGTCTCTAACACCATGTCCTCTCTCTACCTAAAATTGAACCTCTCAAAAACTGACCTACTGGTGTTTCCACCTTCTACTAACCGACCTCATCCTGAAATCTCCATCTCAGTGTGTGGCACCATAACTCCCAGCACAAACGCTGCCTTGGGGTTATATTCGACTCTCCTTTACCCCCTATATACAATCTCTGGCCCGAACATGTCAGCTGCACCTCAAGAAAATCAAAAGAATCTGCCCTTTTCTCACCGTGGACACGCTAAAAACGCTCACCGTTGCCCTCATCCACTCTTGGCTGATCGGCCTCCCCTGCTCCAGGCTCTCCCCTCTGCAATTCATCCTGAATGCAGCAGCCAGGCTCATCTTCCCATCAAGCCGCTACTTGGATACCTCTGCCCTGTGCCAGTCACTGCACTGGCTGCCCGTCGAATACAGAATTCAATTTGAACTCACTATCTTCATCCACAAAGCCCTCCACAGCAACTCGCTGCCCTCCATTGCCTCCCTCAACTCAATCCCCTCCCCCCAGCCCGCGCCCTCCTCTCTGCTAAAGAAATCAGACTAAGTGCCCCTTTAATTTGAACCCCTCATTCCCGCCTCCAAGACTTCTCCAGAGCAGCACCAGTCCTCTGGAACGCACTACCAAAAGCTATCCGGGCAATCACTGACACCCTAAACTTCAAGCGTGCTCTAAAAACGCACCTCTTCAGTGAGGCATACCAAATACCTTAAACCAAACCCCTCTGTACTCCACCTGATAACATGCTCCCTGTCCTACTGACTGTGTATAGCATCCCTCACTATCCACCTCACCATACCGTGCACACCTCCAGCCCCTTTATCTTCTATATCACCCCATTATTTGTAGTATGTCAGCTTGTTGGAGCAGGACCCTCACCCTTACTGTTTCCATCAATTGACTCCTTCATGTAACCGTGGTCTTGTTTTATTTCCACTGTCCTGTAAGCGCTGCGGTATATGTTGGCGCTATATAAATAAAGAGTATTATTATTAATGCGAACTGAGCCTGCAATACCACACCTGGCCACTGCAGTGGGAATGGAGCTGTCTGCTTCCTGCAGAAATCAGTTCGGCGCACAAGTACACACACCCAGAGAACAGTTGATTGGCAGGGGAATAGAACCCTATTGATGACCTATCCTGCTGACAGGCCATCAATAGTTTACAACTGGACGACCCCTTTAATTTTGTGCTGGAATGATTACGAATACTGCAATGTAGAACTACAAGCTGCTGCTCAGCTTCCCAGTGGCTGCCATGGGGGCCGAGCCTGTTACAAATATTTACATATTCTCAGCTGACACATCACCGGACAATGGATGAAGCAATCTCTTCGGCACCGAGATTACCGACAGAAAGGAAACAAATGAGAGTTTGCTTTCACTCGTATCCAAAGATCTTCTCTGAACCAACAGAGTAAACCGGTGGTATATCTGTTAGTATCCCCGTGTTGTGAAGGGCTGATCCTAGAGATGATTCCAGTGCGTTATATAATGTTGGGGCTAATCCCTGTGTGTCCACATCCCCCTGACGCCATCTCATTGAGGAGCACAAATATTTTCAACAGCCCAACAACAACACAGTCCGGTCCGGTGGAAAACATCAAGACCTTGCAGCGATGAAGTAACACCCGGCATCTCTGTAAAGCTTGTTCATATCTCCATCCAGGGGTGCTGTCAGCTTTCCATTGAAAAATCTCGAAAACAGCACCCCTAGATGGGACCTGAACCTGCCTATAATGAAAGCCGCTGCAATGGATACCAATAGGTCTCTGTTTAGGTAGGTTTCCATTAGTTTTGGGGATGACCTTCTCCCTCCCCTTCCTCAGGTCATATAGCATTCCCACAACACTCTCCCTTGGAAGTCAATGGTTGATCGTCACAGCTCACCTTTTACCCCTCCCTGCACAGGTCATAGGTTATGCCCACTACACTCCCCTGTAGAGGTTTATAGGTGATAGCCATAGCTTCTTCCCCTTGCTGCAGAGATCACAAAGCATGCCCACAATACTCTCCTATAGAAGTAAATTGGTGAAAGTCACAACTCACCTCCTTCGCTTCCTGCACAAGGCACAGAGCATGCCCACAGCACTCTCTCATAGAAATCAATAAGTGATGGTCATTGCTCATCTCCTCTCCCTCCCATGCACATAATGCTCACCCAGAAGACGTTTGTGGTGATAGTCACAGCTCACCTCTTGACCTTCACTGCACATTTCACAGATCATGCCCACAACAGAAGTCAGTAGAGGATCATGACATGTCACCTCCTCCCTGCATAGGTCATAGAACATACCCACAACACTCTCCTGTAGAAGTTTATAGGTGATAGAGAAAGCTTACCATCTACCCCTCTCCCTTCACAGGTCACAGAGTATGCCCATAACACTCACCCATAGAAGTCAATAGGTGATCAGCACATATTAACTTCTCTGTTTGCCTGCACAGGTCATAGAGCATGCCCACAACCCTCCACATTAGAAGTCTATAGTTGATAGAGAATCTTCCCCTCCCTGTACAGGTTATAGAGTATGCCCACTACACTTTCCTGTAAAAGTCAATAGGTGATGAGCACATGTCATCTCCTCCCTGTGCCTGCACAGGTCACAGAGCATGCCCACAATGCTCTCCTATAAAACTCCATAGGTGATGGAGAAAGCTCAGTCAAGGCACGTGCACGCATGCAGTGGGAGTTTATGGTTGATAGTCACAGCTCCCTCCCTGCAAAGGTCACAGAGCTTGCCTACAACACTCTCCCCTAAAAGTCAATAGGTGTTGGCTACAGCTGTCAGGGCTCAAACTCAGGAGCTCCTGGGCGCCAAGCGGCAGCTCTCCCTGCTGAGCTATCCAGCGTTCTGGACAGCTCCCCTGCTGACCCTTAGCCTAGCCCTTGCTCCTGTTAATCCAGTTCCTTCCTTCCTGATTGGCCCTGCTCTGCTTCCTTGATTGGACACCATATATAAGCCTGGCCTCCCATTTTCTCCCTGTGTGATTGAGCTCCCAGCCTGTGGTCAAATGCTGAATGGATCACGGCGCGGATTCGCATTGAAATGAATGGGAATCGACACTGATTTGAGGCGAAATTCCTCATCAAATTCGTGGCAGGTTTTCCCCAATGTGATCATACACTTTTAACCCCTTATTGACGCAACTTATTTTGAATATAAAGATGTGCCAATTTTTAAGGGATTTTCATAAGACATAACTTCTTTTGTTTTTCCCTCGACCTGGCCATATCAGGACTTGTTTTCTGAGGTGAGCTGTAGTTTTTGGAAAAAAGCTTATTTTATTTCTGTGAACCTTTCACGTGCTGCGATTAACATGGATTGTTGTTAGCCGGGAGGAGGTTTGGTGGTCTCACTGATCCCCGCTGTTGCAGTGGGAGGCTGGCTGTCAGCCACAGCTGACACCCTCTATGGATGGTGTATACTGAGCTTCTGGACTGGTACCATCCATAGGACATAAGTTTACACTCATTTGCTGGAACCCCTTCTCAGCCAGGGTGTACATTTACATTCCAGGGGTTAAATGACAGGACTGCTAAAGGATTAAACATAAGCTGCTAGCAGCAGAACTGTCAATGCAGCTTTGGAGGAGACTGCAATGACCCCCATCTGGTCTATGGCCGCACCACTTCTCTGACTACCTGATACACACTGTGCATTAGGATACATTGGTAGTCTAAGACACTACATGCTGCTCTGATTGGCCACCACTGATCATGTGGACAGCACTGGCCAATCCAATCAGGTAGCCATAGAGGTGATGTGGCCATCTTTGTTCGTCCAGGACCAGAGAGTTGCATTCAATTTTGTTTTACTAAATGTCAAAGGGGGTCACAAAGTTATTGAACATTTAATGCACATTGAATGTGTACAGTAGTTGCACACCCTGAGCTCTCCTGATTGTCAGCCAACCCATTGTTTTCAACTAGATCTACAAGACGGCAGGAGTTTGTTATAAGCTGCTGAGGAGCAACTGGCAGCATTTGTCAGCACTGCTTGGGAACTCTCTGATAGTTGAGCTTTGTTTATCTCTTGAACTATTTTCAGCTGTGGAGGTGCACTTTAAGACATGGGGGTTCATTTATAATATCACACACATAATTAGGACAAGTCATGATGATCAGCAGAATTTCCCATCTGGGTTTCACTATTCTCATCTTCACTTTTGCAGTTTACAATAGTTGAAGAACATCAAACAACTCTGGAGATCAGGGTGAGCACCAGCCGCGGCCAAGAACCTCAAATCCAGCTGCCTCCTGACCAAACTGTGAAGGATCGCTGTGTAACAGAAGAAACCACTTATAGCTGATGACCCTGAGAACAGAGAGTCCTGCAGTCCAGCCAAGAAAGAAGAGCAGGAGGTGAATGTTAAAAGTATCTCATACCATACTTATTGAAAAAATGACCAAATCTGGGATTGACAAGGCAACTGTTAGGTGGATTCACAACTGGCTGAGTGATCGTACTCAAAGAGTGGTCATAAATGGCTGCACATCCAAGTGGAAGTATGTATCAAGTGGGGTACCACAAGGCTCTGTCCTAGGCCCAGTGTTGGTCAACATTTATACAAATGATCTGGAGGAGGGAATTGAGGGGAAACTGATCAAATTTGCTGATGACACAAAGCTAGGAGGGATAACTAGCACTAGGGAAGAGAGGGTATTCAAAAAGATCTAGAAAAGCTTGCACAGTGGGTGGCGACTAACAGAATGGTATTTAACGAGGAGAAATGCAAAGTCCTACATCTGGGCAAGAAAAATGAAAAAAGCACATACAGAATGGAAGGAATTGGGCTAAGCAGCAGTACATGTGAGAAAGACTTGGGTATACAAATAGATCATAGACTGAACATGAGTCAACAATGTGATGCAGCAGCAAAAAGGCAAACACAATTCTGGGTTATGCTAAGAGAAGCATAGAGTCTAGATCACGTGAGGTCATTATCCCCCTCTATTCCTCCTTGGTCAGACCTCATCTGGAATACTGTGTGCAGTTCTGGGCACCCCACTTTAAAAAAGACAGAGAAACTGGAGCAAGTTCAGAGAAGAGTTACCAAGATGGTGAGCAGTCTGCAAATCATGTCCTATGAGGAACGGTTAAAGGATTTAGGAATGTTTAGCTTGCAAAAAAGATGGCTGAGAGGAGACTTAATAGCTGTTTACAAATATCTGAAGGGCTGTCACAGTGCAGAGGGATCAGCCCTATTCTCATTTGCACAAGGAAAGACTAGAAGCAATGGGATGAAACTGAAAAGAAGGAGACAAAAATTAGATATTAGACAGTGAGGGGGATCAATGAGTGGAACAGGTTGCCACGGGAGGTGGTGAGTTCTACTTTAATGGAAGTATTCAAACAAAGCCTGGACAAATATCTGTCTGGGATGATGTAGTGATCCTGCACTGAGCAGGGGGTCGGACCCGATGACCCTAGCCTATTCAATTGATGAACAACTAGTCGCCATTTATAGGAGGGGCAATCCAGATGGGACAGAACTCATTCTGTTTGCCGCCAACGATACATATTATTACTTTGGGGGCACAAAGGAGGCACTTTTACTAGTAGGTGCATATTAAGGGGATTACTACTGTGTTAGGGCACAAAGGAGAGCACCATTGCTGTGCGACACAAAGGGGTCATTATTTGCAGGGGACACTGAGTGGGAATTTCTGCTGTGTATGAGCACAAAGGGGCCATTTCTCAATTAGTGGGGCACAAAGGTGTACTATTACTTTGTGGAGCCACAGAGAGGGCACTAGTGCTATGAGGGAGGAGGGGGGTGAATAAAGCGGTATTATAACTGTGCAGAGGACATAAAGAGAGCCCATTTCTGTGAAGGACACAAAGTGGGTTTTATTACTGTATAGGAGCATAAAGGAGGCCACTACTGCTGCATGGCACAAAGTGGGCATTATTACTTCAAAAGGATATTAAGTGGGATTTTTGTTCTATGTAAGAGCACAAATCAGGCATTTATCACAAAGTGGTAGTATTACTTTGTGGAGTCACTCTTGGTATGGACGACATCAAGAGGAGCATTGGGGGTAGCCGCAAGATAGGAACAGTGTGCAGAGAAGCCTTTAGGTCATCTGAGCCTGGATAGAGAAGAAAAACAAAAATTGTGCAACCCGAGAAGACATCATCTGAGATCACGAGAGGTAACTGCACTGTAATCACTCTCACAGTGTAAAACTGTTTACTAAGGGGCCGGGTCACAATTGCAACCCCTGCGACCCCTAGTGGTACTCAAGTGCTGTTTTATATGTTTTTTGGGTGGGTAAGGGATTAAACATCCATCTTGGGCTTTGTACCCCTGATCTTTTAATCTATGGGCCATGGGCGGTTAGATATTAAGTGAAGGTGTGGGGAATGGAAAATGGAGGTCCAGCTGAACCTTTCCACCAGGGCCCATGAGTCTTTAGCTACATCCTAGCTCTGGTGTATAAGGGTCCAGTGTTTGTCTATGCTGAGAAATGGAAAAAATGTAAGACAGGGAATGTCAAAAGAGAATGTTGAAAATGTACGTCAATAATGAGCTTATACAATCTGCGATCTGCGTGTGAAAACATTTCAGGGTACGGTAACCGCAGACAATAGCTGGCATAAGTCTGCATTGTACATGGAAGGAAATACGTTACAATGGTCACCTATATAAAGAGAAAACATGGGCAACATTTAATTAAAATAGAATTAAAGCAAGAACGTAAGGTACATCGTATACCTGGAAGAGCACTTCCTGGGGAAAGGGAGCCAAAAATATTACACAGCATGATTAATTACCATCATGAAGTCAGTGGAAATGCGTTACCGAGCCTGCAATTACAAGAGTAGAGATGGTTATGAGATGTCAAACAATTAACAGTGGGGGCAATTTATCATCAGGGGACATTTGGATGCCACTTTTCTGGCAGCTTTTTTTCCTTCCCCACTTTAAAATTTGACAAATTTGTTAAATTTTCCACAATGTTGATAAATTTGTAGCATCTCTCTATATACCTAGAGAAGTCCCTTTTTACACCACCCGACACCAGAGTGAGACTGCAACAAGTTTTTGCAACTTTTTATTGAAAAAGTCACAATTTTTTAATCTCTGTAAAAACCTCACTCAATCCCCCACATTTTCTAGACATTTTAGTAGAAGTGTCTCCGTTTTAGAAAAGTGGAGTGAGAAGCGTAAACTCTGTTCTTTTTGGCACAAATCAATAGTAATAGGGTCTGGTAAAGACAGGAGAGTTTGGAGGGAGGACAGAGGAGTCTTGTGGGGGACAGAGAGGTCTAGAGGGGGGACATAGGGATCTGGAGGCGGGGGGCATAGCTGTATGGCACGTACAGAGGGTCTGGAGGGAGACAGAGGTGTCTGGAAGGGGACAGAGGAGTTTTGATTGGGCAGAGCAGTCTGGAACGCATAGAGGAATCTGGAGGGGACAGAAGATTCGGGGGGGTTAACAGAGGAGTCTGGAGGAGTGGTGGAGGACAAATGTGGCTGGAGGGGATAGAGATGTCTGGTGAGGCCAGAGTATTTCGGAGGGAATAGAGGGCTCTGGAGGGGGCAGAGAAGTCTTGTGGGGGAAGAGGAGTGTGGAGGCCACAGAGGTGTGGAGGAGGTGGGATGGCAGAGGGGCCTGATGGGGAGAGAGGGTCTGAAGACGGTCAGAAGGGTCTGGAATGGACAGAGTGGTCAGGAGAGGACAGAGGGACCTAGAGAGGATAAAGGAGGCCGGAGAAGACAGAGGGACTAGAGGGGACAATGGGATTTGACGAGGACAGAGGATTCTGGAGGGGCAGGGGAGTCTGGGGGAGACAGGAAAATCTGAAGGATACAGAGGTTTTTGGAGGTGACAGAGAGTTCTAGAAAGGACAGAGGAGTTTGGAGGAAGTCCCCAAAAGATTGTTTTACCAGCAGCACTCATTACATAAATGGATAAATCAGGACATCCAAGTCCATATGCAGCGTCACTAATAGGAGTCAAAGCCTCTGACCAACAATCAAAGTCCATAGTATACAAAATGTCCATGACAGTATATATGGTGCAAAAGGAGATTCTTTCTTTATTCCTTCATATAAGTGATGTTCGACCCCTAAAAGTCTTTATCAAGCTTTACCTAAAGCTTGATAAAGACCTCTAAGGGTCGAAAGGTCGCTTAAGAGGAGTTTGGAGGAGACAGAGGATTCTGGAGGGGGCAGAGATGTCTGGAAGCACTTGGAATTTAGCTCTGGAAGCCTCCCATTTCTCTTAATCCTCTTTGAGATGTTTCTACACCTTGATTATACATAATTTTAAAAGACACATTCCTGTTTATATAGTTTCTCACAGCTCACAATGCATATCAGAGCCAGAACCAGGCCATGAGCAGGGAAGAACTGGCCGTAGAGCTCAGAGACAGGATTGTGTGGAGGATCAGATCTGGAGAAGCTACAAATACATTTCTGCTACACTGAAAGTTCACAAGAGCCCAGCAGCCTCCAGAATTCACATGGAAAAAGCTCTGAACAATCAGGACTCTTCCTAGAGCCACGGACCCACCAAACTAAGTCATCGGGAAGAAGGGCCTTGGTAAGAGAGGTGACCAACAACACATATGGTGACTCTAACTAATCTCCAAAGATCCTGTGTGCAGATGGGAGAAACTTCCAGAAGGCCAACCATCACTGTAGCCTCCACCAATCTGGGCTTTATGGCAGAGGGGCCAGAAAGAAGCCTCTCCTAAAAGACAAATAAACCCCCCCTGAAATCTGCCAAAAAGCACCAAAAGGACTCTGAGATTGTGGGGAATAAAATTCTTTGGTCTGATGGAACCAACATTGAATTTTTTGCCTTCAATTCTAAGCCTTATGTCTGGAGGAAACCAGGCACCAATCATCACCTGCCCAATACCATCTCTACCTGGTGGTGGAGCATCATGCTGGGGGAGGGGAGACCAGTCAGGGTGGATGGAAAGCTGAAAGGACCAAGATAATGAAAACCAGATCCAGAGTACAGGGGACCTCAGATTAGGCAGAAGGGTCACCATCCAACAAGACAACGACCTGAAGCACACAGCCGAGACAGCACGGGATTGGCTGAGGGACAACTCTGTGAATGACCCTGAGTAGCTCAGCCGGAGCCCAGACTACAACCCAATCTAACATCTCTGGGGAGACCTGAGATCGGCTTCCACAACCCCCTTCCCCATCCAACCTGACAGCGTGAGAGGATCTGTATAGAAGAATGGCAGAAAATCCCCAAATCCAGGTGTGCAAACCTTGTGGTATCATGCCCATGAAGACCGGAGGCTGGCATCACTGCCAAAGGTGCTTCAGCTAAGTACTGAATAGAGGGGGGGATACTTATGGCAATGTAATATGCTAGTTTTATGAAGCATTGAGTGCAGAATGATGGGGAAAAGCGTAACATTTGTTTTATTTGCACAAGGCTACATAACAAAGTATAAAAAAAGTGAGAGGGTCTGAAGACCTCCGGACCCTCTGTATATAGGGGGATTTATTAATTGTTCTGTTTTACTCTTCATCTTCCCGTCTGGAATTTTCCTCCTATTCAGCATCAGTATTCATTTCCTAATAAAGGGTTTTAGTGTACCTGCTTTTAGAGGCAGGAATGATGGAAACCTTTTGATAAGACGTCCCCAGATGTCAACAATTGTTTCCATTTCTTCATGTTTTATTGAGGCAGATTTGCAGAAGCTGCGGGATATATTCATCCGGAATCGCTGGGTTGAAGAGATGTAGTTAATAGCTTGTTCGCTGTAATGTGCTGAAGCAGCGCCTTCTTCAGGCTCCAAGTAACAGACTTACAGCCAACACTGAATCATATTCTACAGTAGTGATGACACCATTTCTAATAAGCTGCTATTCTGCATTGTGTTGCGATTTAGGATTATTAAGCACACGTTGTTTTTCAATAAGAGTGAAGAAGGAGCCGCTACTTCATCCCAACTGCTATCATTGGCTGCATCAGGACTGTATTATATGTTACCGATTTATTACACCTTTAGGGCGCCCACCCACTGGCGATTTTTTTTTCTTTGCGTTTTGCGTTTTTTCTCAAGAGCAATTAGAATTGCATGTACTCCTGTCCACTGGCGTTTTTTTTTGCGTTGCGTTGCGATTTTTAACATAGGAACTGTCAGTTGCATATGTGTCCTTATTTTTCTCCTAATGCACCCATGAAAGTCAATGGAAATTAATGGAAAAGCCGCGAAAACGCGGGAAAAACGCAGTGAAAACGCTGCGTTTTTCACGCACGAAAATCGCAAACGCCAGTGGGTGGGCGCCCTTATTTGCAACTGCTTATTTTATGTTACTGTGTTCTGCACAAACGATCCCCATCATCCCAGCAGTCCCCTCGGATCTCATCTCTCCATATCACATACTGGGGTCAATTTCATAGGAAACTAATTAAAATATGAAGGTGTTTTTAAGTGCGGATGGAAATTGGGGAATTTGAAGAAACAGCCGGGAGCATGAGAAGAACGCAACAGTTAAACATCCTGGACTCCAGACTGATACATTGTAACAAACTAGCAGAGAGATGTGTGCAGCTGCTACTGATGTATTTATGTACACACTGATACATTGTATCCAATTCTCAGCTGAGAGCAAGAGGCCTGGAGGAGATAGGCCGCCTGAAGACTGCCGGGTCGGATCCTGCTGCGAGAATTCTTGCAGCGGGACCCCACCTGAGCCCCTGCAGGGACCAGCGCAGCACTCACCTCTCCCGCGGCTCCGGCTCTTTGATGTGCTGGCTGCCGGGCAACCGGCGCATGCGTAGAGTGGAGCTGGTGGCCCGGGAGTGACATTTTTGTGCAGGGCTCTGCGATCTCCGCACAGAAATAGAGCATGCCGCAATTTTTTTTCTGCGCGTGGTTCCGCGCGGACAAATCATGTCCGTCTGCCTAGGATTGCATTTTCTAATGCAATCCTATGGCAGTTTCCACGGGCAGAAATTCTTCGGGAAATCCCGCCTCAGAATTTCCGCCCGTGTGCAGGGGGCCATAGAGGAGTCTGCAGTGGGACAGAGGGGTCTAGAAAGCGACAGAAGTATTTGGAGAGGAACAGAGGGGTCTGGAGCTGGACAGAGGGGTTGAGGAGGAGGATAGAGGGATCTGGAGGGGGACAGAGGGGTGTGAAAAGGGACAGAGGGTCCTGCAAGAAGACATAGAGGTCTAAGAGGAACAAAAGTTTCTGGAGGGAACAGGGAAAGGGAGGGGACAGAGTAGTTTGGAGGGGACAGAGACTCTGGAAGGGATGGAGGATTTTTTTTTTGGAGCAGAGAGTTCTGGAATAAGACAAAGGAGTCTGTTGGGCATACAGCGGTCTGGAGGAGGACAATGGGGTCTGAAGGGAAATAATGAAGTCTGGAGGGGGCAGAGTAGTCTGGAGAAGGACAGAGGGGTCTGGAGGGGATGAAGTTTGATGGGGGACAGGGTTTGTCTGGAAAGAATGAGCAGTCTAGAAGGGACAGAAGAGTTTGGAAGGGAAAAAGGAATCTGGAGGAAACAGAGGAGTTTGGTGTTGGCTTATTTCCATGTCTCGGCTCCTTTAGATGTATGAGCAGCATAACACAGTATGTTAGGCTATAAAAAGTCACATGTCCATCCTATTCAGCCTGTTACAACCCTCTCCCCCTCATGTTGATTCAGTGGAAGGAAAAAAACCCCAATGAGATAGAAGTCAATTTTCCTCATTTAAGAAAAGAAAAATCCTTCCCAAATCCAATCTGGCAATCAGAATAATCCCCGGATCACCGACCTTCTGATGTGATCAGTGATATAACATGTGATAATGTTTTGCTCAAGAATGATGCCCAGGCCCCTCTTGTACTCTTTTATCAAGTTCACCATCACAACGTCCTCAGGCAGAGAGTTCCATAGTCTCACTGCTCTTACAGTAAAGGACCCCCTTCTAACCTCTCCCTTCTCTCTATTGTAGTCCCCCATTCCATTTATTACGTTAGTTGCCGCCTTTGTACCCGCTCAAGCTCTGATATGTCCTTCTTGAGTACCGGTGCCCAAAACTGTCCACAATATTCCATGTGTGGTCAGACCAGTAACTTGTAAAGAAGAACAATGTTCTCATCATGTGCCCCTAGACTTCTTTTGATGTGCCCATGATCTATTTGCCTTGGCAGCCGCTGCCTGACACTGGTTGCTCCAGTTAAACTTACAATTAACTACAGTCCCCAAGTCCTTCTCCATGTCAGTGTCCCCAGTGGTTTCCCATTTAGTGTGTAATGGTGACATGTATTTCCTGCCCATGTGCAGAACCTTACACTTATCCGTGTTAAACCTCATTTACCACTTTTCTGCCCAAACTCCCAACCTGTCCAGATGCTCTTGCAACCACATTCTGCTCTCTCTTGTCTTAATTTACATAGTTTGTATGATCTACAAATATTGCTATTTTAGGCCACCTGCAGATGGGCAGGTTGGATCCGGCGGCGAGGATTCTCGCCGCGGGACCCGACCCGAGCACCTGCAGGGACCAGCGCGTACTCACCCATGCCCGCGGCTGTGGCTGCTTGATGTGCCCCGCACAGAAATAGAACAGGCCGCGGTTTGTTTGCCGCGTGAGATTTCACGCGGCCAAACTGCGGCCATCTGCATAAGATTGCGTTTGTAAACGCAATCTTATGCAGGCTTCCCGCGGCGGAAATCACGCTGGAAATCCCGCCGCGGAATTTCTGCTCGTGTGCAGGCGCCCTTACTGTACAATCCTTTCAGACGGTCAGAGCCCAATACTGCCCCCTGTGGCAGCCCACTAGTAACAGTGACCTAATCAGAGTATGTACCATTTATAACCCCCTCCGCTTTCTATCACTGACCAGTTACTTACACACATTCTCGCCCAGACCAAGCGTCTCATTTTATATACCAACCTTTTATGCGGCACAGTATCAAACACTTTGGAAAAGTCCAGATACACAAGATCCAGTGACTCCCGGTCCAGTCTAGAACTTGGATTTACAGGAGCGATCTCTAATAAACCAAAGCTCATACAGTTATACAGCTATTTTCCTTGAGTTCCTCCAGGATAGCATCTCTTAGAAACCCTTCATACATTTTACCCACAATAGAAGTAAGACTTACCAGCCTGTAGTTTTCAGGTTCAGTTTTTGACCCCTTTTTGAATATTGGCACCATATTGGCTATGCGCCAATCCAGTGGAACAGACCCCATCACTATAGAGTCCTTAAATATAAAAAACAACGATCTGTCAATTACATTGCTCAACTTCCTTAGACCCCGGGGGGGGGGGGGGGGGAGGGAGGTGTGTGTGTGTGTGTGTGTGGGGGGGGAGGGGGGGGGGGTATGCCTGGGTTAAACTGGTGACATTTAGTGGAGAGTTTCATTTATCACTCTACATCTCGTCTGACATTTCATTTTCCTCTGTGAATACACTGAAAAAAAAACTATTTAATAGATTTGTTTTCTCCTCATCGCCCTCTACAATTTCTCCTACATTATTTATTAAAAGGCAACACTTCCAATATTAATCTTTTTACTATTTATATAGTTGAAGAACAGTTTAGGGTTAGTTTTACTCTCTTTGGCAATAATTCTCTCTGCCTTCATCTGTGCTGTTTTTATCTGATTTTTACATTATTTTTTTTTCCCTTATAGGTTTTTAGTGCTTCTTCGCTGCCTTCTCATTTTAGCACTTTAAACACTTTTTTTGCTGTTTATTGCCCCCTTTACATCATTATTGAGTCACATAGGTTTTCTCATATTACTCACCCTTTTATTCCTGTAAGGTATGAACTGCTCACAGTAAATAATTAGGATGTTTTTAAAGGTTTCCCATTTATTGTTTGTGCCCTTATTTTTGAGGACATTGTCCCAGTCAGTAAGGTTAAGGGCATCACTAAGCTGATCGAACTTTGCCTTCCTAATGTTTAGTATTTTCGTAGCTTCCCTTTAAAACTTTCTCTTGAAAGTCAAGTGGAAATGTATTATCTTCTGGTCGCTATTTCCCAGCTGCCCCACGACCTCCCTGTTATTCTCTCAGATCCATTGGTTAATATTAAGTCTAAAATTGCTGTCACCCTACTCAGGTCCTGTACAAGTTGGGTGAGGTGATTATCTTTAGTTATTGACAGAAACTTGTTACCATAGCCGGGATCGTGCGCTGCGACCAGCTGCACTTTCCTATATGACCTATAGTCAAAGTGCTAATGACCACTTGTCTGTATGTATGTGTGTACGTGCTTCTCATGCTTGTAAATCATGTGCAGCTCATATGCAAAAGCAATGAGCCAACATGTCTCCTCAGCGAGCATCTGAAGTTCGTAAATTACGTGCCGCTAATATGCGAAAGCAATGTAGCAGAGCTGTGTGTGTGATGTGCATATAGCAGAGCTGTGTGTGTGATATGCATGTAGCAGAACTGTGTGTGTGATGTGCATGTAGCAGAGCTGTGTGTATCATGTGCATGTAGCAGAGCTGTGTGTATGATGTGCATGTAGCAGAGCTGTGTGTGTGTGATATGCATGTAGCAGAGCTGTGTGTGTGATGTGCATGTAGCAGAGCTGTGTGGCGCATTACGTCACTAGAAACACTGGTACTATCATTTCCGAATAATTGCTAGTAGTAGTATTATGGTGGGATGAATGCTGAATGGGATGAATGTCCGATGCTGTCAGGGTAAACGTTTATGGCTACATTCTGTTTATGAAAGAGGCTGTAAAACCTTATGCACTCTGTTTGCTGTATAAGACTTCATAGCTCATCCAAGTCCAAGACACGTGATGTCTCTTTGCCCTCTGATATTACCATTTACAGTGTTTCTCATGTCACATTAGGCTTGTCAATTCTGTAGAACTGATTCAGCCGGATGCTCTTGGATTCTCCTGCAAAAACAATACATGGGTCCAATACACAAATAGAGAGGGTTATCATTTCACCATATTTGATGACATCACACAGTATAGGAGCCGTCATCGCACCTCCCACATGTTGTCCTGATAGGGTTTGCCTTGAGAACAAGGTTTAACTCCTTAATGACGCTGACCTTTTTTTTCCTTCATTTTCGTTTCTTTCTTCCCACTATCGCTGTCTGAGGGCTCGTTGCTCTTTGCGGGCTGAGTTGTATTTTTCAATGGTGCTATTTAGTGCCTCATATAATGTACTGAAAACCTTTAAAAAATGTATAAGTGAAATAAAATAGAAAAAAACCCACATTTCTGCCATCTTTGGTCTTGTTTCTACGGCGTACGTACTGTGACAACAATGACATGAAAACCTTATTCTGTGAGTACAATCACAACAATACAAAATTTATAGAGTGTTTTTGCTCCACTACTTTTATAAAATTTAAATATTTGGAAAAATATAAAATTCTTTTCTTTGGCCAAATTCTGATTGCCATAAATTTTTATTTTTCTGTCGACACGCTTGTGTAATGGCTCATTTTTTGCGCGACGTCCTGTATATCTTGTAGTGATACCTTTTTGGTGTTCATATAACTTTTTGATAACTTTTTATTAAAACTTTCTTGGAGATGCTGCGACCAAAAAAGCCACAGGCATGGTTTGGAAGGCAGTCAGTCCTGGCAGTTGTGAGGACCTGCCGAGGGCTCTAGGTTTGGGTTCCCCGAACACCGATTAGGGCATATAAATGCCACTGGCAGAATTGAAAATGTTAACAGCTACGATCAGCATTCACACTTATTGCAGCTGTTGCAGGCGGATGTCAGCTGTCAAAGACAGCCAGCACCCCCCATGTATGGAGCGGGATCGGCTTCTGATACTCAGGACGTAAGTGTATTACCCTGGGCATGAAGGAGTGAAGCACTGCCAGATGAAAAGTTCTGCAACTTTCTAGAATACTTTGTGCTATATTTATTTAGTAGTTTCAAAATCTCTGCTTGCTGCCAGTGAATGGGAACATTCACGTTTATATCCATAAACTACTTTTTTCTGTTAAACAACGGCAAGTAGATGGAAAGGAATTGAAGTGAGTCTAACTGAAGCGCAGAAAGTCTCATGGAATGCAATAGGACATAAAATGGAACGATTCTCTTCTGCTTTGCTGCTCCTCAGTGATGTAAATGAGCCCTTACCTGCACTGATACATTGTAACTAGAGATGAGCGAACACCAAAATGTTCGGGTGCTCGTTACTCGGAACGAACTTCCCGTGATGCTCGAGGGTTCGTTTTGAATAACGAACCCCATTGAAGTCAATGGGCGACCCGAGCATTTTTGTATTTCGCCGATGCTCGCTAAGGTTTTCATGTGTGAAAATCTGGGCAATTCAAGAAAGTGATGGGAACGACACAGAAACGGATAGGGCAGGCGAGGGGCTACATGTTGGGCTGCATCTCAAGTTCCCAGGTCCCACTATTAAGCCACAATAGCGGCAAGAGTGGGCCCCCCCCCTCCCAACAACTTTTACTTCTGAAAAGCCCTCATTAGCATGGCATACCTTTGCTAAGCACCACACTACCTCCAACAAAGCACAATCACTGCCTGCATGACACTCCGCTGCCACTTCTCCTGGGTTACATGCTGCCCAACCGCCCCCCCCCCCCCCCCCCCCCACAGCGCACACCAAAGTGTCCCTGCGCAGCCTTCAGCTGCCCTCATGCCACACCACCCTCATGTCTATTTAGAAGTGCGTCTGCCATGAGGAGGAACCGCAGGCACACACTGCAGAGGTTGGCACGGCTAGGCAGCGACCCTCTTTAAAAGGGGCAGGGCGATAGCCCACAATGCTGTACAGAAGCAATGAGAAATATAATCCTGTGCCACCGCCATCAGGAGCTGCACACGTGGGCATAGCAATGGGGAACCTATGTGCCACACACTATTCATTCTGTCAAGGTGTCTGCATGCCCCAGTCAGACTGGTAATATGTACCTTAACAGTAACCGCGTTGGTGGTAATGTGGTGGTGACTGCAGACCTAGTAGCACGGTTGTATTTTGTTGGTTTTCGGAATGTGGCCAGGATTAAGTGGGCCGTGGCGGGGGGATGGTGGGGGGGCTCTCTTGTTGTGTCGGTAAAGGTGAAATTCTTGGACTGCCACCAGACGAACCAATGCAAAGGCATTTGCCAAGAATGTTTTCCCTGTTGGAGGAGGAGGGGGATGTTTTTGAGGCACTACGTGTCCTCTCCACGTGTCCGTGGTTATATGCAGCTTAACAGTAACCGCGTTGGTGGGAAATGGCCTCGCCGCCATCATGTCTTTGGGAAGCCTCTGTTTCCACACCCCAGAGACATACCATTAGCAGCGGTATAGGCAGAGCCCAGAATTCGTAACATTTCAGCCGTAGCATTAGGACAGGCCCCACTAACATATCACTAGCAGCATTATAGGAGGAGCGCAGTCTTCGTTCCATGTCAGCAATAGTAGCACTCAAGACAGGCCCCAGTAACAATTCCGAAGCAGCAGTATAGCGGGAGCGCAGTCTTCGTTCCATGTCAGCAATAGTAGCACTCAAGACAGGCCCCAGTAACAATTCCGAAGCAGCAGTATAGCGGGAGCGCAGTCTTCGTTCCATGTCAGCAATAGTAGCACTCAAGACAGGCCCCAGTAACAATTCCGAAGCAGCAGTATAGTGGGAGCGCAGTCTTAGTTCCATTTCAGTAGCCTTAGTATAGCCAAGGCCCAAGTTACATTTATGTAGCTAAAGTGTAGGCCAACCCCACACACCTTTCTGTACCATGAGTGCAGGCGAAGAACATACAAATTGCTATGATTACACTGTAGGTGAGGGCCCCAAAAAATTGGTGTACCAACAGTACTAATGTACCTCAGTAAAAATTGGCCATGCCCAACCAAGATGGCAGGTGAATCGCTTTGGTTAATGTGGCTTAAGTGGTAACTAGGCCTGGAGGCAGCCCAGTGTAACGAAAAATTGGTTCAAGTTAAAGTTTCAACGCTTTTAAGAGCATTGAAACTTATAAAAATTGTTCAGAAAAATTATTTGAGTGAGCCTTGTGGCCCTAAGAAAAATTGCCCGTTCAGCGTGATTACGTGAGGTTTCAGGAGGAGGAGCAGGAGGAGGAGGAGGAATATTAGACACAGATTGATGAAGCAGAAATGTCCCCGTTTTGGATGGTGAGAGAGAACGTAGCTTCCATCCGCGGGTGCAGCCTACGTATTGTTTAGGTATCGCTGCTGTCCGCTGGTGGAGAACAGAAGTCTGGGGAAATCCAGCCTTTGTTCATCTTGATGAGTGTTAGCCTGTCGGCACTGTCGGTTGACAAGCGGCTACGCTTATCTGTGATGATTCCCCCAGCCGCACTAAACACCCTCTCCGACAAGACGCTAGCCGCAGGACAAGCAAGCACCTCCAGGGCATACAGCGCGAGTTCAGGCCACACAGCGCGAGTTCAGGCCACGTGTCCAGCTTCGACACCCAGTAGTTGTAGGGGGCAGAGGCGTCACGGAGGACGGTCGTGCGATCGGCTACGTACTCCCTCACCATCCTTTTACAGTGCTCCCGCCGACTCAGCCTTGACTGGGGAGCGGTGACACAGTCTTGCTGGGGAGCCATAAAGCTGTCCAGGCCCTTAAAGACTGTTGCACTGCCTGGGATGTACATGCTGCTCGATCTCCGCACCTCCCCTGCTACCTTGCCCTCGGTACTGCGCCTTCTGCCACTAGCGCTGTCGGCTGGGAATTTTACCATCAGCTTGTCCGCAAGGGTCCTGTGGTATAGCAACACTCTCGAACCCCTTTCCTCTTCGGGAATGAGAGTGGGCAGGTTCTCCTTATAGCGTGGGTCGAGCAGTGTGTACACCCAGTAATCCGTCGTGGCCAGAATGCGTGTAACGCGAGGGTCACGAGAAAGGCATCCTAACATGAAGTCAGCCATGTGTGCCAGGGTACCTGTACGCAACACATGGCTGTCTTCACTACGAAGATCACTGCCAGGATCCTCCTCCTCCTCCTCCTCAGGCCATACACGCTGAAAGGATGACAGGCAATCAGCCGGTGTACCGTCAGCAGCGGGCCAAGCTGTCTCTTCCCCCTCCTCCTCATCCTCCTCATGCTCCTCCTCCTCCTCCTGTACGCGCTGAGAAATAGACAGGAGGGTGCCCTGACTATCCAGCGGCATACTGTCTTCCACCGCCCCCGTTTCCGAGCGCAAAGCAGCTGCCTTTATGGTTTGCAGGGAATTTCTCAAGATGCATAGCAGAGGAATGGTGACGCTAATGATTGTAGCATCGCCGCTCACCACCTGGGTAGACTCCTCAAAATTACCAAGGACATGGCAGATGTCTGCCAACCAGGCCCACTCTTCTGAAAGGAATTGAGGAGGCTGACTCCCACTGCGCCGCCCATGTTGGAGTTGGTATTCGACTATAGCTCTACGCTGTTCATAGAGCCTGGCCAACATGTGGAGTGTAGAGTTCCACCGTGTGGGCACGTCGCACAGCAGTCGGTGCACTGGCAGCTTAAAGTGATGTTGCAGGGTGCGCAGGGTGGCAGCGTCCGTGTGGGACTTGCGGAAATGTGCGCAGAGCCGGCGCGCCTTTACGAGCAGGTCTGACAAGCGTGGGTAGCTTTTCAGAAAGCGCTGAACCACCAAATTAAAGACGTGGGCCAGGCATGGCACGTGCGTGAAGCTGCCGAGCTGCAGAGCCGCCACCAGGTTACGGCCGTTGTCACACACGACCATGCCTGGTTGGAGGCTCAGCGGCGCAAGCCAGTGGTTGGTCTGCTCTGTCAGACCCTGCAGCAGTTCGTGGGCCGTGTGCCTCTTATCTCCTAAGCTGAGTAGTTTCAGCACGGCCTGCTGACGCTTGCCCACCGCTGTGCTGCCACACCGCGCGACACCGACTGCTGGCGACATGCTGCTGCTAACACATCTTGATTGCGAGACAGAGGAGGAGGAGGAGGGTGCTTTAGTGGAGGAAGCATACACCTCCGCAGATACCAGCACCGAGCTGGGGCCCGCAATTCTGGGGGTGGGTAGGACGTGAGCGGTCCCAGGCTCTGACTCTGTCCCAGCCTCCACTAAATTCACCCAATGTGCCGTCAGGGAGATGTAGTGGCCCTGCCCGCCTGTGCTTGTCCACGTGTCCGTTGTTAAGTGGATCGTGGCAGTAACCGCGTTGGTGAGGGCGCGTACAATGTTGCGGGAGACGTGGTCGTGCAGGGCTGGGACGGCACATCGGGAAAAGTAGTGGCGACTGGGAACTGAGTAGCGCGGGGCCGCCGCCTCCATGATACTTTTGAAGGACTCAGTTTGCACAACCCTATACGGCAGCATCTCAAGGCTGATGAATTTTGCTATGCGGACGGTTAACGTTTGAGCATGCGGGTGCGTGGCGGCGTACTTGCGCTTGCGGTCCAACAGTTGCGCAAGCGACGGCTGGACGGTGCGCTGAACTACACTGCTGGATGGGGCCGAGGACAGCGGAGATGAGGGTGTGGGTGCAGGCCATGAGGCGGTAGTGCCTGTGTCCTCAGAGGGGGGTTGGATCTCAGTGGCAGGTTGGGGCACAGGGGGAGAGGCAGGGGTGCAAACCGGAGGCGCTGAACGGCCTTCGTCCCACCTTGTGGGGTGCTTGGCCTTCATATGTCTGCGCATGGTGGTGGTGGTGAGGCTGTTGGTGTTGGCTCCCTGGCTGAGCTTTGCGCGACAAAGGTTGCACACCACTGTTCGTCGGTCGTCAGGCGTCTCTGTGAAAAACTGCCAGACCTTAGAGCACCTCGGCCTCTGCAGGGTGGCATGGCGCGAGGGGGCGCTTTGGGAAACAGTTGGTGGATTATTCGGTCTGGCCCTGCCTCTACTCCTGGCCACCGCGCTGCCTCTTGCAACCTGCCCTGCTGATGCCCTTGACTCCCCCTCTGAAGACCTGTCCTCCTGAGTAAGCGTTGCACACCAGGTGGGGTCAGTCACCTCATCGTCCTGCTGCTCTTCCTCCGAATCCTCTGTGCGCTGCTCCCTTGGACTTACTGCCCTTACTACTACCTCACTGCAAGACAACTGTGTCTGATCGTCATCGTCCTCCTCACCCACAGAAAGTTGTTGAGACAGTTGGCGGAAGTCCCCAGCCTCTTCCCCCGGACCCCGGGAACTTTCGAATGGTTGGGCATCAGTGACGATAAACTCCTCTGGTGGGAGAGGAACCGCTGCTGCCCAATCTAAGCAGGGGCCCGAGAACAGTTCCTGGGAGTGTTCCCGCTCCTGAGCAGGTGTCATTGTAGTGGAGTGAGGAGGCTGGGAGGAAGGAGGAGCAGCAGACAGAGGATTCGGATTTGCAGCAGTGGACGGCGCAGAACTGCGTGTTGACGATAGGTTGCTCGAAGCACTTTCTGCCATCCAGGACAGGACCTGCTCACACTGCTCATTTTCTAATAACCGTCTCCCGCGTGGACCCATTAATTGGGCGATGAATGTGGGGACTCCAGAAACGTGCCTCTTTCCTAATCGCGCAGCAGTCGGCTGCGACACACCTGGATCAGGAGCTCGGCCTGTGCCCACACCCTGACTTGGCCCTCCGCGTCCTCGGCTGCGTCCACGTCCTCTAGGCCTACCCCTACCCCTCAGCATGCTGTATTACCAGTGATTTGATTTCACAGGCAGGAAATAAATTGGCGCAAGACTGCAGGCCAAATATAATTTTTTCCCTTTTTTGAAAACGAAAGGCCCCACTGCCTCTAGTGAATGAATAATCTAAGTTTAATAACTGGGCTGTGGCCCTGCTAATGTGTCACAGAACGTGAGGGTAGCAGAGTTATTATAACTCTGGCAGAGCAGGTATTTTTTTCCCAATTAAGGAAAGCAAATGGCGAAGCCAGCAGTAAACCGTAGCTGGGTGCGTCTGATTTTTAAAGGTTGCACACGCAGCAGACACGTGTCCACCGCCCTTAGGACGGACAGAGGCAGGACAAATAGAATTATTTTCAGTTTTTTTCCACCAAAAGGCAGCACTGCGTATATTCAATGAATAATAACTGTGTTGTGGCCCTGCCTATACAATTCTTTCCCTGCAGTATCAATGGAGGGTGGAATGGTCTGCAGAGGCGATTTTGAGAAGAAAAAAAAAATGCAGCACAGCTAACAGCAGCCAGCACAGTACTGCACACGGATAAATATGGCCCTAGAAAGGACCGTTGAGGTTCTTGAAGGCTACTCTCACTCCTAACACTCTCCCTGCCTATGCAACACTTCTGTCCCTAATGCCGGGTGCAACGCTCTGCAGAGCCGATTTTGAGGGGAAAAAAATTGCCACTGCTAACAGCAGCCAACACACAGCTATCAGTGGCCCTAATAAGGACCTTTGGGGGGTCTTGAAGCCTACACTAACTACCAATTCTTTCCCTACAGCAGCTCCGGTACAAACAGCACTGTCCCTCATCTAACTCACACGGCATCTGAGGCGAACCGCGGGAGGGGCCGACTTTTATATTAGGCGGACACCTGATCTCCCCAGCCACTCACTGCAGGGGGGTGGTATAGGGCTTGAACGTCACAGGGGGAAGTTGTAATGCCTTCCCTGTCTTTCAATTGGCCAGAAAAGCGCGCTAACGTCTCAGGGAAGGAAGTGAAAGTAACCCGAACACCGCATGGTGTTCGTTACGAATAACGAACATCCCGAACATCCTAATATCCGCACGGATATCAAGCTCGGAAGAACACGTTCGCTCATCTCTAATTGTAACACATTATCAGGGCAGGAAAGGTTAGAGCTGCTGAGGATTGTCTAGACTGGATACAATGTAACAAACCCTCATCTGTCCTTGGATGTAATCCAGAAACGTTCTATTTGCTAACAGCAAGCAGAGATCTTGAAAATGGTGAATAACTGAAACATGGTTTATTGGAAAGTTCTAGAACTTTGGATTATACACTGATTAGAACCTAAAAAGTTTTTTTTTCCCAATTGCACCTAAATAAAGCTGGTTTTACCAGTAACACTAAGGGCTCAGTCACACAGGCGTTTTTACGCGCGTAAAAACGTTTGCACTGCGTTTGTCTAAAAAAAAAAAAAAATCGCACCTACAAAAGATGGGTGGCAATGGACGCGGCCTAGCGTTTTTTTTTAACGCGTGTAGTGCGAACGCCCGTAAAAACGCCCGTGTGACTGAGCCCTAATGCATAATGTTTAAAGGGAAAATTTGGCGCGTGTTTTGAAGCGGCTTCTCAGCCTGCATTCCACTGCGGAAATCTCTCTCCATAGAGAGAAAAGAATCCGCTATGCAAACAGCGCCAAAATTGACATTCTGCGGATTTGAATTTTCTGCACCGCATGTTCGTTTCTGCGTGGCTTGTCCGCAGTGGACTGTCAGCAGCATCTGACCGAGATTTTTGCCAATCTCCTCCACTTTGCTGCTTAGTCGCAGGTTTAAAAATGCATGCAAAATTTCAATGTGGAGGGTCCTGCTGTGATCCCCGACGATGATGTACGGCCCCGCTGTACTGGGTGATGAGCTGATCACTGGGTGTCCTGAGCAGCGGATCCCTGGATTGCACTTCCATGCGCAGGACTTAAGTATACTAGAAAGTTGTACAACTTTCCACCCTGCACCCCTAATCATTACTCTTTCTGTATGGGACATATTGCTCTATTCATTTTACTTCATGAATAAAATTCCAGAACTGCAGTGAAGACTGACACAGAGGTAATTAGGAGGGATGAAGTGGAGCATTAATATGCCATTAGTCTATTCTGCCATTCGGGGTCATTGCACTGCTATATAGTGGTCCTAATGGGCGAGTCTGCCTTATACAACATTTTAGGGACGCCACCACATCTATTAGTGGGTCTGCCATCAGGGAACATAACCATGATGTAATATATTCGCTGTCGCCCGCTCCCAGCATCCCGCGCCTCCATTAGAGCTCATTTCTTTAATACTGAAATCCTTCTGTTTGTTGTTTTGCGCACCTTTTCGTTTCCATGGAAACCCTTCTTAGCGTTAATTAAACAGCAGGAATATTAATAAGCTCCGAAGCCAATAATTAACAGCATTAACGTTGGCGGCGGCGATCACGAGCGCAAGCAAGTCCAGGGATCAGCTTCATGGTGCGGTGAGCTGCAGCATGTAGTCACAGGATGACTTCTACAGAGCGACGGAGGTGGAGGAGACACGTAAATGATGGCCGCCATGTTTTAGATTAGTCTCAAGCTCCGCCTTCCTCTGAAATAATCAGAAATCTCACCCTGCGGGCGGATTCAGGCGAACGGGGTTAAACTGCGGAGATAAGCATGACCACATAGCAGGATAAAACAAAATCACTGATTTCAACAGGATTTCAGTGGTTTTGTATTTACTACCGGGATTCTCGTCCGTGAATACTGCGGCCAAGAAAAAAATCATACCTGCCCCATCTCCCCCGCAGGTAGTGAATACAGCATGGCGGCCGGGCGGACGCTGTCTTCTGTGGCCTTTTGCAAACTCCTGCGCTTTGAAAAGCCGGCGATGGGGAAGAAATTCCGTAACGGCGAACGTAGTTGCACCAACGGCAGAGTGTTCAAGCCCTTGGGCTACATGTACACGAGCGCCAATCTCGCGCAAGCTTTGTGTACTGCGAGACACACAAACGTCTGTGAATATGAACTCCATTCTTTTGGATGACGTCACACAAGAGCGACGTTTTCCATCACAACAATGCTGCGAGGTAAAAAAATGGCGCCGCGCCCTATTTATTGGAACGCATCGCCCATTGTTTTCAAAGAAACAGTCAACCACATTGCACGCCGTGTAATGTGTTGTTCCCCATCGGGATCCGCACTGTAATGGCGCACACTGCTGCGATTTGCTATCCGGATCAAACCCGTATTGGTTGATTTATTTGTGGACGCCCGTGCATTCCTATGGGCGGCTTGATTTGTGGATCTCTCGCGCCGATTCCACATATCAAACCCAGCCATGGACATTGGGCCTTAGCTGGTGCTGAGAGATCAGTCTGAGGACTTCTTCACACGGCTTGTGCACAACTACGCTCGCCCATATGGAGTATAGTTGCGCGTGAACAAACTCGCGCGAGTTTGAAAAAAACAGCGTGGCGATGGATCCTGTCTCTGCCCGCGCGGAATAAGAAATGCAGAAGAATCCAATAGGGAAAACTAAACAACGATCAGGGCACCCGCCATATACGGAGATTGATCGGCTTCTGATGTAATGTTCAAGTACCCCCCCCATATAGTGCTACGTAAGGCCTCTTTCACACGAGCATCATTTTGACCAAGTCACGGCCATTCCTTGCGATTGTTCATGGCTGCCTGCAGTGTCTTGCAGTGAACTGACGCCCCGAAATCCCTCGGCCGGCAGAACAACTTTAAATGACATTTATATGCCTCAACGAGAGGCACCTGCCATTGTTTAGCAGCGCTCGCCGCTCCCTCCCCCTCCCTTTTTTGGACGGCTCCCATAGTCTCCCATAGGAGTCTATGGAGCCTCCAGCGTTTTGTTGCCCAAGGATAGGGCAAGAACTACATTTGGATGCGATAGAAATGTTATCGTTAAAATAAATTAATATCCTTTAACGCGCAATTTTTTATGCGCATCAAAAGATCGTTTATCTGAAGGAGCCCGTCGGTTCCAAGAGGTGCGATTTTTCTGATACAACTACGTTGCGTCAAAATGACGCTCTAGTAAAAGAGGCCCAACATAACGCGTAACGGGCATGTGAGTTATGTTTCATTAGGGATTGCTTACTTCTGCAGCGAGCCGCCCGTCTCCGTCTGCCATCGTTGCGCCATCACAACATCGCCTGTTACACCCGGAGCTGCCAGCAGTGACGTCAGAAGAGTCAAGATGTCTTCAGATGCTTCATCTTCCTCACCCTCTCCGGGACATCTCATGCTGAGTCACTAATCTGCCGTCAGATGGATCCTGTTGCTCCGTGCGGATGGGAGGGTCAGAATTTGGCGCAAGCGGCATGACTCAAGCCTTCTTGTCAGAGCATGTCAGCACCTCCATCTAATTTGCTGCAAGAAGCTTCCTGTCCGCAGGGGCCGGTATTCCAGGAGAACATTTCATCACCTCGTGGAATCTACGACACAACATATTGCCTCTGGTTCTGAAGGCCAAAGAGGTCCGACGCTAATAAAGATGGCGGCTAATGAGGGGGGCACTCAGTGGATATTGGTTCCCATTAGATCAGAGGAAGACGATTTCCTATCCGGGTCGTTCGGGAGCCACAATATATATATGAGTAGGAGAGCTATTAGCATTCATTCTCCGGGCAGATCAGGACAAGTTCCAGCCGACGGCACCATGTTAGACCGCCACGTATCTCCAGTCCCAGGAAAAACATCTCAGCATTGTCAGCAGTTCTGTGTAACGCGCAAATTCGTGCTGAAGCTGTAAAGGAGGACGGAAGAGAGCGGAATCATTAGACGTACGAGAACTGAGAACTCTGCATGAGGGTGAATGCACACCGGCGGATTTGAATAGTGGACTGGGTGACCGCCCAATAATGGAGTGGGCGACCACTTCCGGATTCCGCTACCAATAGCGCCCACAGAATGCAATGCAAAAACGATTCTTCGTGCAGATGAGCGGAAATCAACCGCAGTTTCCACTCACGGATGAAAAATCGCAGCATCCACACGGACGACTTCCATTGACGTTAATTCTATTGAAGTCGATGGAGGCCGTCCATCCCGCGGCCCGTACACAATTGTCATTGCAGATGGGCCATGGATTTCGCGGAAAAAGTAGGTAAAAAATCTGTACTGCGCGCATCTGATAGCGAGCCGTGCGGAACAACCGCAGAACGGAAAGAAGAAAATACAGGTACACGCGGATGCCGGCCGGGCACAGGGGCAGGTTTCGCTGTGGGTTGCCGAACGGCCCGTGTACATGCGGCCTGAGGGAGCATTTATAGCACGAGTGCGGTCCGAGAAACGTGGGCCAATGTTTTACTCTTTAACCTGCAATTTTTGCCTGCGAGCGCAATGTGTTTTGGGGGAAAAAAAACGAATCTCATCACAGCGAATACAATTTTTCTGTACGTGAAAATTGCATGTTTTTTAAAAAAATTAAAAAAAAAAGATATAAAAATTTACATGTCGGTGTGATGTCATCTTTTTTTTTTTTGCCCTCCCAGGTAAGAATGGCCGACTCTTACACAAGAATTGCCTAAAAGTAGGACATGCGGCGAATCCTCGTTCTCAGACCAGCGGTCCGTGAGAAAGATGGCTCACATGAATCACATCATTGAAAACAATCGGTCATTTTCACGCGCGATATCTGTCCATATCACCAGCGGTCAGATATCACACCTGACAATTGCCCATGTTAGTGCCCCCTAAGGCTATATTCACACAAACGTATTTGCGGAGGCATTTCCACACGTTAAAAAGGAGCGCGCATAACGCGACCGTGCGATGCCTTTGCGGGACTCGCTCTGTCTTTCTGGGACACATCTTTTATACGGCGTGTGATAAGACTGGTCTTGCCCTATCTTTTGCTGTGATAGGCTAGCAGCTCCCATAGACTTCTATGGCAGGGAAAAAAGGGAGGGAGGGAGTTACCCTGCGTACGTTCGCCATAATTAGGCATTTTATTGCCATTCCGAGGGTTTTATCCCAATTGTTGCCTGCCATCGCTTCAGCGTGTTATTTTCACATTCACGCAGCGGCGCCCGTCCAAATTGCTTCATATTGCAATGGTTTAGTTCTCACTTTTGGGATTCCGGCATGTTGATACTACATGCGAGAAAAGATAGGACTTGCCTTATATTCACGTTTTTTTTTTAAAACTCGCACGGAATAACACGGAGCTTGAGTAGTCAAAATGGCCTAAATCAGAAACGTAAAATCAGCACAACAGACCCAGAATCATCCTGCTACCGGTCCTCCTACATAGGGGGCGCTGTCTTAGGAGCTGGAGCCTGGAGGGACATTTGTGTTGAATACATTGTAACAAACCCATCAGCTGTATATGGAATCCCAGGAGCTAAAGAAATAAAGTATCATTTCTATTCACTACAGCAAGAAGTGGCCTTGAGAACAGTCAGAAATTGAACACAAAGTATACCAGAAAGTTAGAGAACTTTTCAATACGTTGATGGAGTTGACCCACAATGGGGTCTGAAGCGAATGCGGACAATTTGTGTAGAGCGCTGCGGAATATATTGGCGCAATATAAGCACCATCGTTTCCGTTAATGTTTTATTTGACAGAAATTGTCAGAGTAGCTTGGATATGCGACAATTCATTTAGAACCAAGACAGAAGACCGAGAGGAGAGAGAATGACGTCTACAGTGCCGCTTCACAGTCTTCCTCCTGTAGGTGTCAGCGCTGAGCTCTTCTTTGCCTGTACAGCTTCCTGTGTGAATGCGGAGCTGTGAGGCCGGTCTGTGTGAGCCACTGATTTCAGTACCGATCATTCATGAACATACCTCGGATTCTGGGCCCATGTGACGTCATCGGCAGCAGCTCAATGGGTCGCCATTACAAACGAACTCCAGACAATGGCGGCCAGGTCTGTCATGGCTTGTGATCGCTATTATTAGCGATGATACATTGCAGTACAGAAGTACTGCAGTGTATTATAGTGATCATAGCTTCACAAGTTCAAGTCCCCTACAGGGATATAAAAAATGGATAAACATAGTAAAAGAATAACATTAAAATTAGTGACCCCAAAAAAACTCCAAACAATCAGAGAGGGGCAGCGTGAAAAAGCCGATATACACACATATGAATGAGCCCTGAAAGTGATTTTTAAAAAGCCGAATGTGCCCCAAAACTGTACCAATAAAAACTACAGCTTGTCACAAAAAACAAGCCCTCCCAGAGCTCCGTCCATAGAAAACTAAAAAAGTGACGGGACTGCAATGATGTAAAATAAAAAAAAAAAATAAAACGGTTTTATTGTGCAAAAGTGAAAAAATCTAAAAAAATATATATAATTTTGGTATTTTCATTCCTGCTAATTTAGCTCTGTCCCTCTAAAGTGAATGCGGCCGGACTGCAATACCACCCACAACCTGGTGACAGTTGTGGCGCTATTTTTAAAGAAAGCAGCCATGTTTTTCTAATTATGGACAACCCCTTCAAATAGCAAGTTTGCAAGTGCAATATCGGTCCGGGCTTCTCAAACTGTTATTGCACTCATCCGTGTAAATACACCCTTAGGCCCCCTTCACACAAGCGCCGGAGCGCAGCGTATATACAGAATGCACAATACTTTTTTGCGCATGCATCAGCGTATTAGTTCAAGACGTCTTCTTTTTTCCGCAGAATTACGCAGTGTTTCACGCATCTCCCTGCACATTGACTTCTATGGTCAGCAAATACGCATAAAAATAAAGCATGCTGGATTTTTCTTTCAGATACTGTGTGCGCAAATACGTCCGTGTGAAGGAGCCCTTGACGAATCACCGATGTGAGACCGCCCATTGGAGTTCTGGTGTGGATTTTTAATGGGATCTGAATACGTATCCAACGAGGCGATCTGTGTGCGGCCGCCCGACGTGGTCTGTGCATTGCGACCGCTTCAAGAGTTGACAAGTCAATTCCTTTTGTTGCAACGTGGGTTTCTGCAGGCACTTTTCTGGCATGGATTTTGGCACCAAAAATACACTGTGTGAACAGGAACCGATAAATGAATAACCCCGCGAGCAAGACACAATGCACAGGGCCGGATTTGCATTGCGGAGTCCAGAGCGTCCGCCTCCAGATTCCGCAGCAAATACCTGCCACAGCTTGCTATGGAAAAGCATTTTTTTCCTGCCGAAAAGTGGAAATCAATTACGATTTTCCGTTCGCGGAGAAAAAATCTGGCCATTCTCTCTTTTGAAGCGGATTCAGGACGACATTGAAGTCAATGGAAGCAGTCAAACCGCGACCCTTCCACAATCATCATTGCGTAAAGGTCGCAGGATCCGCGCGATGGCGCGATGGCGCAGCATAATCTATACTGCGCACCTGCGCCGGCAGGACGGCCGGCACATCCGCAGTACAGAATATGAAGAGTCCGGTCAGGTATGCGGGGTGACCGGCTGGGCGCAGGATCCGCGTCATCACCTAGCGATGGCGCAGCATACTCTATACTGTGCATGTGCGCCGGCAGGACGGCCGGCACATCCGCAGTACAGAATATGAAGAGTCCGGACAGGTACGCGGGCTCACCGGCTGGGCACAAGGTCGGATTCCGCATGCCGGATCCCACCCGGTCGTGTGCAGGCGGCATAAGGCCCTGTTCACATCTGTGTTGGAGGCTCCATTCAGAACCTCCAGTGCCGATCCAGCATGAAATGATGGACAAAAGTCATGCATGCAGGATATGGCTGATAGATGCAAGAACCAAACGGACCCCTTTAGAGACAATGGGGTCCGCTATGAGACAGATCCGTTCATCCAGGGGGTCCGGTTCTGTTGCCCCGTCACGGTGACCTTCGCCTGACTGCAGTAATTGGTTACTCTGTAACCGCTGACACATCTTATCAACGTCTAAAACTTGTTTGAACCTGAAATGCAGCAGGTCGCACGTTCTTCCCCTGAGTCACCGTGAGACGACATCTCCTGGGGGACGTCACCCTTGGGCCACTTGTCTCAGAACATTCTTCTTAAATACCTGCAGCCCAACTGAACTTCTCTTTTATTGTCTTTTTATTGTCTGCTGCCTGTAAATAACAAAGTAAGCGGGACAATCAGACATTGTGTAGATGAGAAACATAGCGGGAGGCGAGAGAGCTGAAGACCGCGGCCCCCCAGCAACGCGCCGAGACCCCCCATTACCAGAATAATAATCCCCATCTCTACAGAGCCGACATGATCCGCAGCGCGGCACATATCAGAGGAAATATAGGCAAAATAGGACGTTCCATATAGTATAAAGCAAGGGGTGAGGGTCCTGATCACAAGAGCTTACAGTCTATGAGGGAATAGGGGGACACAAGAGCTTACAGTCTATGAGGGAATAGG
This sequence comes from Eleutherodactylus coqui, assembly GCF_035609145.1. Classification (NCBI taxonomy): domain Eukaryota; kingdom Metazoa; phylum Chordata; class Amphibia; order Anura; family Eleutherodactylidae; genus Eleutherodactylus; species Eleutherodactylus coqui. The sequence goes on along the minus strand of NC_089839.1, from coordinate 23,315,006 downwards.
GGGACACAAGAGCTTACAGTCTATGAGGGAATAGGGGGACACAAGAGCTTACAGTCTATGAGGAAATAGGAGGGACACAAGAGCTTACAGTCTATGAGGAAATAGGGGGACACAAGAGCTTACAGTCTATGAGGGAATAGAGGGACACAAGAGCTTACAGTCTATGAGAGAATAGGGGGACACAAGAGCTTACAGTCTATGAGGAAATAGGGGGACACAAGAGCTGACAGTCTATGAGGGAATAGGGGGACACAAGAGCTTACAGTCTATGAGGGAATAGGGGGACACAAGAGCTTACGGTCTATGAGGGAATAGGAGGGACACAAGAGCTTACAGTCTATGAGGAAATAGGGGGACACAAGAGCTTACAGTCTATGAGAGAATAGAGGGGCACAAGAGCTTACAGTCTATGAGGAAATAGAGGGACACAAGAGCTTACAGTCTATGAGGAAATAGTGGGACACAAGAGCTTACAGTCTATGAGGGAATAGGGGGACACAAGAGCTTACAGTCTATGAGGAAATAGGGGGACACAAGAGCTTACAGTCTAAGAGGAAATAGGGGGACACAAGAGCTTACAGTCTATGGGGAAATAAGGGGACACAAGAGCTTACAATCTATGAGGAAATAGGGGGACACAAGAGCTTACAGTCTATGAGGAAATAGGGGGACACAAGAGCTTACAGTCTATGAGGAAATAGAGGGACACAAGAGCTTACAGTCTATGAGGAAATAGAGGGACACAAGAGCTTACAATCTATGAGGAAATAGGGGGACACAAGAGCTTACAGTCTATGAGGGAATAGGGGGGCACAAGAGCTTACAGTCTATGAGGAATAGGGGGCACAAGAGCTTACAGTCTATGAGGGAATAGAGGGACACAAGAGCTTACAGTCTATGAGGGAATAGGGGGCACAAGAGCTTACAGTCTATGAGGGAATAGGGGGACACAAGAGCTTACAGTCTATGAGGGAATAGGGGGGGACACAAGAGCTTACAGTCTATGAGGGAAGAGAGGGACACAAGAGCTTACAGTCTATGAGGGAATAGGGGGACACAAGAGCTTACAGTCTATGAGGGAATAGAGGGACACAAGAGCTTACAGTCTATGAGGGAATAGGGGGACACAAGAGCTTACAGTCTATGAGGGAATAGAGGGACACAAGAGCTTACAGTCTATGAGGGAATAGAGGGGCACAAGAGCTTACAGTCTATGAGGGAATAGGGGGGACACAAGAGCTTACAGTCTATGAGGAAATAGGGGGACAGAAGAGCTTACAATCTATGAGGGAATAGGGGGTCACAAGAGCTTACAGTCTATGAGGGAATAGGGGGCCACAAGAGCTTACAGTCTATGAGGGAATAGGAGGGACACAAGAGCTTACAGTCTATGAGGGAATAGGGGGCAACAAGAGCTTACAGTCTATGAGGGAATAGGGGGACACAAGAGCTTACAGTCTATGAGGGAATAGAGGGACACAAGAGCTTACAGTCTATTAGGGAATAGAGGGGCACAAGAGCTTACAGTCTATGAGGGAATAGGGGGGACACAAGAGCTTACAGTCTATGAGGAAATAGGGGGACAGAAGAGCTTACAGTCTATGAGGGAATAGGGGGGACACAAGAGCTTACAGTCTATGAGGAAATAGGGGGACACAAGAGCTTACAGTCTATGAGGGAATAGGAGGGACACAAGAGCTTACAGTCTATGAGGGAATAGAGGGACACAAGAGCTTACAGTCTATTAGGGAATAGAGGGGCACAAGAGCTTACAGTCTATGAGGGAATAGGGGGGACACAAGAGCTTACAGTCTATGAGGAAATAGGGGGACAGAAGAGCTTACAATCTATGAGGGAATAGGGGGACACAAGAGCTTACAGTCTATGAGGGAATAGGAGGGACACAAGAGCTTACAGTCTATGAGGGAATAGGGGGCAACAAGAGCTTACAGTCTATGAGGGAATAGGGGGACACAAGAGCTTACAGTCTATGAGGAAATAGAGGGGCACAAGAGCTTACAGTCTATGAGGGAATAGAGGGGCACAAGAGCTTACAGTCTATGAGGAAATAGAGGGACACAAGAGCTTACAGTCTATGAGGAAATAGGGGGCACAAGAGCTTACAGTCTATGAGGGAATAGGAGGGACACAAGAGCTTACAGTCTATGAGGGAATAGGGGGACACAAGAGCTTACAGTCTATGAGGGAATAGGGGGGGACACAAGAGCTTACAGTCTATGAGGAAATAGAGGGACACGAGCTTACAGTCTATGAGGGAATAGAGGGACACAAGAGCTTACAGTCTATGAGGGAATATGGGGACACAAGAGCTTACAGCCTATGAGGGAATAGAGGGACACAAGAGCTTACAGTCTATGAGGGAATAGGGGGCCACAAGAGCTTACAGTCTATGAGGGAATAGGAGGGACACAAGAGCTTACAGCCTATGAGGGAATAGAGGGACACAAGAGCTTACAGTCTATGAGGGAATAGGGGGACACAAGAGCTTACAGTCTATGAGGGAATAGGAGGGACACAAGAGCTTACAGTCTATGAGGGAATAGAGGGACACAAGAGCTTACAGTCTATGAGGGAATAGGGGGGGACACAAGAGCTTACAGTCTATGAGGGAATAGGGGGGGACACAAGAGCTTACAATTTACGATGGAAAAGGGGGACAGGGTGTAAAGTGGCTACAGCCTCTTCTGATGAGTGTGGCGCTGGGATTGAAGGTGGGCTACTTTTCAATGGGCAACATTGTAGAACCATACAACTTCTATGGAACATTACTACACGGTTGCAGATGAGCTCTTAGGATGGACATACATGTTAGATGTGTATCAGTGAAGGTTCTGATCATGGCAGGACCGACCCACCAACTAATATGTATGGCAGATCCCTGAGTCTACCCTATGACAGATATTTGGAGTAGAGATGGATCAGACAATTTGATTCCAACTTCCTGATCTGTGTGATCTTCAGGAGAGCAGCCGCTGCACGCATGTGTACGGGGAGGTCAGGTGACAAGTATCGGATATCTATAGGGAGGTCAGGTGACAGGTATCTGATGTCTATGGGGAGGTCAGGTGACAGGTATCTGATGTCTATAGGGAGGTCAGGTGACAGGTATCTGATGTCTATGGGGAGGTCAGGTGACAAGTATCGGATGTCTATAGGGAGGTCAGGTGACAGGTATCTGATGTCTATGGGGAGGTCAGGTGACAGGTATCTGATGTCTATAGAGAGCTCAGGTGACAGGTATCTGATGTCTATGGGGAGGTCAGATGACAGGTTTCTGATGTCTATAAGGAGGTTGGGTGACAGGTATCTGATGTCTATGGGGAAGTAAGGTGACAAGTATCTGATGTCTATGGGGAGGTCAGGTGACAGGTATGTGATGTCTATGGGGAGGTCAGATAACAGGTTTCTGATGTCTATGGGGAGGTCAGATGATAGGTATCTGATGTCCATAGGGAGGTCAGGTGACAAGTATTTGATGTCTATGGGGAGGTTAGATGACAGGTATCTGTTGTCTATGGAGAGGCCAGGTGACAGGTATCTGTTGTCTATGGGGAAGCCAGGTGACAAGTATCGAATGTCTATGGGGAGGTTGAGCAACATAGCTGTCAGGCAAACAAACGTTTGACCGACAGCTATCTAATGTGTAAATACAGCCAAACTCTGACAGTGTCCACATGTCCCATCCTAGATTGTAAGCTCTTTAGGACAGAACATTCTTCTTGTTATGTTATATGTGTGCCTCCTCTATTATGTCATGCACAAAGCTGTCCATTTGTTGACTATGATTACTGTTCTTGGTTGAAAGGCCAAGCCCAACAATCAGCTCCTAGGAGTATTCATCTGATATCATCAAAGGGAACCTTCTATCCATTGTTTCTATATGGCGATTTACAAACAATATGAAGACTCCTGCTGGCTACTAATCACCTCCTGGGGGCGCCACCAATTATCAGTGTACATAAGAATATCAATAAGCAGCCAGGACCAGTCTGACCACATCATTAACACTTGGCAAACAGCTCAAGACACCACAGTAATAGCAGAAGAAATGTAACCAAGGAGCCGATAATTACTGACTAACCCCAGGAATCCAGTCATCACCAGCCGGGAATACAGATGTGTATGGCCCTTATAAATGGTCCCAGAATCTCACCATTCTGGTGTGCACAAGTCAAGGAGCTCCTAATGTCATTACCAGTTCAATCTCGCTTGGGCCCCCTGCAGCATAGTATATTCTTGTACATAGGGGACAGTATTATAGCAGTTATATTCTTGTACATAGGGGGCAGTATTATAGTAGTTATATTCTTGTACATAGGGGGCAGTATTATAGTAGTTATATTCTTGTACATAGGGGGCAGTATTATAGTAGTTATATTCTTGTACATAGGGGACAGTATTATAGTAGTTATATTGTACATAGCGGGCAGTATTATAGTAGTTATATTCTTGTACATAGGAGCAGTATTATAGTAGTTATATTCTTGTACATAGGAGGCAGTATTATAGTAGTTATATTCTTGTACATAGTGGATAGTATTATAGTAGTTATATTCTTGTACATAGGAGCAGTATTATAGTAGTTATATTCTTGTACATAGGAGGCAGTATTATAGTAGTTATATTCTTGTACATAGGGGGCAGAATTATAGTAGTTATATTCTTGTACATAGGAGCAGTATTATAGTAGTTATATTCTTGTACATAGGGGGCAGTATTATAGTAGTTATATTCTTGTACATAGGGGGCAGTATTATAGTAGTTATATTCTTGTATATAGGGGGCAGTATTATAGTAGTTATATTCTTGTACATAGGAGGCAGTATTATAGTAGTTATATTCTTGTACATAGGAGGCAGCATTATAGTAGTTACATTCTTGTACATAGGGGCAGTATTATAGTAGTTATATTCTTGTACATAGGGGGCAGTATTATAGTAGTTATATTCTTGTACATAGGGGACAGTATTATAGTAGTTATATTCTTGTACATAGGGGGCAGTATTATAGTAGTTATATTCTTGTACATAGGGGGCAGTATTATAGTAGTTATATTCTTGTACATAGGGGACAGTATTATAGTAGTTATATTCTTGTACATAGGGGGCAGTATTATAGTAGTTATATTCTTGTACATAGGGAGCAGTATTATAGTAGTTATATTCTTGTACATAGGGGGCAGTATTATAGTAGTTATATTCTTGTACATAGGGGGCAGTATTATAGTAGTTATATTCTTGTACATAGGGGGCAGTATTATAGTAGTTATATTCTTGTACATAGGGGGCAGTATTATAGTAGTTATATTCTTGTACATAGAGGGCAGTATTATGGTAGTTATATTCTTGTACATAGGGGGCAGTATTATAGTAGTTATATTCTTGTACATAGAGGGCAGTATTATAGTAGTTATATTCTTGTACATAGGAGGCAGTATTATAGTAGTTATATTCTTGTACATAGGAGGCAGCATTATAGTAGTTATATTCTTGTACATAGGGGCAGTATTATAGTAGTTATATTCTTGTACATAGGGGACAGTATTATAGTAGTTATATTCTTGTACATAGAGGGCAGTATTATAGTAGTTATATTCTTGTACATAGGAGGCAGTATTATAGTAGTTATATTCTTGTACATAGAGGGCAGTATTATAGTAGTTATATTCTTGTACATAGGGGGCAGTATTATAGTTGTTATATTCTTGTACATAGGGGGCAGAATTATAGTAGTTATATTCTTGTACATAGGAGCAGTATTATAGTAGTTATATTCTTGTACATAGGGGGCAGTATTATAGTAGTTATATTCTTGTACATAGGGGGCAGTATTATAGTAGTTATATTCTTGTACATAGGGGACAGTATTATAGTAGTTATATTCTTGTACATGGGAGCAGTATTATAGTAGTTATATTCTTGTACATAGAGGGCAGTATTATAGTAGTTATATTCTTGTACACAGGAGGCAGTATTATAGTAGTTATATTCTTGTACATAGGGGGCAGTATTATAGTAGTTATATTCTTGTACCTAGGGAGCAGTATTATAGTAGTTATATTCTTGTACATGGTGGGCAGTATTATAGTAGTTATATTGTACATAGCGGGCAGTATTATAGTAGTTATATTCTTGTACATAGGAGCAGTATTATAGTAGTTATATTCTTGTACATAGGAGGCAGTATTATAGTAGTTATATTCTTGTACATAGGAGACAGTATTATAGTAGTTATATTCTTGTACATAGAGGGCAGTATTATAGTAGTTATATTCTTGTACATAGGGGGCAGTATTATAGTAGTTATATTCTTGTACATAGGGGGCAGTATTATAGTAGTTATATTCTTGTACATAGGGGGCAGTATTATAGTAGTTATATTCTTGTACATAGGGGGCAGTATTATAGTAGTTATATTCTTGTACATAGAGGGCAGCATTATGGTAGTTATATTCTTGTACATAGGGGGCAGTATTATAGTAGTTATATTCTTGTACATAGAGGGCAGTATTATAGTAGTTATATTCTTGTACATAGGAGGCAGTATTATAGTAGTTATATTCTTGTACATAGGAGGCAGCATTATAGTAGTTATATTCTTGTACATAGGGGCAGTATTATAGTAGTTATATTCTTGTACATAGAGGGCAGTATTATAGTAGTTATATTCTTGTACATAGGAGGCAGTATTATAGTAGTTATATTCTTGTACATAGGAGGCAGCATTATAGTAGTTATATTCTTGTACATAGGGGCAGTATTATAGTAGTTATATTCTTGTACATAGGGGACAGTATTATAGTAGTTATATTCTTGTACATAGGAGCAGTATTATAGTAGTTATATTCTTGTACATAGGGGACAGTATTATAGTAGTTATATTCTTGTACATAGAGGGCAGTATTATAGTAGTTATATTCTTGTACATAGGAGGCAGTGTTATAGTAGTTATATTCTTGTACATAGGAGGCAGTATTATAGTAGTTATATTCTTGTACATAGGGGGCAGTATTATAGTAGTTATATTCTTGTACATAGGGGACAGTATTATAGTAGTTATATTCTTGTACATAGGGGGCAGTATTATAGTAGTTATATTCTTGTACATAGGGGGCAGTATTATAGTAGTTATATTCTTGTACATAGGGGGCAGTATTATAGTAGTTATATTCTTGTACATAGAGGGCAGTATTATAGTAGTTATATTCTTGTACATAGGGGACAGTATTATAGTAGTTATATTCTTGTACATAGAGGGCAGTATTATAGTAGTTATATTCTTGTACATAGGAGGCAGTATTATAGTAGTTATATTCTTGTACATAGGAGGCAGCATTATAGTAGTTATATTCTTGTACATAGGGGCAGTATTATAGTAGTTATATTCTTGTACATAGGGGACAGTATTATAGTAGTTATATTCTTGTACATAGGAGCAGTATTATAGTAGTTATATTCTTGTACATAGGGGACAGTATTATAGTAGTTATATTCTTTTACATAGGGGGCAGTATTATAGTAGTTATATTCTTGTACATGGGAGCAGTATTATAGTAGTTATATTCTTGTACATAGAGGGCAGTATTATGGTAGCTATATTCTTGTACATAGGGGACAGTATTATAGTAGTTATATTCTTGTACACAGGAGGCAGTATTATAGTAGTTATATTCTTGTACATAGGGGGCAGTATTATAGTAGTTATATTCTTGTACATGGGAGCAGTATTATAGTAGTTATATCCTTGTACATAGAGGGCAGTATTATAGTAGTTATATTCTTGTACACAGGAGGCAGTATTATAGTAGTTATATTCTTGTACATAGGGGGCAGTATTATAGTAGTTATATTCTTGTACCTAGGGAGCAGTATTATAGTAGTTATATTCTTGTACATGGTGGGCAGTATTATAGTAGTTATATTCTTGCACATAGGGGACAGTATTATAGTACTTATATTCTGGTACATAGGAGCAGTATGATAGTAGTTATATTCTTGTACATAGGGAGCAGTATTATAGTAGTAATATTCTTGTACATAGGGGGCAGTATTCTAGTAGTTATATTCTTGTACATAGGGAACAGTATTATAGTAGTTATATTCTTGTACATAGGGGCAGTATTATAGTAGTTATATTCTTGCACATAGGAGCAGTATTATAGTAGTTATATTCTTGTTCATAGGAGGCAGTATTATTGTAGTTATATTCTTGTTCATAGGGGGCAGTATTATAGTAGTTATATTCCTGTACATAGGGGGCAGTATTATAGTAGTTATATTCTTGCACATAGGGGCAGTATTATAGTAGTTATATTCTTGCACATAGGGGCAGTATTATATTAGTTATATTCTTGCACATAGGAGCAGTATTATAGTAGTTATATTCTTGTTCATAGGAGGCAGTATTATAGTAGTTATATTCTTGTACATAGGAAACAGTATTATAGTAGTTTTATTCTTGTACATAGGGGGCAGTATTATAGTAGTTATATTCCAGTACATAGGAGACAGTATTATAGTAGTCATACTCTTGTACATAAGGGACAGTAGTAAAGTAGTTATATTCTTGTACATAGTAGGCAGTATTATAGTAGTTATATTCTTGTACATAGGGGGCAGTATTATAGTAGTTATATTCTTGTACATAGTGGGCAGTATTATAGTAGTTATATTCTTGTACATAGAGGGCAGTATTATAGTAGTTATATTCTTGTACATAGGGGGCAGTATTATAGTAGTTATATTCTTGTACATAGGAGGCAGTATTATAGTAGTTATATTCTTGTACATAGGAGGCAGTATTATAGTAGTTATATTCTTGTACATAGTGGGCAGTATTATAGTAGTTATAGTCTTGTACATAGAGGGCAGTATTATAGTAGTTATATTCTTGTACATAGGGGGCAGTATTATAGTAGTTAAATTCTTGTACATAGGAGGCAGTATTATAGTAGTTATATTCTTGTACATAGTGGGCAGTATTATAGTAGTTATATTCTTGTACATAGGGGGCAGTATTATAGTAGTTATATTCTTGTACATAGTGGGCAGTATTATAGTAGTTATGTTCTTGCATATAGGAGGCAGTATTATAGTAGTTATATTCTTGTACATAGGGGGCAGTATTATAGTAGTTATATTCATGTACATAGGAGGCAGTATTATAGTAGTTATATTCTTGTACATAGTGGGCAGTATTATAGTAGTTATATTCTTGTAC